>NC_056674.1:49086590-49388181 GCF_018350195.1 Panthera tigris
CCTTCAAAGGTAAAAAGATAATTTGGTGTGTGTATATGTTTTCTCAAATTTGATACATAATATTAGCTATGATTTTAATATGTTCTTAATGATATCCTCAAAGATTGCACATGAGCATATAAAGACTATATTGCCATTTCATCTTGTCTCCAAATGACTATGCTATTACATTTGCATTTTCATTATTACTAGTACGTAACAGACCTCTAATTTGCAAAAATAGATCAATGGCTTAAAAAGGTTAAAAAATTTGACAATAGTGATACAAGTGGACTGATTAACTTTCTTACACCACATACAAAAATAAAAAATGGATTTAAGACCTAAATGGAAGACATGAAACCATTAAACTCCTAGAAGAAAATATAGGCAACAATTGATTTGATATTGGCTGTCACAATATTTTTCTAGATATGTCTCCTGGGGCAAGGGAAACAAAAGCAAAAATAAACTATTGGGACTACACCAAAATAAAAAGCTTTTTCACAGTAACGGAAACTATCAACAAAATGAAAACCTACTGAATGGGAGAAGATATTTACAGATGACGTATCTGATAAAGGGTCAATATCCAAAATACATAAAGACATATACAACTCAACAGTTGAGCAAAAAAAAAAAAAAAAGCCCAAATAAATATGGGCAGAGAACTTGAATAGATATTTTTCCAAAGAAGATATACAGATGGCCAACAGACACATGAAAAGATGCTCAACATCACGAATCATAAGGGAAATATGAATCAAACCCACAATGAGATATCTCCTTACACCTGTTGGAAGGGCTAGAATCAAAAGACAAGAAATAACAGGTGTTGGCGAGGGTATGGAGAAAAAGGAACATTCATGTACTGTTGGTGGGAATATAAATTGGTACAACCACTGTGGAAAACAGTATAGAGCCTCCCCCCAAAATTAAAAATAGAAATACCATATGATCCAGTAATTCCACTACTCAGTATTTATCCAGAAAAAACAAAAACACTAACTTGAAAAAATATATGCTTATGCAGCATTATTTATAATAGTCAAGACATGGAAGATGTTATGTACAATACCAAAGTGTCCATCCATAGAAGAATGGGTAAAGATGTGATAAATACCATATAAGGAACCTAGAAAACAAATGAATAATAAAAACAACAACAACACCCATAAATACAGAGAGCAAATTGATGGTTGCCAGAAGGGAGGGGGCAGGGTCATAGGCAAGATAGGTGAAGGACAGTGGGAGGTACAGGGTTCCAGTTATAGAATGAGTAAGTCACAGAGATAAAAGGCACAGCCTAGGCAGTATGGTCAAAGGTATTGTAAGAGCGTTGTATGATGCAGATGATAGCTACATTTGTGGTGAGCATAGCATAATGCATAGAGTTGTCAAATCACTATGTTGTACCCCTGAAACTAGTAACATTATGTGTCAACGACACTTCAATTTAAGAGTTCAAGTTTACTCCACTTTCTTACTTTTTTTAATTAAAACATTATAATGTATTTATTTTTGAAAGAGAGAGTGAGACAGTGAGCGCAAGCAGGGGACGGGGAGAGAGAGAGGGAGACACAGAATCCGAAGCAGGTTCCAGGCTCTGAGCTGTCAGTACAGAGCCCAACATGAGCTCGAACTCACAAACCTCAAGACCATGAGGTCTTAACTGAAGTAAATGTTTAACCAACTGAGCCACCCAGCTGCCCCTCACTTTCTTATTTTTTTTTATTCAACACTTCCAAACATCACTCGGTGCTCATCACAAGTGCACTCCTTAATTCCCATCACCTATTTAACCCATCCCCCCACCTACCTCCCCTCTGGTAGCCATCAGTTTGTTCTCTATAGTTAAAAGTCTATTTCTTGGTTTACCTCTCTCTCTCTCTCTTGCCTTTATTTCTTAAATTCCACATGAGTGAGATCATATGGTATTTGTCGTTCTCTTATTGGCTTACTTCACTTAGCAGAATACTCTCTAGCTCCATCCACATTGTTGTAAATAGCAAGATTTCATTCGTTTTTTTTTTCTTATGGCTGAGAAATATTTCATTGTGTGTGTCTACCACATCTTTATCCATTCATCAATGAATGGACACTTGGGCTGTTTCCATAATTTGGCTATTGTAGATAATGCTGCTATCCCTTTGAATGTATGTGCATGTATCCCTTTGAATAAGTATTTTTGTATTCTTTAGGTAAATACCTAGTAGTGCAATTGCTGGATTGTAGTTCTATTTTTAACATATTGAGACACCTCCATACTGTTTCCACAGTGGCTGCACCACTTTGCACTTCCACCAAAAGTGCAAAAGCGTTCCCTTTTCTCCACATCCTTGCCAACACCTGTTAATTCTTGTGTTGTTGAGCTCAGCCATTCTGACAGGTGTAAGGTGATCTCATTGTAGTACCAATTTACATTTCCCTGATGATGAGCAGTGTTGAGTATCTTTTTATGTCTGTTGGCCATCTGTTTATCTTCTTTGGAAAAATGTTTATTCATGTCCTCTGCCCATGTTTTTAAAAAGTTTATTTTTGAGAGAGAGAGAAAGAGAGTGAGTGAGTAGGGGAGGGGCAGAGAGAGAGGGAGAGAGAAAATCCCAGGCAGGCTCTATGTTGTTAGCACAGAGCTCCATGTGGAGCTCAGTCTCACAAACAGTGAGCTCATGACCTGAGCCGAAATCAAGAGTTGGATGCTAATTGACTGAGCCACCCTGGTGCCCCTTCTGCCCATTTTTAAATTGGATTATTGAATTCTCGGGTGTTGAGTTTTATAAGTTCTTCATATTGTATACTAACCCTATAAAGGGTTATTTGCAAATATCTTCTCCCATTCCATAGGTTGCCTTTTAGTTTTGTTGATGGTTTCATACACTGTGCAGAAGCTTTAATTATGATATAATCCCAATAGTTTATTTTTGCTTTTGTTTCCCTTGCCTCAGGAAACATATCTAGAGAGAAGCTGCTATGGCCAAGGTCAAAGAAGTTGCTGTCTGTGTTTCCTTCTATGATTTTTATGGTTTCGGATCTCACATTTAGGTCTTTCGTCCATTTTGAATTTATTTTTGTGTATGGGGTAGAAAGTGGTCCAGTTTCATGCTTTTGCATGTAGCTGTCCAGTTTTCCCAAAACCATTTGTTGAAGAGACTTTTTCCCCTTGAATATTCTTTCCTGCTTTGTAGAAGATTAACTGACCATATAACTGTGGGTTCATTTCTGGATTTTCTATTCTGTTCCATTGATCTTTGTGTCTATTTTTGTGCAGGTACCATACTGTCTTGATTACTACAGCTTTGTAATATAACCTGAAGTTGGGAATTGTGATGCCTCCAGCTTTGCTCTTCCTTTTCAAGATCGCTTTGACTACTTAGGGTCTTTTGTGCTTCCACACAAATTTTAGGATTGTGTGTTCTAGCTCTGTGAAGAATGCTGTTGGTATTTTGATAGGAATTACATTAAATGTGTGGATTGCTTTGAGCAGGATAGACATTTTAACAATATTTGTTCTTCAAATCCATGAACGTTGAATGTATTTCCATTTCTTGAATTCCATCGTCTTGAATTTCTTTCATCAGTATTTCATAGTTTGCAGAATACGGGTCTTTCACCTCTTTGATTAGGTTTATTCTACTCTGATTAGGTTTATTCTTATTGTTTTTGGTACAATTGTAAATGGGATTGATTCCTTAATTTCTCTTTCTGCTGCTTCCTCATTGATGTACAGAAACACAACAGATTTCTGTATGTTGATGTTGTATCCTGTGACTTTAGTGAGTTTGTTTATCAGTTCAAGCAGTTTTTTGGTGGAGTCTTTAAGATTTCCTATATATGGTGTCATGTCATCTGCAAATAGTGAAAGTTTGACTTCTTCCTTGCCTTTTATTTCTTTTTGTTGTGTGATTGCTGCTGCTAGGACTTCTAATACTATATTGAATAAAAGTGGTGAGAGTAGACATCCCTGCCTTGTTCCTGACCATAGAGGAAAAGCTCTTTAGTTTTTCCCCATTTATATTAGCTGTGAGTTTTTCATACATGGCCTTTATTATGTTGAGGTATGTTCCCTCTAAACCCACTTTGTTAAAAGTTTTTATCATGAATGGATGTTGTACTTCTTGTCAAATGCTTTTTCTACACCTACTGAAATAATTTTATGGCTCTAACCCCCTATTAATGTGAAATATCACACTGATTGATTTGCAAATATTGAACCACCCTTGCAAACCAGGAATAAATCCCACTTGATTGTGGTGAATGACTTTTCTTTAAGATATTGTTGGATTCAGTTTGCTAGCATTTTAATGAGAATTTTTACAACTGTGTTCATCAGGGATATGGGCCTATAGTTCTCTTTTTTAGCAGTGTCTTTATCTGGTTTTGGTATGATGATAATGTGGGCCTCGTAGAATAAATTTGGAACTTTTCCTTCCTTTTCTATTTTTTGGACGTTTGACAAAATAGGTTTTAACTTTTTTTTTTTTTTTTTTTTTTTAATTTCTGGAAGAATTTGCCTGTGAAGCCATCTGGTCCTGGACTTTTGTTTGTTGGGGGTGTTTTGATTACTGACTCAATTTCCTTGCTAGTTATCGGTCTGTTCAAGGTTTCTATTGCTTCCTATTTCAGTTTTGGTAATTTATATGTTTCTAGGAATTTATCCATTTCTTCTACATTGTCCAATTTGTTCACATATAAATTTTCAAGATACTCTCTTATAATTGTTTCTATTTCTGTGATGTTGGTTGTTATTTCTCTCTCATTTGTGATTTATTTGGGCCCTTTCTCTTTTCTTTTTGATAAGTCTGGCTAGAGGTTTATCAATTTTATTGATTTTTTTCAAAGAACCAGTTCCTGGTTTCATTGATCTGTGTTGTTTGTTTGTTTGTTTTTTAATGTTTACTTGTTTTTGAGAGTGTGTGTGTGAGCAGAGGAGGAGCAGAGAGAGAGGTAGACACAGAATCTGAAGCAGGCTCCAGGCTCTGAGCTGTCAGCACAGAGCCCGACGCAAACTTGTGAACTGTGAGATCATGACCTGAACTAATAATGTCTAACTGACTGAGCCACCCAGTTGCCCCTCTGTTTTATTTATGGATTTTTTTTAGTTTCTATATTATTTATTTCTGCTCCAATCTTTAGGATTTCCCTCCTTCTGATGGCTTTAGGCTTCCTTTATTGTTCTTTTCTAGCTCCCTTAGGTGTTAGGTTAGGTTAGGTTAAGACTTTTCTTGCTTCCTGAGGTAGCCCTGTATTGCTATAAACTTCCCTCTTAGGACTGCTTTTGCCACATCCCAAAGGTTTTGGACAACTCTTTTCATTTTGTTTCCACATATTTTTTTAGTTTCTTTTCCTAGATGACTCATTCATCGTTTAGTAAGATGTTATTTAACCTCCATTTATTTTTGATCTTTCCAGATTTTTCCTTGTGGTTAACTTCTAGTTTCATAGTGTTGTTGTTAGAAAAGGTGCATGGTATGACTTTAATCTTCTTGTGTTTGCTATGACCTGTTTCGTGGCCTAATATGTGATCTATTCTGGAGAACGCTCCATGTACACTTGAAAGAATGTATATTCTGCTGTTTTAGGATGAAATGTTCTGAATATATCTATTAAGTCCATCTGGTCCAGCGTGTCATTCAAAGCCATTGTTTCTTTGTTGATTTTCTGTTTAGGTGATCTGCCCATTGATGTAATCAGGGTGTTAAAGTACCCTATTATTATTGTTATTATTATCATAGATTAGTTCCTTTATGTTTATTATTGTCTTATGTATGTGGGTGCTTCCATGTTGGGTGCATAAATGTTTAAAGTTGTTATATCTTTTTGCTGGATTGTCCACTCTATTGTTATATAGTGTCCTTCTTTGTTTAAAAAGTCTTTGTTTTAAAGTCCAGTTTGTCTGATAGAAGTATTGCTACTCTGGCTTTCTTTTGACATTGATTTGCATGATAAATATTTCTCCATCCCCTCACTTTCAACCTGCAGGTGTCTTAAGGTCTGAAGTGAATTTCTTGTAGGCAACATATAGATGGGTCTTTTTTTTTTTTTTTTTAAGTCCATTCTGTCACCCTATGTCTTTTGACTGGAGCATTTAGTCCATTCACAGTAATTATTGATAGACATGTATTTATTGCCATTTTATTACTTGTTTTGTGGTTGTTTCTGGAGATTTTCCCTGATCCTTTCTTGTTTTTCCCTCCTTCATGGTTTGCTGATTTTCTTTAGTGGTATATTTGGATTTCTTTCTCTTTACTCTTTGCATATTTATTAGTGGTTTTTGATATATGGTTACCAATAGGTTTGTATATAAAATCTGCATATAGCAGTCTATATTAAGTTGATGGTCATTTAGGTTTGAATCCATTCTTTTCTCCTTTCCTTCCCATGTTTTAGGTATATGCTAACGTATTTTACATCCTTTTTTTGTGTGAGTTCCTTGATTTTTTTTTTTTTTTTTTTACAGAAATAGTCATTTTTACTGCTTTGTGTTTCCCACCTTTATTGTCACTTTTGGTCTCTCCTTTCCACTCAAAGAGACCTCTTTAATATTTCTTGCAGGGCTGGTTAATGGTCACAAACTCCTTTGGTTTTTGTCTGGGAAACTCTTTATCCCTCCTTCTATTCTGAATTATAGACTTGCTGGAGGAAGTATGTTTGGCTGCAGATTTTTTTCCATTCAGCACTTTGAATATATCATGCCACTACCTTCTGACTTGCCAAGTTTCTTTTGAAAATTTTACAAATTTAATTTTACAAATTTAATTTTACAAATTTTACAAATTTTAAAATTTAATTACAATGTATTTTACAAATTTAATTTTTACAAATTTTACAAATTTAATTACAAATTTTACAAATTTGATTACAATGTATCTTGCTGTGGGCCTGCTGTCGTTGATTTTGATGAGAGTTCTCTGTGCCTCCTGGATCTGTATATCTGTTTCCCTACCCAGATTAGGGAAGTTTTCAGCTATTTTTTATCAAATAGTCTGCCCCCTTTCTCTTCTTCTTCTGGGACTCCTGGAGTCACTGAATTCCCTAGGTCTATCCTCATTTTGCATAATTTTCTTCTCTTCTGTTCAGTTTCATTGCTTTCCACTACTGTCTTCTAGGTCATTAATTTGCTCCTCTGCTTCTTCCAGCCTGCTGCTGCTCATTGCATCATGTGTATTCCTAATCTCATTTTTTTTGCACCCTTCATCTCTGATTCTTTTTTAACTCTTTTATCTCTGTGGCAAGTGTCTCACTGATGTCTCCCATTCTTTTCTCAAGCCCAGTAACTATACTTATGATCGTTGCTTTAAATACTCCATCAGGCACGTTACATATATCTGTTTCATTTAGATCTCTGGCTGTGGCCTTATCTTCTCTCATTTAGGATAAATTCCTGCCTTCACATTTTGTCTAAGCCTCTTCCTTCTTCTCTGTGTTAGAAAAGCCAGTTATGTCTCCTGTTTGTGAAAGTAATGGCCTTATGAAGAAGAGGTCATGTAGTGCTCAGAGCCTGGCACTTCAGGGAGTGTCTCTAGTGTGTGCTCTGCTGTTGTGTTCTGGATGCTCTATCCTTCAGGTCAATCGTTGCAGAGGCTCTCTTTGCCTACGGTGGGCAGTGTTTGGTCCCTGGCTTGAATGTGGCAAGTTTTAACTAGGAGTGCTCTGGTCTGCTTGTGAAATGAGACCAGTTACTGCCTCCACTGGAACTAAGACACCTGCAAAACTCTTGTTAGGAGACATGGTATGGGCACAGGTTTGTGCTAGTCTTTTGGGGGAGGGGCCTGCCACAATGGACTGAGATATGCATGACTGAGAAAGGCAGTTCCACTGGAAGGGGGGGGGACTTAGTGTAAGCAAATTGGGCAGCCACTGTCTGTGTTACACTGCTTCCCATTGGTCGGTGTGTTTATGCTGAGGGGGAGGGAAATGATGCCAGTCAGCTCCTTTGTTCCTGGAGAGGTGTCTCTGTGAACACTGCCTCTTCAGAGATGTGCTCTAAGAACAGCAAATACTCTCCCGACTGTGTACCCTAGGCACTCTTCAAATCAGTTCCCATGCGGTATGCCCCTGGATTGTTTCCCTCCAGGAGCAGCACAGTGTCTTCCACGGTCTATCCCAGCCAAGTCCACTGACCTTTAAAACTCCAGGCTTTAAGCCCTACTGGTTGCAAGCACTCATGAAATTCGGCCCCTCTCATTTTCTAAGCCAACAGTCTTGGGGAAATATTCCCCTCATGGATCCGCCTGTGCGCTCTTCTCTCTCATCCTTCTCTGCGGCCACAACTCCCTCTCCTCTGCAGCAGCCATGGTCCATTTCCCCCCTAAACCATGCCTCTGCACTTCCTACCTTCTTCAGTGTGTCCTCTTCTCTACCTTTAGTTGTGGAGTTTGTTCTGGCAGTCTTCAGGTCAGTTTCTGGGGTATCTAGGATGACTTGATATTTATCTAATTGTGTTCGTGGGACAAGGTGAGCCTAGGGTCCTCCCAATCTGCCACCTTGAAATGCAAATATTCTTAAAATATTAGACTTTGGAAAAAAATATATATATTAGGCTTTTGTTCTGGTAACTTAGAAATTCAAAAGGAACACACGTGTTGAAAGAAGAGATTATGTAATCTTTTACTTCTGTATGTATGTATGTATGTATGTATGTATGTATGTATGTATTTATAGAGAGCCCATGAGTGGGATAGGGGCAGAGAGAGAATGAGAATCCCATGCAGGTTCTATGCCCAGTGCTGGATCCCATGACCATGACATCATGACCTGAGCTGATACCAAGAATCAGATGTTCAACTCACTGAGCCACCCAGGCACCCCAACATTATGTAATCTTTTAAGCTTTAAATTTCTTAACACTCATTATGATGATTTTTTAGTTTTAGAAGACAAGGTTATTCTAATAAACTAAAACAATAAAAACATCTAATTCTTGATGAGGACAGATAGGGACAGATTTTACATTAGTTTGAGGAGTGGGGAACAAGAAAAGATTGTTCTCTGCAAATGGTGTGACTTCACTGAAGAAGGTAACAGATCCTTCATCTTAGTATAAATATCTTAATATAAATGGCCATCCTGTGATGGCCATTACAGCAGCCTCAACGCAAATGGAAAACAGACAGTGGAGAAATTCGGGCTTCCTGGGCCGCGTCCTTTATCAGCCTCCCAACCTACCTGTTGCACCTCGTTTCTCAGCTCAGTCTGCGGAGATGCTGGCATCTGACCTTGGTCAGAGCCCAGGCTATATACCTCTGCTCTCCCACTGCACACAATCTAGGCTTCTCTTACATCACGGTGCTCTGTGCCTGGCAACATAGGGGACAAAGTAGATGCATCATCCTGAACAGTGTTTTCCAAATGTTTTGACCACAACCCTCAGTTAGAAATGAAGTTATGTTGTGCATATACACTCATAAACAAGTTACACAAAATGATATTCACTGTATGCATGGTATATGTTCATCTTTTCTCTTCTACTCTACTTTAATTTTTTTAAATGCTAGTTTTTATCCACTAAATCAATGTCACAATCCATTATTGGGTCCTGACCTACAGTTTAAAACATAGTGATGCATGACATGTTTTGAGACATGTTGTTATATTTCTTAAGTTAATCAATTTGGAACAGAAAAATTCTTAAAAAAAAAAAAGTTCGTTTATTTTTGGGGGGAGTGGGGAGGAGATCTGAAAGGGAGAGAGAGGATCCCAAGCAGGCTCTGAACTTTCAACACAGAGCCTGACGCAGGACTCAATCTCATGAACCGTGAGATCATGACCTGAGCTGAAATCAAGAGCTGGATGCTTAACTCTGACTGAGCCACCCAGGCACCCCTGAAACTATAAAATTCTAAGAAACAAATATATATTTCAGTAGAAATGTGAAAAAAAAAAATTTCCCTGGCACATATGTGAAGAGTTTGAAAATCGTTCTGAAGAATAAAATAGGTGGACAGGTGAGTCACAGTCACTTGGAACGCAGATAAACACAGGGCAACGTCTACGAGGAAGCCCAAATGAAGAGCGGAAGGAATTTGCCGGAACTCAGCCAACCTACCCTGTGGCAGTGAGAGACTTGACTATCAATGCTGTGAAGCCATCTCATTTTCCTTTTGCTAAATAAAATGATTAAAAGGGTTCGAAAGAAACTGCAATGTCAAATTCTATCTTCTCCAATCAGATGACAAGAGTAAATCAGCATTTCCTTTGAAAATGTGAGCGCTGACTTTGGTCCTATCCAAAAGAGTTAACTTCAATTAGAAGCAGGGTAAAAACAATTTCATGAAAACATTGTTCAGGGGCGCCTGGGTGGCTCAGTTGGTTGAGCGTCCGACTTTGGCTCAGGTCATGATCTCATGGCTTATGAGTTTGAGCCCCGTGTGGGGCTCTGTGCTGAAAGCTCAGAGCCTGGAGCCTGCTTTGGATTCTGTGTCCCTCCCTCGCTCAGGCTCTGTCTCTCTCTCAAGAATAAACAAAACATTAAAAAATTTTAAAAATAAAAATAAAAAAATGAAACATTGTTCAATCTTTTTTTCCCAAACAATTACCTGAATGTTATTAGCCAAGGAAGATCAGCTTGAAGAGAAATAACAAACAAAAGAGACACCTTTAGACTCTTTAAGTACATCATATATTTATAATTTAGCATTTTTAAAAGGCCACTACCCATCAGTCCGTTAAATGTACCAATTTACATCAGAGGCCCACTTGTCAACTAAGTTAATGTCCATCGTCCTTCGGCTCAGGAGACCGTCCTTTGCATCCCACCGTGGTCTGAAACGGTATCAGAAAGGATGCTGCTCAGTGGTTTATGGTTAACACCTTAAAGGTAAACATGGCTCTGGAGCCAGGTGCTTTTCTGCAAGGAAATTTCCACCTGGCTACGCGGCTCTGCACATCTGTTCTCCTCCTGCCCGGTGACATCCCTGCCATCAACAGCCACACAGAAGAGAAACAAAAGCTCATGAGCGGCTGGGGCTGTGGCAGTCTCTGAGGGGAACGTGCCCCAGTCTAGCTGGGAATGGCTTCGGGAGCCTCTCTCCTGGCGGAGAACTTGCCATCCAGCGTTTACGGGGTCCTCCGGGATTTGTGACAACTCCCAAGGTCTGTAAGTTCAGAATGTGCTCTCAAGCAGGCAGTGGCATCCACACCCGGTGGGACACACCTCCTGGGTCCGAAACCACTCCATCATGTGGCTGGTGTGCCCACCGTGCCCGCAGGTCAGGCAGAAGTTGGACGAGCCGCGCACCGCCACGTGGCAGATGGCACACTGGAACGTGAAGCCTTTGCAGATGGCACACTGCGTGCCACGGACCTCGCTCCGACAGTGGCTGCAATACACGCCAAACTCTGCGAACGGGCGGGGATGGCCAGAACAAGAGACATGGTAAGTTAGTTCCACGGAGGGACATGGCACTGTGAGAACGACGTATTCGCTGGAGGACTCTACGGGATTCTATCACGGCCGTGGTGCTCCCTTTTCTTCAACAGCAGCTCTTCGTCCACAATCTCACTAAGTCTGACAAAGAGAAGCTGCCGTCCCTGCCGGCGGGGTGCAGGTGGACAGCGTGCCAGACGCCTGGTGGCCAGGGGCCTCGGGTGAAAAGCCCAGGAGGTAGCTACGCCTCGTTCTCTCCTACGCCAGTGGCTGCGCGGGCCTGGCTCGTGGAGGTGGCCACCGATCGTTTGCTGACAGAAGCGAAGGACTCAGTGACACCCAGCAACGGCTGACCAGTCTCACGCCGTCTTCCCTACCCGCCCACCAATGACCAAGTGGCACGAGAGGAGCCGGGTCAGGACACTGCGGTCAGGACCACCTGACAGCTGGCCCCCGGTCCCCCGGAAGAGACCCCGAGGGCCAACCCCCTCACCTGCACATCCTAGTCTACCTCAGGCATGACCCCGAGTCTGGGCGGCCAGTACCGACCTCCCGTCTGCCCGGGCCGCTTCCAGCGGGCCAGCTTGGGAGCAAACCTCCCCACCGGCTGCGCTCTCTCCCGGGACGGTGCCCTCGTCGCCCGGCCCTGCCTGTAGCCTGCCACCTCTGCCAACCTCTGGAGCAAAGGCCACCTTGGTCTCGATTCCTGAAGAGCGCCAGGGCAGGAGCGGCAGGCCCGCGCCCCATTACTGCCTCCAGACCGTCACCTTTCCTCTTGAGGAAACACCGCCTGGCTTCGCCACCCTTGTCTCCTCTTCTCTGCTCTCACCTGTGGCACCGTGGACACACCCCCGTTCCCTCAGGACTTCTCTTCTGGTTCTCACTCTTCCTTCAGCCCCGGTTCTTGGCACCATCCCTGGTGCCTTCAAAACCCAACCCCCCGACCCTCCGCCCACGTGGCCTCGCAGGTCCTCACCTGTCATGCACAGCCTTCACCCTTTCTGGCGTCACCTTCCCCCGGGGCCAGTCTGAGTGACGCGAACCAACCTCCCAATCACTTGCTCGCAAGTATCCCCACCTCTCCCTCCACGGTACCACCCGGAAGAACCTCCGGCCCCGGTGGAGCTGCCGACTCCACGAGCACTAGTGAGGGAAGGCCCACCGTCAAGATGCACTTCCCACTAAATCCACCAAAGACTCCCAGTGTGTGTGTGGGGGGGGCTGGAGGGGGGGCTCCTCTGCCATTCCCCAGACGGCACTTCCGGCCTCCGCAGCAGCCCGCGCACTCCTCGCACACACCCTGCTCCCCTCACCTGCCGGCCTCCCCTCTGCCTTGAGAAAAGAGAAGCCTTCATCTCCAGCCACCAAACCTTTGCATCTCCCTACCTGTTCCTCTACTCCTTCTACCTCCTACAACACAGGAAGGAGCCTTCCTTTCGCCAGAGCCAGTTCCCTCTGCTTCGTGACGGCGGGTGGTCACAAAAATGTACCACTAAAGACTTCTAAAATACATGGTAACTAAGGAAAGATTTTATGATAGTCCTGGTTCAGGTCAATCGTGAGACAGATTAGAGTGGTTTGGTGATCTTGGTTAAAAACAGCCATGTCTTGTCCCTCTAAGCCTGTTTATGTCAGGTAAGACTTTGGTTTATGTTCTTGTGAAAAGCCTAATTAGTTTAAATTTCTTATATTTCCTTTAGTAGTTTTATTGGTTTGATAAGATTCAACCTTTAAAGATTATGAGAATGCAAAAAGTGCATGTTCAACACAGTGAATTATAGTATGGCTTTAAAAAAAAAAAAGGTTGTTCTTGGGGCGCCTGGGTGGCTCAGTCGGTTAAGCGTCCAACTCTTGATTTGGGCTCAGGTCATGATCTCGCAGGTTCATGAGTTTGAGCCCCACGTCAGGCTTGCTGACCCTGCAAGCCTGCTTGGGATTCTCTCTCTCTCTCCCTCTCTCTACGCTCCCCTGCTTGTGCTCTCTGTCTCTGTCAAAATAAATAAACTTAAAAAAATTATTAAAAAATAAAATAATAAGACACAAAATAAAAAAGGGTTGTTCTTTGACATTTGAGATAACTGTATATGTAAACTTAATTATCCTCCATATCTATCTGGGTAAAATTACTAAAATGTCATCTCCCTGAAAAACTCAATGTCATCGGTAACTGTGTTTCTTCACAGTAAGTCAGTTTAAGTATAATTTCTAAAAATCCGTATTAAGGCTCTGAACTAACATTTCATTTAGTTAATTAATGAATCATTTGTGGGGGGGTGGATGTGAACAATTTCTAAGTGGATACAA
Organism: Panthera tigris; assembly: GCF_018350195.1. NCBI lineage: Eukaryota > Metazoa > Chordata > Mammalia > Carnivora > Felidae > Panthera > Panthera tigris. The sequence goes on from NC_056674.1 coordinate 49,100,239, forward strand.
ATTCACAAAGAGAGAAAATACGGAAACACTACGTCACTAAGTGTAGTTTTAGTATTTCTCTCTTGCCTCTTACTGTTACACATGATGGACCGGCCATTACTGAGAAGGGTGTGCACACTTCTGGGCCATGCTGGTGGGGTTCGCGCTAAGTGTCACCACATTTGGATATGCAAAGGGCTGTAGAGTTTGTTTGTGATCGGGAAGCTGTCAGGTATCTTTTATAGGAAAACTGACAAACCTGGGGATCTCAGGGAAGGAAGCGTACAACCACAGGTGTAGGCTTTGCAGGGGAAACGTGGCGGAGGTGAAACGGATCATTCTTGGTTCCTAAGAGACAAACTAATAAGGACAATAAAAACACGTCTGGCACATAAACGATGAAATTGCGATTTCCGAGGCTCTATGAAACCCTCAGGCAGAAGCCAGCTCCGGAGGCTTAGTGTCATATGGCCCCTCATAGGGAAGAGTTGTGTCATGAACATCAATTACACAAGTGTAAAAAAAACCAGCCAAAAAAATAAGACGCTAAATTAATAAATAGAAGTCAAATAAAATAAGACATAAATTAATTAATAAGCTAAATAAAAATTGCTGAACAAAATTGAGGTGGGCAGATGCACGCCTCTGGCGCAAGATTTGGGAGGCGGGGCTGACAAAGCAAAGCAAACACCTTGCTCTGCCATCACTGTGACCAAGCACCACACGCCATAGTGGAAAACAACAAAATCAAAACCCATCTTATGATTGAGATGGCTTTTCAAAAGAATATTCTGCCCAGCAGTACTCCTTCAAAATAGGTGAAGCTTTGCCTCTTTCTATAAATCTAACTCCCTAAATGACAACAATCTTATTCCTAAAATTCACTGCTGATATCGGATGACCCTTGCCGATGTGATTAGGCCAAGGGGAAAGTGCTGGTTTTCCAGCAATTTGGAGCCTAACTGTACGTAGCCCTGGTGACCTTGTAGCATTTTTCTCTCAATATCTGTTTGCTATATATGAACAGTCCAATTCTTCCAAATAATAAAAATGAAAATATTTAAATGCTTTTGTCTGTGAGTCTGTTTTCATAACCCCCTCCCTCTGAAATCTTGCAGTGCTCTTTGTAAAGGTATTAGAACATATTATTCATTCTTCAAGATCATCTGAGTCTTTGTGAGTTCCTGTTTTACTTCTCTGATTGGATTACAGGCTTCTTGTTAACCCCCGCCCATCCCCACCAAACCACCCCCTGGATTTCCTCGTACGGCCAACAGAACCTGGCATGATGCTTCTCATGGTAGATGTCAGTAAGAGTGCAATATACCAGTTACCTGTCTCTGTGACTCATAGATTTTCCTGAAAACTAATTCTACAAGACAAACTGCTCTAGGCCTGCAATCCTCTCTCTGATAAACTTTCATGCATTTATATGCTCTGAAAAATATATTACCCAAATAGTATTTTGCATCTTTGCATTTCCTCAAGTACATACACCAAAATAATCCGTATTAAAATAATCCTTCAATATGCAGATCTATGTATTACTCTGGTTTGTTTTTTAGATTTTAAGTAATTTCTACACCCAACAAGGGGCTTGAACTCACAACCCTGAGATCAAGAGTCACATGCTCCGCCGAATGAGCCAGCCAGGTGCGCCCTGTTTGGGTTTTTTAATTGAAACTATATACATACAACTTAAAGAGTCAAATAATGCTAGACATCTTATTAACAAAACCAACATTCCCTTCCACCTCCCTTGCCCCTCACTCTCAGGAGGAAAACCTTCCAACTCATTTAACTTTTTCTTCTGTTTCTACCTTCTTATTCTCAAACACCACATTTATGAAGCCAATTCTTAACTTCCACACTGAAGCATTACCTCAACTTTCACCTGGCAGCTTCTTCTACTCCTCAATCCCACCATCCACTCATATACCCCGTCCCACCATCTACCTAGGTGAACATCAATCGAGCCGAGCCACATAACCATGATGATGATTTTTCCTTTCCTGCACATTTGGTTTTTCTCAGAGTTAGTAACCGTCTTGTTGTTTTCATTTGCTTAGTTGGCTTAGCATAATTCACCTGCGAACCCTCTATCAAATATCTGAATCTCTATAAATATATCAGACATTGAAATCCATTAGATATTTTTCTAACTTTCTCTTCTTGGAGACAATGCTCCTGAAGCTCCAAACTGGATCTGTCTCTGGGTTGGCCATGTGGATCTCCCTTTAACATCATCCCGACTCCCTGCTTTCTTAGACTGAATCTCCTTCTTGGAGAGGGTGAAGGTTTACTTTCACACGTGACTGATAATTTGGGTAGAATTCCAGGTGAGAAACCATTTTCTGGAGAATTCTGAAGGCACTGATGCATTCATTGTCCTCTCCTTTCCAGTATCTAGTTCACTGCTCCTGAGAAGTGTGGTGCCATCCATTTTCCTTATCCTGCTTTCCCTCTCTGGAAGCTCCCAGGGTATGCTCTTCATCCTGGGTCTTTCTTCATTCACTACACTAAATGCTTGGTAAGCCCTTTCTTTTTTTTTTTTATATTAAAAAAAAATTTTTTTTTAACATTTATTTATTTTTAAGACGGAGAGAGACAGAGCATGAATGGGGGAGGGTCAGACAGAGAGGGAGACTAAGAATGTGAAACAGACTCCAGGCTCTGAGCTGTCAGCACAGAGCCCGACACGGGGGCTCGAACTCACGGACTGCGAGATCATGACCTGAGCCGAAGTCGGATGCTTAACCGACTGAGCCACCCAGGCGCCCCATTGGTGGGCCCTTTCAATGTGGAAAGGTGTCTGCCTTCTCTGGAGAACGAATATTTCCAATTTTCTATAGTGCTAGAGAAAGGGTAATAACCTGCTCTGCGAACTAGGGGCAGGGGTCTGGCCTAAAAAGGCCATCAAACAATACTGTGCTTACTCTTACCTTCATGCCACTTCCAGAGGTACTGGGCATAACTAAATCCTGAGCCATCGTTGGGGCAGGTGGTTCTGTGACATGTGTTACTGTTTTTCCACCTGTCCGTTCAGGCCCCGTAAAATCAGCTACCACTAACCTATCTGCCTCCCTGACCCCAAATGCTATTGCCAACACTGTTCCCCGTACACGGTTATGCCTTTTCAGGAAAGCTCTGGATAGATGCTCTGGGGCATCCGGGGGAGAGAGGAAATCCATGTGTGTTCAAACCACCCTCTCTGGCAGTCTTCCACGTCACCCTTTAAAACCTATCTCTTTTCTTGGCTCCTTTCAGGTCACGGTCTTGCTTTTCCTCAAAACTCACTGGTGTCTCATTCTAAGTTTGTTTCTGGTTCTTCCTCTAGACGCCAGTGCAAGGGCTGGTTTCTCTCATGGCCCGGAGTAGGTGGGCACTCGCTCTCCCTGTATTCTTCCCCCTGCCCCACCGGGACTCCCCCCTCCCCACCCCCAGGCCCAGGGCAAGGTACCCACTATCACAGCTTCAGGACCGCCTACATGACGGAGGTTCCCAGACTCCTAGTTCTAGCCCCAGGCTCCCCTTTGAGCTCCAGACACACATCTGGCCACATATGGGACTGGAAGGTCTGGCATCTCATACACATCTCCGGCCCCTAACAGGGCTCCTAATTTTCTGTCTTAATTTGGGCACCACCACCTACCCAGTTGCTCAAGCTAGAAACCCAGAAATTACCTAATAAGCTCTGTCTCTTCCCCGCAATCCGACATCCAATTTGTTAGCGTATTATGGTAAGTCTCCCTCTAAAATGTTTTTTAATCCCTCTATCTCTACCTCTATTGACACAGCCTGACATTAGACCGGAGATCTCCCTCTGACTATCCTAACAGCCTTCAGACTTTCACCCCTGCCCTCCTCCAATCCTTTCTTCGTTTAACACCCAGTGATTCTCTTAAAATAAAAATGAGAGCATGTCACTTACCTCTGAATACCTTGGACGCTTACCACTGGACTCAGAATACAAGCCCAACGCTGTACCCTGACTTACAAGTCCCTAATTATCCTACAGTCTGACCTGGTACCCCTCTTCTTGCTCATTGTGTTCTAGCCACTGCCTTCCTTCACTTGTTTATATCTACTGCTCTCCTCACGGATGGCTCCTTCTCACCCCTCAGACCTCAGCCCCTCAGAAAGGCCTTCCCAGTCCACTGCAACACCTTACCTAAAATTCTCCCTCCCTGCACCAACATCCGTTTTGTTTGCTCATAAACACGGATCACCACTTATAACTACTTAATTTTGCTCCCTACTTGTCTGTGAACTCCAGAAGGGGAAGAATGTGCTCGATATACAATAGGGGAATATATGGATAAGTACCCCTCGTTCAAATCACTATCTGAGTACCACACACAGAACTACTTCTATTTAGAAGAGAAATTTATGCTTGTCATGAAAGGCAGGGGTTTTTGGCAGCTTGAAAGTGAGAAGCTAAAACACTTCACTCCAAGTCTTACATTACAGACAAACTAAATTATGGGACCTTTCAGACAGTGACAGGAAAAGAAAGAAATTGATATTCACCGATCCCTTTGTGAGGATCAGGAGGACAGGAGACAAACTTCAGCACCTCAGCTCGTTTCTCTCTCAGCCCCCAGCGATAGAGGATTTCTCCATAGCATTTCTTAAAGTCATCAAATTGCTGGGTATTGGCAGGGTCCAGAAGCCTGGATAAAACTCAAAAGATTTCCTGTCAGTTCCTTTAAGAAAAAACAAGCTCGATACCAAATGAACTCAATATGCCTTTCTTAAGGCAAGAGTCCTAATTTTGGAGAATCTAAGCATTATGAAATTGCAGCTCTCGCCCGGGAAGGTCGTTACCTTTTATTTTTATCATGCTGGTCACGTTCTCGCTCACGAGGATCACTGTAGGTAAGACTCCCAAAGCGGATTTCTTCTGGAGAAGACTCTCCCCAAGGTGAAGATACATGTTCTGCCTCCCTTCCCGCTGAAGAAAATCAAATGGGAAGGACAAAGGGAAATCAGAGAAGGCATGGAAAGGGCCTGAACACCCTCATAATGCAGAATGCGCCCAATTTAGTCCCTGGAAGATGCTGAGAAATATAACTGAACAGAACTCCTTCTCAGCCTTGCCTTTTTGTCTAGGTATTTACTGCTCAGGTGACCAGATAATTAAGTATACACATAATGTTCAAGCAGCAAATTATGGTGTAGTGACACGGAACATTGGATAAAGCAGTCATGACTCATAAAGACTTTTTAAATGACATGAGAAAATGCTCATGATCCAATTAAAAACAGAACGCAAAATCGTATATATAGAATGACCCCCCCACACACACACACACACACATACAGATTGGGAAAAATGTTCTGGAATGTTAACAGACATTGTTTCTAGGTGGAGGTTCAGTGGTGATTGTTTTCTTCTCTAATACTTTTTGTTTTTCTTCACTGGGCAGGTCTGACTTTTATAATCCAGAAAATTAAGGTAATTTTTATGTATTTACTTAAACAGGCTTCATGCCCAGCATGGAGCCAATGCAGGGATTGAACTCACAACCCCGAGATGAAGACCTGAAGTGAGATCAAGAGTCGGGTGCTTAATTGACCGAGCCGCCCAGGCACCCTCAAGAAAACTAAGACGATTTTTAAAAAGAAATTGCAAAAATCCGTAAACCACAAATACACTTATTCATTAAATAGGTCTTTATGGCCAGCCAGAATCAGGCTCATCTTTACTTCTCCACGTTGAAAACAGTGCGTGGGAAGAGGCGGATAACAGAAGTGGCAGATGACGGGGGCAGGCGGGGGGGTGGGGTGGGAGGGGGAGGGTGCCATGAAGGAGAAAGGATGAGGGTTGGGTTTACGGGGTGAGCACAAAGAAGTCCCACTGTCAGTTTTGCAAAGTTCTACGTTGGAAAGCAACCCAGCAAGGCACACAGGCAGACCGGAAACTGGCCTGTTCAAACATGAAAGCCCAGGCCTTGCTGACTACAGCATCCCCATCATAGGAAATTGGAAGAGAAATGAGAAACAAGGAAAAAATGGAGCATATCCATCAACCGAAGTTTACACATCAACGACTCGCACACAGCTTCAGAGCACTAGAAATCCAGCGTGGCCAAGTCAGCTCCATACCAACCTATGTTCCAGCCACCAGTGTTGAGCCCTGGGTCCGACATGCTGGAGCAGGAGCCCGAGGAAGTAAAGCTAGGCTGAAGGACAGACAGGCGCGGCGTCAGAACACGCTGCCCTGTGAATGCTTCCCTCTCGGAGAAGTCAGACACAGAGCAGAAGGCCACAAGCTTACATATCGGCTGTGGGACACCACGAGGTTAGAGGACCGGCCGGGAAAGGGTCCGAAGGGGTTTGGTATTCCCTGAGGCCGAGACTGGGCTTCAAACACACTGCACAGCATGGCCAGTGTCTGGACGTCCCGGAGTCGGCAGTAATGAGCCAACCTGGAAGAAGATGACAGAAAAAAAGTCAAGAGAAGAGACAGAGGAAGGGTAACTGTCACAGTTTACGGCAGGTTGCTGCCATAGGGATGAGAGGGAAGGTTCTTAATTCTGCCTCACAAACCCCTGTCGGGAACCAGGGTTTTCTACAGATCTAGCTGCTTGATTAGAATCTGGCTAAATTTGTTTTGGAAAAGAATATATCCAAGTATTACAAATGACCCGGGTAACCCATTCAAAAGTTTCTGGTTGGCATCCAGGCATGGCTCAGACTTGAATGTAGCTTCTCCAAGAACTAAGGGGACTAAACTAACATCTGAATGAGGCCATGCATGTGCTCTCAGTCTCTCCAACTCCAAGAAGAATCCCACTGCTTTCTGGGGGTCTCTACACACTTCACTCGTGGAACCAAAAGCTGCGTGAAGGTGCTCAGAACACTGTACAACCACCACGGTATGGCGAGCTGGCGACAGACTCAAAGGTGGAATTATGAGCATGAGCTATTAAATAAGAACAACAAGGAATATTTTTACCTTTTAGGTACTCACATCCTCTTTGCTCCTTTTAGGACTACTATGCTAGGATGTGAGGTAGGGATCGGGGCAACGTGGCCTTTGTGATAGAATGATATTGATACTTTCCTACCAAGTAATGTCTAACATTTCTTAAGGTGTTTTCACACTATCTTATTTGAGCCTTCTGTGATGTGGACAGAACAACTGTTATCATCCCTGCATGACCATGAGGCAACTGAAGCTTGAGGACAGGTCCGAGGTCTGGCCTCAACAAGTAAGTAAAGAAATCCTCCACCAGAGGAATTAGAGCTTCTCTGTCTTTCTATCCAGACCTGAGCCAAACTGTTATGAAGGTTCAAGTGGTTTTATCTGGTAAATCATTTTGCACATTGTATTTCCAGCTTGCCACATCCCAATGCAACAATCAAACACAAATTCAGTGTTGCCATAAATTGCCTAATAGGGTGAAAACATCATTGCCCTTGGAAAATGTGTAAGCCAATGTGGCATTAGAGTCTCCGCTCTTGGGGGCAAAGCTCTACAGCACCCAAGATATTTACCATCTGAAGAGTTCAAATTCTTCTATTCAGACTGATGTTACTTATAGACTAAAGCATAAATCTCTAAAGGACGCATGAGTCTCCAATCTTTGTCGTAAATGACAAAAACTGTATAGTTCCTTCTGTTATAAGAAGTTAGTTCTGCACAGAAATTATTATAGCACTAACGGGAAAGATCTCACTTCTTCCTCCCGTTCTTCAGACTTCTTCGATGATAACAATGAAAAGTGTGTACAGACCTAAAATTTACATCACTCGTTTCCTCCCTTTTAGCTCTCTAAACCTACAAGGATTCCAGCAGCTGTCGCCCGAATGGATGTCGAGCCCAGGGCGTTTCCAAATCTGGGTCAGACTTCGGGCCAAGGCAAAGATCTGTAGCGACTGTAGCCAGCGACCAAACCTGGACAGATCAAAGAGAAACATTCAAAGTCAGACTGGGGACGAGAGGACCAGGAAGCATGAAAGAACCCCACCTATCCTAAAGCCTTGCTGCTCTGAGGGCAGTAAAACCTGGGAATATCAGGCCCCATTCCAGACATACTGACTCAAAATTCGCATTTTAACAAGATGCTCAGGGGACTGCACCGCTCAAGAAACACTAGTCTTAAAAACTTCTATCAAGCAGGATCACTTGGGTGGCCCAGTCAGTTAAGTCAGACACTTGATTTCAGCTCAGGTCTTGATATCATGGTTTGTGAGTGTTCCTGAGTGTTTGTGAGTTTGGGCCCCATGTCAGGCTCAGTGCTGCCAGCTTGGAGCCTGCTTGGGATTCTCTGGCTCCCTCGCTCTCTGCCCCTCCCCCACTCGTGCACAAGCACACGCACATGCTCTCTCTCTCTCTCTCTCTCTCTCTCTCAAAAATTAATAAATAAATAAATATTTTAAAAGCCTTTTATTAAGTATACTTCAGAGGAATGACACTGTGCATTAACTTCAATGGGTTGTCTATTTAACCACGAACTCATGTGACTTCTGCTGCTGCTTCATTAGTGAACAGGCAGAGGTGAAAAAATAGAATTCTGTATCACACTGCAGATCTGTCCTTTGCCCAAGTAACAGGAAGCTATGTTGCTTTCATTACAAAAGTTTCAGTATACTCACAAAGCTAAAGAAAAATAGGCCAGGACAAAATAGACTTGATTTTCTTTTTGTTGACATCAAATCTGAGGAATATCACCAAACCTGAAATCTCATAGGGCTTGGGGTCATCAAGCCAAAATGAATGTCCATTAAGTGTCTATTAAATCCAAGATTTAGCACATGCTTAATATTAAGAGCCTCCTTAAGAGGAATACTACTTTTGGGAAATCTTTCTTCTTAGTAGCAATACATCATTGTACGACCAGGGACTGGAAAACCCTGTACTAGACTCTGAGAAACCTGAAAGGAAGGAAATTTAGACTTTAATCAAAGAGTCTATAAGAAAAAAGAAGCAAATAAAAATACTGGAAAACAGGTAGAGAAATACATCAGATACGTAATAAAGCAATTAAATTAGCCCTTTCCTGAACATGGCACCGAAAGTGAAAAAAGAAGCCTCTGCCCCTCCCAAAGCTGAAGCCAAAGCAAAGGCTTTGAAGGCCAAGAAAGCAGTGCTGAAAGGCGTCCACGGTCACGAAAGAAGATCCGCACATCACCTACATTCCGATGGCCCAAGACACTGTGCCTCCAAAGGCAGCCCAAATATCCTCGAAAGAGCACCCCCAGGAGAAACAAGCTTGACACAAACAAGCTATGCCACCATCAAGTTCCCACCCCACCCCCACCCCGACTACCAGCATCAGCCATGAAGAAAATAGGAGACAACAACACACTTGTGTTCATTGTGGATGTCAAGGCCAACAAGCACCGATCAAACAGGCTGTGAAGAACCTCTATGACAATGATGTGGCCAAGGTCAACACTCTGATCAGCCCCGACGGAGAAAAGAAAGCATATGTTTGACTCCCGACTAGGATGCTTTGGACGTTGCCAACAAAATTGGGATTGCCAACAAAACTGACTTCAGCTGGCTAAATCTAAATTTTTTCACCAAAATAAATAAAAAAATAAGTAATAAATTAAGTGGTACCAGTGTACTTAATGCACACAAGTACTGATTCAGGCAAGAAACTTGAGGTTGGTTAAGCATCTGACTTTGGCTCAGGTCGAGGAAATTGAGGCTCAGATTAGGTGGCTACCCCGGATCACACAACAAAAAAAGTGAGAGCCTAGGTTTAAACCCGGGTCTGTCTGAACCCAAGGGAAGGGTCTTTCAAGTTCACGCAGACTAGCCTGACCTTCCAAATCAACTCCCAGAAAAATACTGAAAACTTCCACAAAATAAAACAAAAATACCTTAGGAAGTAGTTTTTTCGCAGAGAATGATTTTTCACAACACGAACTGTGGGTGTGCCTTAGGACTGACTGCATCTGCTAACCTCACCGATCCTATGATACAATTAACCTTCCAGTTTTCATTTTACAAAGACACACAGAGGCTGACCGAGTCCGAACTACTTTACCCAGGGCTATCCCATGAGGAGCAGAGTTGAAACTTCACCTCCCGGGATAAATTCCACAATGTTTCTACTACTTTCTTGTGCCTTTTTAGCGTACACAGACCCTGAGATGGCTAAGTCCTTAGAGAAGCAGATTCAATCTAGGACCCTCAACCTCACTTAAAAGGGTTTGGGGGGTGGAGACCGGACAGTGTTTATGAGAAGACAAAAGGAAATCTTAAGGATTTTTTAATCAGATAAAAATCATGGGAAGGCCTTAGCTCTGGGCCAGTGGGAGAGTTATGAGGGAAAAACTGAGCTGAGAGGGGTTTCACTGCCCAATCACACGCTCACACTACAAAATAAAGGGCACAGGAGAGACAGAGCGGACTAGTGGTTGCCCAGGCTTGGGTGGGGAAGAGGGGACTGACAGGAGACACAGCCAAGTAGGGTGGTTTATGGCAGTGTTCTAGTTCTTTTTTTTTTTTCAAAAATTTTTCTTTAATGTTTGTTTATTTTTGAAAGAGAGAGAGTGGGGGAGGGGCAGAGAAAGGAGGACAGAGGATTTGAAGTGGGTTCTGTGCTGACAGCAAAGAGCCCCCCCGATATGGGGCTCAAACTCAAGAAACCATGAGATCGTGACCTGAGCCAAAGTCGGACCTTAACCAACAAAGCCACCAGGCGCCCCTACGGCAGTGTTCTGAAACCCTTGTGATCATGGTTGCAAAACTGTGAATATGCTAAAAGCCACTGAACGGTACGTTTTAAATGAGTGAATCACATGATATATGGACTATATCTCGATAAAGCTATTAAGAAAAATAGGAGCAGCTCGCTTTAATATACTGATGTGTTCCTGCAAGGATGAAGGGAATTAACATTTTTGCTCGATTACATCATATTTTATTTTACGTCGTATTTTAAAACAGAAACATGTTTCCACCTAAAGGAATGCTTTGGTAGACTTTTTCTGAAACAAAGCATTTTTAAAAGTATAAAAACCCCAACAAAACGGAATTAAGGGCGCAAATGGCAAGGGTATAGATACCCACATTTAGATGTATAACAATCACCATGGTACCAGAACAGAAAAGAAATGTAATAAAAAATTCTCAGTATGTGAGCTTTAGGATCTTCTCAACTAAGCACTAATGAGAAAAATACCCAAAGGATTTAAAAAGCTGCTCTTGCCCTGATGTTTATCAAAGAAAATGGGAGAGGGATTACAAAATAGGAGGCCCCGCTTGAAATGTCATTAAACCACAACCATACAGTGACAACAACCTGCTCAAAAAGGAAAATCCAGATTGCCATCAGAAGGGATGCACAATACCTGGACAAGGTCCTTCCTTCCTACGAGCAAGGCCGAAGTGGCATTCTTCTGACATGTTTCTTGAATATCATTCACATTCAATCTGAAATTTAAAAAAAGAGTTAAGAAGTTTTTTTTTAGTCTAACTTCCTGAACCAATTACCCCCAGACTAACAGACAGACAAAAAGGTGCCTCTTCAGTTGTCACCCAAAATGTCTTATCTGTGTGGGCCTTCCGCTTCTCCCTTGCTACATGATATGGAGAAAAAGCTTACCTACAGCTCATATGAGGCCGTGGGTTCCCGCCTGGGGAAGGTGAAATTGCTCGCCTCTCTAAAGTCAGGACAGGAGGACAGCCTCAAATGTCAACTTGGCAACCAGCCCTTCTACGGATTTCCCAGGCTTCAGGGTTGAATAAAAATGGATTTAAATACGTGTAACACTGAGGTGTCTAACACAAAGAGTGGTGTGCTGTGTATATGTTACAAAATAAACTTTTTGCTATGTATGCAGGTTCGAGAAAAAGAGTGGCCACAGGCCAGCCTCTGTATGCCTGCTACTAGCCTCCCAACTCTCTTCAAGCAAAATGGCTCTGCTTTTAACGGTTTTGCATACTGGCACAGAAAGCAGAATTCTGAGGCCGTTCCCAAGATTTCGGCCTCCTGCTCTACACATCTTCTATGATATCCCGTGCCTTTAATCGTGGGTGAGACCAGTGGATGTTGATGGGCGATGACACCCAAGATTAGGTTATTAATCAGTCCACTTTGAATGCGTCAAAAGGGAGATTATCTTAGGTGGGCCTGACCTAATCAGGTGAGACCTTAGAAAGAAGGTGAGGCGTCCTGTCCTGGTCTCAGAGAAGATGAAAACCATCAAGTTCTACGGCTTCAAGGAACTGAATTCTGCTAAACTCCTGAATGAACTTGGAAGAGGACTCTGAACATTGGATAAGACCACCACCTGGCCACCTCCAGATTTCAGCCTGGTGAGATCTGAGCAAGAACCTAGCTAGGCCATGCTCAGACTCCTGACCCATAGAAACTGAGACAATAAATGTGTGTTGTTTGAAGCCGCTAAGTTTCTGGTACCTCCTTATGCAGCAATAGAAAGCTGGTACACCGGTCTTCTAAAACTGCTTTTGAAGAAAGGGTTCCGATACTTAAAAACAAGCAAACGAACACAACTTTGATTGTGATGACTGTCATAAGCAGGGCGCACTTACATGTACAGTTCTCCCAGTGACTTGTGAACAGGAAGAAGGCACGCAGTGTCCTGGATGATAACCTTCCCAGCAGCCTTGATGGGTCGATTGCCGGAGTCCGATCCCTCACGCTTGCTTTTCCATCTCCTGGATTTCTGGGGGAGATGACGAGATATAACTAACAGGGACTTGGACAAATGGAAACCTACGGTTGCAGAGCACATCAGAGTTGGGTCATTGGTTATTTGCAGAGGCTTTGCATTACATCATGCCCACAATTATATGAATCAGCATCTGTAGGAAATAAAAGGATGGCAAAGGGCATTGAGCTCTTGGTCCAAAATCCTAACAGGAAAATAAGCACCCTACCGCAATGCTACATACATTCTGCAGGTGCCCAAAAACAGACGCCTTGAATTTAGAATTTAAAAAAACAACGAAAAAAACCCCAAAAAACAAGAAGAAGAAAGAAAGAAAGAAAGAAAGAAAGAAAGAAAGAAAGAAAGAAAGAACGAACAGCAGGTAAATAAGTTAGTAAAGACCACAAAAATGTGGGGGAAGAGCAACTTTCAAGGTTGGGATCAGCCTTAGATTCAAAGTTCTTGCTTGAAACTAACCAAAGGTTTTCTTCTTCTCAGACAGCTTTAACAGGATTTGCTGAGAATTTAATTCACACACAGCGGTGTGGGCTCTGCAAACCTTAATCTGTGGCAGGCAGACAGAGAAACATAGCAGCTCAAGAGAATTACCAGGTTTTTCCTAGCAGATTTGAATTATTTCTAAAAGTGATCATTTTAGAATGTCAAAAATAGCTGAGCAGAGGGACCTGGGTAATGGATGTGGATGATCATGAGCAACTGTCCTGTCTCCCCAGAGCCTCACCTACAAAGGAGCCTGTATGTGGGAAACGAGAGATGTCCTGGAAAAGGAGAATTATCAGTGTAGCCTCATCTGGTACATTCAAAATGACAACCAGCCAAGGGAGCAATATTCTATCTCATTTTATTGCTGAAGTTAAAAAAGGGGGCCACCAGAGTGACTCAACTCAGGGGGGAAGTGACATACTTATTAATTAACAAAGTTGCTAGCGAAAGAGTCTGCAAACTGGAGTCAGAAAACCAAGGTGTGCTGGTCTTATTACGGCACGGCTGGCTCACCGTGACCCTGGCTGAGCTACTCACTGGCTGTGAGTTTAGTCTCATGTCGCTCTCTGTGCTCACTGGTAACTGTCTTAGGATGAGCTCCGTTCCAATCTTGCAAGATTAATAAGGGCACAATGAAAAGGTGAGAGTGCGAACTGAAAACGTGCAATTAAAAAATACGCAACGATTATGAACGTCTATAAGCCCACGGGAATTTAGATTAAATCATTACTTAGATTACTCACAAATAATTCATTTTCCACAAGTGATTTTTATACAATCACTCTTCCATTCCTTAGTCACGGTCTGCATTTAGTTGCTTCTGACCAGTGATGTCCCCTCTAATCCCCAAAGGTGCCCAATGCAGGTAACTTCCTATTGGCTCAGTAAGTGTATGGAACCTCTTAGATCCAGGACACCTGGACTTGGTTCACGGCAGGTAAACGAAGTTTAGCTGAAGTCTCTGAATTATTTATCATAATTTGTAAATATATATTGCTACATTATCAATTTGGGACCTTAAGCCATTTGATCGTTGGAAGTAATTTAGTTACCACGTGTTCTTTATTCGTACACATTGCTATTTACCAATACATCAGGAAGCCTCATCGATTACTGCATAGCAGCCCTTCAGTTCTCTACCAGCCCTGGCTATTTTCTAAAGAATTATGTATATATTCATGAAAACACTAGTCTTTTACCCACAAATAACATGATGTGGATGCAAGTAAGGGGAGAAGGTGCTAAAGAGCAAACAACCTGTCAGCATGGGCTGGAGGCAGGCAATGTTAACTGACACAAGACGGAGGTCGTCACACATGCATGAGATACTTCGATGTGACCGGTTTTAGGGAGGGCAGTTTCGTGTACATCTACAGGGCAGTGACGGGAACAGCACAGTGTGGTTAACTGAACAGGGAGGGTGTAAGTACACAGACTTTTTCATCCAGGTTTCCAGGAGTTTAAAAATCCCAGGAAACAACACCCGAGTAGGTCTCCCATAATTGGTCATCTCAGATGAGACTTAGGGGACTGGGTTGAAAAAGTAGGAAAGAAATAAAAGAAAAGACCTACAGTAAGAAGATTCCACCTGGAATGGAATATGATCCACCTCACGGGTTTTCTGGGTTGGGTGGGAGGCTTCTCAAATACTGTTCCAGGCAGACACTCTGGCTCCTTATTACAAAGAGAAAACGAGCAGCACTTGGACAGTTGAGCACTTCAATGTAGCTCCATTTAACTCAACAGTGGAAATAAAAGGAGGCCTCACGAGGGATGGGGTCTACTAGCTCTCAGACCACACTGCAAACCTCAATTTCTGGCCTTTTGAAGCGAACCTAATGAAAGCAAAATACTAAGGTCCGTGTGCCCAAACTGGTTCCTCTGCATGCAGACCAGCTCATGTAAACATGTTTTTCCTCGCGGACTTGAGTTATTTCTGAAAGCGATCACTTTGGAATGTCAAGAATAAATACTTGAGCACAGGGACCCGGATAATGGACGTGGAAAATCATGAGCAAGTGTCCTATTTTCCCCACAGCCTTAACTCCAAACGGCTGTGGAGCAGCCAGGACACGGGCAGTGAGAGATGCCCTTGACACAGTCCAAACGTGTAAATGTTTGACACAGGATTGAAAGATGTGTCTGTCATTACGAACATCAGCTGCTGCTTTGGGCCGTTCACCCTCCGCGAGTGTAGGCGTCACACGGCTCTCCGGCAGAGCGGGCGTTGCCTCCACCTCACAAACGAGGATGTGAGGCCATGCAGAGCTGGGATTTGAACACAGGCTGTCAAGCTGCTAAGCCCATACCTGTTAACTCGTTTTTGAGCGCAGGATTTCAGATTAAAAAAGAAAAAAAAAAAAAAGGCCTAAGCCGAAGCTACCTGTTAATACGTAAGCAGTGTGGTCCATTTTTAAATGGAATCACTTCTGCATGTGAGGAGATCAACATCTGACTGCAGTGAGGCCTCCCTGACACACCAGCCTCTACGATTACTTCTCATTTCACTTCTCCGCCAAGTACCACGAGCACGTTCCGCTGAGCCAGAGCAGCACGTTGAACACCGGCCGAGACACGCGGCGGCCAAAGCTACTGGCTTCACGTGGAGCACACCAGGCTCGGGCCCAGATGCTGTATTTCAGGCCAGGCTCCAGAGCCGCAGCCTCAGTCTGTTTAGTCTCCTTTTGGGATGCGTTAAAGGGCGGGCACGTTCAGAGAGAAGAGAAGTGAGTCCAAAGAGATGCTTTGCCCCTGCCCGTCTGCGGTCCCTGGTTATGGAGACTGGCGGAAACCAACCCATGGGAGTCATCAAAAAGTACTGGGAGAAAAGGAAAAGACAGTGGTCTTGGACCACTTGCTGCCATTATCCTTCACTGAATGATAGAAATCACAGTCTGTATTTCCTGGAACTTCCTTGTCAACTTCTGGAGACACCAGGCTTCTAGGTGTTTCTCTGATGTAGAGATGACGTTTTGTGGAAACTCACGAAGCTGCCTTTGAGCCTGTAACAGAAGGAGGTTCGCCACCACTGGATCTCCCTCACCAGAGCTGCCACCAAGAATCAAACTGTAAGGCAATTGTGGGACAGCGCTACTCAGTCATTGAATCCAGCAAGGAATAACTGCAAAACATTATCGAAATCTATAAGGGGTCAGAAAAGTTTTGTGTTTTCTATATATTGGTTGGTGGTTTTTAGGTATGAACTATTTCCCCTTCAGCCTAGAGGGGCCCTCGGTACTCAGTCTAGTGGCCAAATATTCTGGGGATGCAATTATAACAAGGCTGCCTAAATGAAGACATGCTCAGTCTCAAATAAGAGGTTGGGCTACGCGTCCTTGCTGCTTCCTAACGAGCACGGACAACTTTCCTGCAGCAAGAAAGGGTTCCCATCCCATCTACTCCTCCCCGAGACTTCTTCTTCCCTTCCATCTTGCTGGCGATTTTAGGAATCTCTCGTCTGTGCAACTGTCAGCTGATGACACACGAGGCTGACATGGGGCTGAACTTTCCAGGGGAGAGGAGGGCACTTTGGCATGAAAGCCCCTTAAGCCTCCTGCGCTGCCGCAGTCCCACTCTGACGGGCTTACATCTGGATACTTTTCTGTGCAAGGATCAGTACCTGTGGGAGGCCAAGGGCCCCGCACTTCTCTTAGGTCTTCTCAATGCCCCATCAGTAGAAAATGCCCCCTTCCCCACAGATTTCATAAGCAGGGATTGAGGGAAGAGAGACACAACAAGACAGACAATTATCACATGATGAGCACCGGGATGCTCCTCTGAACATACCAAGAAGGCGTTCATGGGATCATAGGAAAGAGGACAGGGAGGAAAGGACCGGGGGAGGGGGGAGGCATTGGTGCGAATAGCACTGAATGACAACCAATATAGCCAGCTTGCGACTGTACCACCAGTGTTACTGCTACAACCGGAGGCGACATCAATGCCAATAAATGGGTTAAATGTAAAAACAGCCCAAGAATAAGCCACCAACTGCTTCGCAGCAACCCCACCAACAATGCATAATCAGCAGAGTGGGCAGTGAGTCAAAATGAGTTCCTATTTCAATAGCAGCAGGAGCAGAGACTTCTGGAAAATCAGTGGAAATTCCACAGTCGGGTTGGCTGGGACAGGCTTTTGGAGGAAAGGTGGCCACGTTGGCGGCTCCGCCTCCAAGGTGTCGGCAGCAGTGGCACCTGAGAATCAGGGCTCCTGATTTCAACTGGTTTTGATATGAAAAGGCTATAGGACTGTTCCCCTAAATATTTTGTAGACCCAGTGAAATTTACACAAAAGCCACAAGGCTGCCCTACACAGCCTGAGGCCACCTTGGCACTACTGAAACATGGAGGGGGTGGGAGAGGAAGACAGAAGAGGGGGATGGCCAATAGGAATGAGTAAGAAGGAAAGAAAAGGAAGAGAGATGTCCACAGCAGAGGTTTTGTTGCAATGCAAAATACTGATGGTAAGGAAAAAATTTGTTCCAGAGAGTTCCCGAAGGATTAAAAACTAGCTTATGCATCATGCCAATGAAGCAGGTGAGCACTTCCCTCTTTGAACTAGACTAAGACGATAAAAACAGAGAGACAAAATGGTGGAAGCCTCTTATATCTTCCTCTGCTTCACCCCATGCCAAAGGTAGGCTTTTGAAAGCTCCAGGAAATTATACAAATACTCCAAATGAAATCAGGTGAGCTAAAGGCTTACAGATGGGGTTCTTTCCAAGAAACCCAGTGTTTGGCTTCATTTTCAAAGAAGTCCATTCACAATCCTTAATGATACCAGTACTCATCCATTTGAAACTGGATGAAAAAAAGAGGAAGCCCTCGGCACTTGACTCCCAAGAGTGAAAAATTTATTGTGCTGGTCCTGAAAACCAGCCAGCCTGTCATTCAGGTTCCTCAAAGCCAGGCAGGTGGCATTTTATTCTTGGGCCTTTGGGCAGACAGGATTAGTCAAGGAGAGCATTTGCACAGCGCACAGTACCGGGAAGTCGTTAATTGCTTGTATGGACCAACGTCGCCGGGCAGAGCGAGGAGACATCTGTGCGTGAAAACGTTACACCCAGGAGGAGGGAAGAAAAACACCAAGAAAATTAAAAGGGAAAAATATAGAATAAAATGAAAGCTTCCCACATATTTGATGGATTAAAAGGTACCACAATATACTGCAAAATCAGGTTTGCATGACTAAAAATCTGAACCTAACCACAGCAATATTTGGAGATTCCCTCACCTCCCTCCAGACCCACTGCACTCCAAACCCAGCTTCAATGTCATAATTGTTTGGTTCCAAACACATTTCAAGATATTCAGGAGGCTGGCATCAATACAGCTCTGACAAGGTCAAGGTTTATAGTACTCTCATGAGGATTAAGATCGTAGGGCAAGCAGAGAAATAGGTAGAGGGTCTACTCTCCCCACCAAGAGCATACATTTGTGCGAGAAGATTCTCATTCCTAAAAATGAAGAAGTTCGTTGGTAGACTAACACCAAATTGTTTCTGATGTGTGGTTGGGGTGGGTGGGGCCAATGGGGGAAATTGGAAGCCTTGACCTTGGGGTTGCAGGACTATTTTCGGAGTGATACCATGGGGAGGCAAGAGCCCATGAGAAATGAAGGGAATGAGGGAGCAAAGCTGAAAAGCTGCTGTCCCGGGGGCACGTGCTAACAACATGCGCATCAGTGTGAAACTGGGGCTGAAAAGCACTGTTTATGGGAAATCAGAAATTATCCTATTAACTTCAAGACCTCCTCAGTTATTTACACTAGAGCTATTTTAGTAACATAAACTGAAGCATGGGTGGAGGTTGCAAAATGTAAAAATGTTTATAGGCCAATGCCTAATGTTTATCCCAAGTTCCAGGTCTTCTGAATTGCCCTAGGAATAAACAATATTTCACCAACTATTAATAGGTGGTCCAGTTACCAAATGAACGTTAGCATCTCTCCGGACTTTCTAACTTCCTATGAAATTTGATAGTTGTTGCTGGGTTTTTTTTAGGTCTCTCACATTTTAAAATATTTAGGAGAGAACCTTGGAATTTCATCTGGAGAACATTTGGGTAAATATGATAATATGACCTAAGTAGGGCAGGTTAAAAACACACCAAAAAACAAGACAAACGAACAGAAAATCCCCAAAGACTCCATAAAGATTCTTATAATCTCCAAAATACTCTATAATTCCTACACTGCTATACTTTAACATGGTCATATTTTTTTCCTTTATTCTTACTCATTTATAGACCTCAGGGGTAGAGATCTAAAAGAGAATAAAAATATGTAGGAGAAAAATTGGGGCTGAAAATAAAGACTTCAGCACAGAGAAATTTAGTGATCTGGAATCATTTCGAGAACAAAAGTAATAAAAGTGGTATTATTTGACATGTCAAACTAGATACCTGAGGATAAGAAAATACTCCTTGAGGGATAAAACCATATTGACCTCTAACAGGAAGGAAGATGGCCTATATAAGATATCATGGCTGGGTTGCCGTATTTCATTTCCCTAACTCCCCCACCCCGCCCTCTGCCCCGTGTAAATGGGATGAACGTGAACAAGGTTTAAGGAGAGATGAATTTATTTCAGATTCATCACAAAATGACTCACTCACTTAACTACTTTATACAGCTGAACCACATGAAACTTTTTTCTGAGATTAAAAATGGTCAAATATCAGTAATTTCATAGGATGTCACCTAATGACTACTATCTATCTGTCACCCACTGAAATGTGCCTCCCTCCCCCAGGGCTTCT
Organism: Panthera tigris; assembly: GCF_018350195.1. Taxonomy (NCBI): domain Eukaryota; kingdom Metazoa; phylum Chordata; class Mammalia; order Carnivora; family Felidae; genus Panthera; species Panthera tigris. The sequence continues at coordinate 49,120,118 of NC_056674.1, forward strand.
AGAGTTCTTATAATGTTCTACTTCTTGGCCTGGGTGTTGTTAGTTCACTGAGTTACTGCTAATGATTTGTGAACTGTTCTGTACGTATATTATACAGAAATACAAAAGTTTCAAATAAAATTATAATAAAAGTGTCTGCTCCCCTTTTATGTGGTCACTATCTCAAATAAAACTTAAAGACCATTTGCCCTAGGTCATCCTAAGGGACTATAAGAGCCCATTTTCTGTGGAGAAGCTGTACACCGGGAATCATCCCAAAATGAAGGATCACAGTCCTCACCCTCCTCCCCAGCAGATCCTACCTGATACAAGGGAATTATCTATGTGCCTTTGGTCCCTCTTTGTGATTGTGGTATTTATAGTAAAAGAGGCCAGACCGTGAAAAACACGGGCATAAGGCTTTACAAATGTTTTTGCATTAGGAGAGGCCCCATGGCGGAAATGGAGTTATTTTGACTAGACGTGGCCTTTTTGCACTATCAGGGTCAAAAGTGCTAGTCAACCTACTTTCCCAATCCAAACCCAAGCATGAGTAACACATGACATGATTCAAAGGAGGACTGAGAACTCTCTTGGACTAAGAGATCTCCTCAAATGGGCCCTCACACTCAAGAAAATTCCCCCATTTACCCAACCAGGAGTCTGTTTGGCTATTATGTCAATAAAATGCCCTAGTTCTGACCATCTAGCCAGCTGACTGCTAGCTTGCTTGGAGGGAGTGGGGGGTGAAATCCTAAAAATTTTGAATGTAAAGGACTTATGGGGATATATGTGTTCTGAGACAGTCAGCAACGGCCAGAGGGGCACAGTTCCATCAGAGATGTGAAGAAGGGGACTACGGAAAGGCAACAAAAATACCACTGTCCCCATTCAAATGAGTGGTTTTGTCCAAGGTCGGTCCTATCTCAAGCATCAGCTCCTGCCGCTCGCTCATTTCAGTCACATACAAACTCTAAGACTAAACAAAGTCAGAGGTGGACAACTATCAGTGTGAACCAAGGTTAGACAATACAATGCAATCGAGGTGAAGACACCTCTAACACTTGCTGGAAATTGGGTTTTTATTTAAAATAATTCTATTTTTTAAAAAACACATTTCAATTAGAGTCAATCCATCATTTAGCCGGGGACAACAAAGAATTCCTAAGGACCGAGCTCTGCTTAAAACATCATTTCAGTTAAAAGCCAGTTTAAACCAGCCTCTCAATCTGACAACACAGGAAGAGTTCTTAGAAGCATTCCTACGCTCTGCCAACATTCTCTACACTGTCGTCACCAAAGGCTTCTGCTTCTGACAGCTTAATAGCTACATTAGGAACGATGAGTTCCTTAAGAACTCAGGAACACAGGACAGGCTCAGGTGATTTTGTATAAACTGACCATTCAGATGGGCATTTCAGTGGAGATTTAGTAAAAGCCTAAGATCTCTTAGAGATCAACTTTAACTTTTCACCACTATGAACTTCTAAATATATCGAGATCCCAAGCCTTCAGAAGCATCCCTAAATTTGTTGACAAACATCAGAATATGAAGGAAGATCTGTAGCTAAATTATGCTACCTGAAACAAGGGGAATCAAGCTTCGTAAATGGGGGTAACAAGGATAAGGTTAAATGGGGAGCGAAGAATATGGATTCTAAGAACCAACCCATCCCTCCACACACACAATTCACAGTAGTTAAAACCAACTGAAAGGAACGAAGCAAAGGTCTTTCTTGAACCAACTAATTTTGAAAGAGACTATAGGGGCATCGCTAACTTAGCTGCTGTGCAGAGTAGGCAGAGAGACAAAGAACGAAAATCTAGAAGGAATGAGAATCAGAGGCCATGCCTCTCCTGCTTACCCGCTCCTTGTAGTAGAAGGAGCTGATGGAGACCTGCTCTTTCTCACTTCGAGTGGGGCTCCCACTGTATAAACGAAGGTTCCCAGGGGCCTCTGTGCGGATCTTCATTGGCGCAATCAAGCCAGTATGATAAGCAGACAAGGCTGACAGAGACCTGTAGTTGAAAACAGAATTATCCATACTGGCTTCAGTCTTTCCTTATTTCCAAATACTGTTGCTCCTAAGCACATGATGAAACCAAGAGGAAAAGATGGGTAAAACGGGAAAAAAAGGAAACTCAACAAAAAGAACAAAACACGACTTTTGTCTGCAAAAGCAGAGAATACTTCTAAGACGGTATACATAGAAAATCAAAGGAATCTACAAACTATGAGAATGAACAAGTGAATTTAGATACAAGGCCAATATATAAAAATCTGCATTTCTATACATTAGAAACAAACATTTAGAAATATCTTAAAATTTTCATTTACGATAGCATCAAATACCTAGAAATGAACTTAATTTAAAAATGTGCGTTGAAAACACAAAATATTGCTGAGAAATCAGAGAAGTATCATGTTAGTGGATGAGAAGTTTCCATATTACTGTCAAGATGTCAGTTTTCTCCAAACTGATCCGTAGAGTTGACACATTTCCAATCAAAATATGAAGATAATTTTTGTGTAGAAACCAATTAGCCATGTCATGTTTTTATAGGAATGCAAAAGACCTAGCCAATAGCCAACATGATCCTGAGTAAGAGTAATAAAACTGGAGGACTTACTAGCAGATTTGAAGACTTACAATATAAAAGCTACATTAAGAGTATAGTGTTGGCATAAATTATGGAAAGAGCCTAAATGTCCATCAACTGATGAATGGATAAAGAAATTGTGGTTTATATACACAATGGAATACTACGTGGCAATGAGAAAAAATGAAATATGGCCTTTTGTAGCAACGTGGATGGAACTGGAGAGTGTGATGCTAAGTGAAATAAGCCATACAGAGAAAGACAGATACCATATGGTTTCACTCTTATGTGGATCCTGAGAAACGTAACAGAAACCCAAGGGGGAGGGGAAGGGAAAAAAAAAAAAAAAAAGAGGTTAGACTGGGAGAGAGCCAAAGCATAAGAGACTCTTAAAAACTGAGAACAAACTGAGGGTTGATGGGGGGTGGGAGGGAGGGCAGGGTGGGTGATGGGTATTGAGGAGGGCACCTTTTGGGATGAGCACTGGGTGTTGTATGGAAACCAATTTGACAGTAAATTTCATATATTAAAAAAATAAATTAAAAAAAAAAAGAAAAAAAAAAAGAGTATAGTGTTGGCATAAAGAGAAACCAATAGAGCAAAGGAAAAAAGTAGACTCTAGAAATAGACCCACAACCATATTCAATTGATTTTCAACAATGGTATCAATGCAATTTTTTTTTTAATCAATGCAAATTCAATGAGGAAAGTCAAAATTTTTCCATGAATGGTGCTGGAACAATAACTATATAGCTCTACTGAAAAAAGCAAACTTTGACCCCTACCTCACATCATACACACACAAAATTAATTTGAGATTGACTACAGACGTTAAAGAAGGACTCTAAAACTATAAACTTTTAAAAGAGAAGAATATTTTTGTAACCTTGGGTTAGGCAAAGATTTTTTTTCTAGAACACAAAAGCACTAAACATAAAATTTTTAAAGTGATAGATTGGATTTTATCAAAATTAAAAACTTGTATTTATCAAAAATCATTATGGAGAAAGACAAACCACAGATTAAGAGAAAATCTATCTGGACTTCCAGCAAACGATTTAGAACCAGAATAAAGAACTGACACAAATAAATAATAAGAAACCTAGTCCTAAAGAAATGGGCAAAATACTTGAACAGGCACATCACAAAAGAATATACCCAAATGATCAATGAGCACACAAAAGCTGCCCAACATCACCAGTCATCACCACAATGAGATACCACATACCCATCACAATGACTAAAGTTGAAAAGATTGAAAATATCAAATTTTGGAAAGAATGTGGAGCAACTATAATTCTGAAACGTTGCCGGTAAGAGTGTTAAATGACACAACCACTGGGGACAGACTTTTTGGCAATGCTAAAAAAAAAAAAAAAAAAAATCAAACATACACCTAACCTATGACCCAGGGATTCTGCCCCTTGGGTAGAGAAGTTAATATACATGTCCATAAAAAGACTTCTGTGTGTAGGTCTACTCATGATAGCCCCAAACTAGAAATAATTCAAATATCCCTCAAGAAGAGAATGATAAATTGTATTATTTTCATACAATGGAACCATCGATATATGCAACTCTGTGGATCAATTTCAAAAACATAAGAGACTCTTAAATATGGAGAACAAACAGAGGGTTACTGGAGGGGTTGTGGGAGCGGGGAATGGGCAAGGGGCATTAAGGAATCTACTCCTGAAATCACTACTGCACTATATGCCAACTAATTTGGATGTTCCACTATATGCTAACTAATTTGCATGTTCCACTATACGCTAACTTGGATGTAAATTTCAAAAATAAAATTAAAAACAAAAAACAAAAAAACATTAAGTTAGCAAAACAGGTGAGACACAAAACAGCACATGCTGCCTGATGTGCTACTTAGACGAAGCTCAAGCTCAGGCAAAACCACAACTACAATGATGGAAGTCGGAAGACTGGTTTCCTCCGGGTGTAAACAGAGAAAACTCCTGTTCCCTATGTTGATCTGGGTGTTGGTCATCAAGGTATACACTTCACATCTGTGTACTGTAAATGAGACCTCACTGAAACACTGTTAGTGTGCAAACCGTTCTAATAGGAACATTCTTCCCTCTTATCCAAAGTCCAGATACACATATTCTTGTTTCCCTTTGAGAGCAGGTGCTTGTTTTCTACTCCAACCTTTCGAAAATGGAACCCAAGTAATACATGGGGTCTCTGACACTTAACTCCCCAGGCCTGTGCAGTCAAGGTCTCATCTGCTCAGGTGACTGCAGAGATTGGCAGACTCCCGGGACAGCAGTGGTGCCTCCTCATGCACTCGGTTCAATCTTCTTTCTTTCCTGGAAGTATGCTAATTATATTTCATCCAATACATCCAGGTGTTCGCAATGGGAGGACTTTCATGTTATCCTAGACACCGCACTGCAGGGGCAGAAGTCCCTCGTACGCACCTTATAATTTTTAAGTTTAAAAAACCAGTGGTATGGGGGAGGTTGTGCATGTGTGGGGACGGGTGTATATGAGGACCCTCTGTACCCTCCACCCAATTTTACTACATACTTAAAACTGCTCTAAAACATGAAGCTTATTAATTAAGAAAAAAAAAAAAAAACCTTTATGATGTGATCCAGCAATTCTGCTCATAGGTATATACTGGAGAAAAATGAAAAGCTGTGTCCACACAAAAACTTGTACATGAATGCACAAAACACCATTATTTGTAATAGCCAAAAAATGCAAATAACACCAATGTTCACAGACTGATAAAGAAATAAATAAAATGTGGCATATGTATATGACAGAATATTATCTGGCAATAAAAACAAAGTCCTGGGGCGCCTGGGTGGCTCAATCGGTTGAGTATCTGACTCTTGATTTTGGCTCAGGGCATGATCTCACGGTTTGTGAGATTAAGCCCCCCGTTGGGCTCTGAGCTGAGTGTGGAAGCCTGCTTAAGATTCTCTCTCTCTCTTTCTCTCCCTCCCTTTGTGCCTCTCCTCTGCTCACACGTTTCTCTCTCTCTAAAATAAAATTAAAAAAACAAAAAAAGAACTACTGACCATGCTACAATATGTATGAGCCGTGAAAACATTACACTAAGCAAGGGGCGCCTGGGTGGCTCAGTCAGTTGAGCATCTGACGTTAGCTCATGTCATGATCTCATGGTTCGCGAGTTTGAGCCCTGCGTCGGGCTCTGTGCTGACAGCTCAGAGCCTAGAGCCTGCTTTGAGTTCTGGATCTCCCTCTCTCTCTGCCATCCCCTGCTCACACTCTGTCTCTCCCTCAGTCTGAAAAATAAATAAACAGTTTTTAAAAGTTAAAAAAAACATTACACTAAGTGAAAGAAGCCAGTCACAAAGGGCCACATAATTATATGATTCTTTTTCTATAAAATGCCCAGAATAGGCAAAATGATTGACAGAAAGTACATCAGTGTTTGCCCAGTACTGGAAGAAAGGGGGACTTGGGAGTGTTGACACCTAGGGGATGCAGTTTCTTTTGAGGGTAATTAAAAATGTTCTAGAATTGACTATAGTGATGGCTGCACATGATCTGTGAATACACAACAAGCCACTGAATTATATACTTTAAATGGGTCAACTGTATACTATGTGAATTATATTTGAGTAAAACAGTGAAAACTTAAACAAACAGTAAAATGGGAAACACAGAGCCACACGCCAGGCTGTATTCTAAATGCTTCCCAGGGATTAACTCATCGATTCTTCCCAGCAACCCAAGTATGTAGGTGCCACTACCATCCCCAACTTATTGGTGAGGAAACTCAAGGACGGTTTAGATAACTTGCCTAAGGTCACAGAACAGTGGGGCCAAGACTTGGACCCGGTGGTTTGGCTCCAGAGTCCACATTCCCATTTGCTACCTTAGATCGCCTCTTAAAAACAAAACAAAGCAAACAAAAAACGGACACACAGAAAAATAATGGAGACCAGACAGGAAGCATGTTAAACTGCTAACGATGACTCCCCATGGAAAAGAACAGCTTTCAAATCTTAATTGAAAACTTCCATAATGTTGGAGTTTTTCCAACCACTGAATGTAGTTTATAAAAATTTCACATGTTTTGGTAATGTTAGAAGTGGGATACTAATGTTGTGGAACTAGAGATGACCTTTTTTTTGTTATGTTTCTATCATTATTTAATGTTCAAATAATACTTTAGCAACAGGAGAAAAGAATTTGCCTTGTGTTGACAACAACTTGTATCAAACTTCTTCTAGTGGTTTGGTGGTAACCTGACAGTACAAATCTCAGCTGAGTAGCAATTTAATGAACCTGATCTTTTCCAATGAATCTTCTAATGGGTATTTACTGAAGAACTAACACACACTGTCCCAAGACCAACGCAGTGATAAACCCCGGATGTCTGCCCACTTATGGCTCTGTGAGTGCAGCTTACACCTGCATCTCCCAGGCTCACCTCGGAGTAGGTTCTGTCGGAGACACTGCTCGATGCATCGTCATAGGCCGCGTGAAATACACCAGATAGCCTGACAAAGGAGACACCACATGGGCACATCAAGGTCAACGAGTTGCACGCGGGAAATCCGAAGGCAACACCGGTCAGTCCTCACTACAGCCACACTTTAACAAGGACAAAGGTCAGAATCTCTAGGATCCAGGAAGGATGGGATGTGTTTGGGGTAGAAAAAAGCTTCTCAGGTACTTTCTACTTCTTTGCTAGGGGACCTGTCCTACGTTGAGAATCAGGGATTGTCAGAATGAAAAAATTAAAACTGCAATTCTGTTGAGTATTCTCAGGATATGTCCACAGAAGCCAATTCAGCATCATACCATTTAACACTCTCGCAATCTTTTGAGTTACCAGGAAACAACGACAAATTTTCTGATTTGTCTGAGATTTCTTTATAGACTATAGGACAGTCTCAGCTTCTCACTCTCACAATCTACAGTCAGAGAACCAAAAGAAAGACAAACCTGCTCCACAGAACCTGGCCCCCGAGGTCCTAGGGAAGGGAATGTTGGCATCTTGGTATGACCCATAGGCAGTGGTCACCCGGGCAAACGTTGGTAAGGGCGGAGTGACGGAGTTTGGGAGTGCAAAGGGGTTGCTGGAAGTGCTGTCTTCTTGGTTCTGAAATTTAAAAATTAACAGACTAGGGGCACCTGGGTGGCTCAGTCGTTTAAGCGTCTGACTCTTGGTTCCGGCTCAGGTCATGATCTCACACTTGGGGAGTTCAAGTCCCACATCAGAGTGTGGAGACTGCTTGGGATTCTCTCTCTCCCCCTCTCTCTCTGCCTCTCTCTCTCTCTCAAAATAAATAAATAAACTTAAAAAAAATTTTAACATACTAAAAACCACAGGCTGTCTTAAAGCTGACTTACAAAATGAGGATACATTAGTTTGGGGAGGAAGAAACGAAACAAAACACCAAAGCACGAGTCGGTACAAGAATCCCACCACAAAAGACTCAAGGCAGGAGACGAGCTGGCGCAGGCAGGGCTCCAAACAACTCTGGTTGCGCTTCACTTTTTGCAGGGAAGTGTCTTTCAGGATCTAGAAAAGGCACGAAACACAGTCAAGAATAGCAACCTTCTCTCTCCCGATTCACTTTTATTCTTCAAAGCAGTGGGAGGCCGTGAAGACGCAGGGAGACTGGAGCACAGCCGTGCCTCAGGCTTCCAGTGCAGCAACCTACTTTCCACCTGCTCTAGAGGCGCGGAGAGCAGATGCGTTTCTGTGCCCTCTTCGAGAAGCCCGTTCCTCAGCCAGGGTGCGCACACACATCTTTACTGTGAATTCCCCTCCTGCCCTGTCCTAGCTTGACCCCTATCCCCCCCAGGAAAATCTCAGTACCTTAGAAGTAACGCTCAATACAAGCCCGGGGGAGAAGATTTCAATCCAGTGGAAATTACTATAATTTTTTTCTTCTTTAAAAACATAAATCCTAACATTTTAAGGCACATACTGGAGACCTAAAGTGACATACACATACTGAAGACAGGCATGTAAATTGGCTGTCCTGTAACGAAGTCATTACCCATGTGGGGCTACGGGGCATGGGAAGTGAGGAGAGTCTGAATCGAGAAGTCCGGGAAGCATATAATTCATACCAAGTGTCGAAGACTTATTAGTACAAGAATGCAAAGTGTCTCAACAATTGTTATATGGATTGCATGTTGATATAACACTTGGCACATACTGGGTTAAGTCAAAATAGTACTGAAATTAATTTACCTGCTACTTTCCATTTTTTTTAGTGTGATTACTAGAAAATTTTAAATTATGTGTAGTCTACATTCTATTTCTGTCAGACAGTACTCATTTAGACTTTTAGAGATACTTCCTACTCCTATCATTTGTATACCAATAGGAAGATCTATCTTTTTTTTGTATGTGCAAATAAGACAATGAAATATTCAAATTCCGAGTACAGAAAAACAAAAACAAAAAAACCAGACTCTTAACTAGAGAGAACAAATAGATGGTTACGAGAGGGGAGGTAGGTGGGAGATGAGTGAAATAGGTGATGGGGATTAAGACCACACTTAACGCGATGAGTGGTGCTGAGCGATGTATAGAATTGTTGAATCATTGTATTGTACACCTAAAAGTACTGTAACGCTGTATGTTAATTATACTTGGATTCAAAAAATTCCAAGCACAAAATGTACCTCTACCACAAAACCAAAGTAACGCCTGAGAGATCTTTACGCCACCTGAAAAATTTCTTGGCTACGTATCTTATCCCAAGAAGACGGGCCAAGTGTGTATAATACAAACTAGGCCAAAGCGAACAGCATTTGGGTCAACTTGGTTGGTCAGGACTTTTCAGTTACTTCACACAGGCTGCTGCTCACACTGAAAAAGGTGTAGCCTCCCCAGCTCGTGGGGCTGTTTAAATGGGGGTTCTGCCTGATTAGCTCTGCATGAACTGACAGAGCAAGTTCCCGAGCCAGCAGCTAAGGGCAGACGCCGTGCCGGTCGGCCCTGTTTCGGGCACCGCCATGCCTCCGGACGCCTCACGCGTTCAACGAGCCAGCCGCGCTCTGGGATGACACCATTTCCTCTCATGGAATGAACTTTTTTAGTGACCTCACATTTTGTTTTCTGATTATAAAGTATCTCTTAGCTTCAGAATACATCTTGCCTACTGTTTCCAGATAAATGAAAATGTACTGCAGGGCTCTTAACCCGGGATTGATTCACAGCTTTAATGAGATCTATGAGCAGATGAGAGGCAATTATGGAACCGCATCCTATTCACGCACAGAGTTTCTGAAATTATATACCACAGTTGCGCAAATTTTTCTGTGTCGGTTTCATGAGATGTTCAAAGGGGCTCCACGACCCAAAAAGGCCGAGGACCACCTCCACTGTTTGCTACACACGGTGAACAGCAAGGGCTAACCCGGTGGCGCGGAAGGACAGATGACTTTCAAATCTTCTCTATCGGACTTTTCGCTCGACCTTACCACTCAACTCAGACACGGACGCCCGTGGACAGAGGTTTCCTCTTAAGACACCTGAGGAGAATTTGTGAACACAGACCCCCACCTTCAGCAGCTTGGCTTTCATCGTGGACGTGATGGTGGTGGGGTTGATAAACTGGAACGAGGGGGCAGCGTTGTTGGGATACTGCGCGGGGAACTTGACCAGCATCTTGACGCGGTGGCTGCTGCAGTGCACAGACACCGTGCAGCTCCTGTCCGCCGCATCCATCTGCAGGGGACAAAGGGACAACCGCTTGGGAGGTAGGCCACCATTCGTTTTCAGACGCCAATGAATTTAAACAAGCTAAGTGCAAGCTCAAGGTTCCTGGTAACTGGGTGGAGGGGGGCATTCCCTAAAGACAAGTGAATCTGGAAGATTCAGACAACTTGTGTTCAAGACAGATGTTTCATTTTTAGCACTGATTTAATAAGTGCAAAGTATTTTGACGTAAAAAAGCTTCAACCTAAAGCTGTGAGGTAGACTGGAACTTGTTATATTTATTTTGAGACGAGAAAAGAAAGCAGGAAGAATGGAAATACCTGACTCAAGTTCAAAAGAACTCCTGGGAAAATCCATAGAGACAGAAAGTTGATTAGTCGGCGCCAGAGGCTGGGGGGAGAAGGCAATGAGAAGTGACTGCTAATGGATATGGGATTTTTTTAGGGACGATGACAATGCTTTGGAATTAGGGGTGATGGTTGCATAACTCTGTGACTGAGGTTTACAACCACCAAACTGTAAACTTTAGAAGGGTAAACTTTATGGCATGTGAATTTTATCTCAATACTTTTAAAAAAGCACTCCTGGAAAAGGAATCAAGATCTCTTTCTAAAAAGAGACTCACTTGGCTATCCACACTCTTCTCAACTGTTCTCAACAAAGGGGGTATGATCTGAATCGATACAGATAGCCAATTAATCAGAGGATTCTTTCTCTCTCTTGATTTCTTGTGTGGCCAACCAGAGAAGGCAGCTGGAGTAGAGCAAAAAACAGGAACACAGGTGGGAAATCTGGGGACAGATTTCAAATATTCTCTCTTCCACCAAATAGCTGCTGACTTCCGACAAGTCACTGCATCTCTTAGTGTGTGTTTCCTCTTCTGTTAAGTGGGGATAAAAGCACGTGTTGCAGAGTTGTTTCATTTATTTTTTTGTTTATTTATTTTTGAGACAGAGAGTGAGCACAAGGGGGCAGGGGCAGAGAGAGAGGGGGAACAGAGGATCCCAAGCGGGCTCTATGCTGACAGCAGAGAGCCCCGTGCGGGACCTGTACTTCAGAACCGCGAGATCATGACCCGAACTGAAGTCAGACACTTAACTGACTGAGCCACCCAGGTGCCCCTGCAGAGTTGTTGTTGTTGTTTTTTTGTTTTTTTTTTTTAATTTTTTTAATGTTTCTTTATTTTTGAGAGAGAGACAGAACTCAAGCAGGGAAGAGGCAGAGGGAGAGGACGACACAGAATCCAAAGAGGCTCCAAGCTCTGAGCTGTCAGCACAGAGCCAGCCTGATGCAGAGCTCCAACTCACCAGCCTCGAAACCATGACCTGAGCTGAAGTCGGACGCTCAACCGACTGAGCCACCAGGCGCCCCCCTGCAGAGTTGTTTTAAAGGCCAAAGGAGGTAAGTATGTACACACAGGTACATATCCATGCCTATCGTTTGTTGAATCTGGGCAAAAGAGAAACGAATCAAGCTTCAAAACTCCTTCACAGGGGCGCCTGGGCGGCTCAGTCGGTTAAGCATCCAACTCCCGATTTTGGCTCAGGTCATGATCTCACAGCTCATGACACAGAGTCCTGCGTTGGGCTCTGTGCTCACATCGCAGAGCCCGCTTGGGATTCTCTCTCCCTCACTCTCTGCCCTTACCCCGCCCCTGTGCTCACGTGCACTGTGTCTCTCCCTCTCTCTCAAAATAATTAAATAAACATTAAAAAAAACCAAAAAACCTTCTTCACAGACTCAGTTCTCTGAAGGAAAGCATTTCATTACCCGCCCAAAATGAAAAGAGTAAATCTTTCCACATGTTAGACGAACAGAGAGGTTTGGTGACCTCACTAGGAGCTGAAGTGATTAAGGAAATGACCAGCTCTAAGGGCAGGTAGTATAGCAGAGCACAAAGAACCTTGGGGAGGCAGGCGTGGCTGCCAAACTCAGCTCTGCCATTAACTATGGCAGGAACCTTTGCCAACTCACGGAGCCTTCCTGGATCTAAGGATCTTCACACATGGGAAAATGAAGTGTTGGAGCATCTAACAGGATTTCAGGACACGTGAACACCAGTTTATTCCTTGGTCCAGCTTATGAGAAAAGAGTATGGTAAGAATATAATTTACATTGGAAGACTTCTATTTCCTTAGAAAGTCTAGAAAATAAAAAAGCAAGCAGAGAGGTACACCTGTTAGAGCAGCGGAGCTATCTGTAGCCACCATCCTGGCTCAAACAGTCCCCACTCCCACAAAGTGCCATCTGCAAGCATGAGCCAATCATTAGACTACCGAGTACCTCCACGTTGACATTCCGGATCTGCACGTTGATCAGGGAGAACTCCTGCTGCAGAGTCTGAGGCAGTCCCAGCTGATCTGACTTCTTCTCTTCCAGGATACTGCTTGGGGGGTCTTCCTTTAAGACTAGCAGGAGAGAGAGGGTCTCCAGTTGTTGGCAAATGTTTTTTGAAAATGAGTCAGAGAGCAGTTCTGGGGTACCTGCCAGAACTGAAATGCACAGAGGGGCACCTCACCTAAAACATCAGTTTAACCAATTACCTTCTTCCTCCCCATGGCTCGAGTTGTGCTGGTGATCCGTATCTTGAGTGTGAAGGGTCTTCTCTGGTTCCGGCAGAAGAGAAATGCTCTCAATGAACTCATCAACACCATCTAATATGTCATTTGCACAAAGCTGCAACAAAGGGTAAAAGATCTAGGTCTCCGGAAGTCAGTGGAAATGTTCCTCGAGTCTGGTTCTGACTTAAAAATGGGACTCAGGAAGGCTAAAAGACGTCAGCCCAAAACTGAGACAATCAAAATAGGTTTTACCCACCACCAGCTCCCCCTGGTTAAATACACAGGAGAATAGGCTCTATTATCTACATGGAAATTTTTCATCCTGTTCATCCTTTATGCAAGCCTCAGAAAACAATACTTTAAATTCCAAGCCTTTGTGGAGTTATTCAGCTAACCCAAGACCAAAAATGAATAAATGGTACTTTCTGGAGAAAATATATTTGAAAGGCAGTAAGGTGATGATACTTGACCAAAATGCTCAAGAGTGACTTCTTACTAAGCAATGTTGCACATTTTTTAAAATTTTATTTATTTGTTTGTTTGTTTTTAAGTAACCTCTACATCCAATGTGGGGCTTGAACTCACAAACCTAAGAGCAGGAGTTGCGTGTTCTCATTCCCAGGTTTCGGCACCGAAAAAACCCCAAAACACAATAAACCCAAAACCCAACTCCATGGTGTTGTAAATTTCAGCCAGCATTTTCCATCCACCCTATACGGAGCACTGTGGGGGAAGCAATACAAGGGAGGTGTGGCTCCTGCCTTTAAGGAGCGTGGCCACTGAACGAAAGAACCACACTGAGGCGGGAACACAGCAAGGGGCCGTGGCAGCAGGTCACACCAGGTGCCACCGTGGTTCGTGGAAGAAACAGAACTTGTGGGGCAAACCTTGAAAAAGGCTTCAGAGAATAGGTACCACTGATGGATGTAAAGGGCTCTAAACACTGCAGAGTGTAAGGTTCGACTTCTTAGCTCATTTAGAAGAAGAGAAAGAAATTAAGCCCACAGGCCATTTGCTCAGTAGGCTATCTACAGTCTCCTACCGGGACAGGAGAAAAGACAGGAGAAAAGGCATTCGGAGGCTTTTCACGCTTAGAAGTGCCAGATACGAAAGTTGGCTCTTGGAGACCGCAAAGCCTCAGTGTGGCCTATACAAGCCACTCAGCCAACCATCAAGTATTGTTAAATGTCTGTCATGTACCCTCTAACTTCCACAACTACTAACCCTTGGTTTTGTTTTGTTTTGTTTTAAGGTTTCCAGCATACCCGGTTACACTCCTCCACAACGGCGTTGAATACATACCCTCTGCATCTGGGAATCTACCCGCCACATTCTCAAGGTCTGATCCCGTGACCACGTGACCAGTTGGTAGTCCTTGGACCCTAGAAATCACCAAATAAGAATCCTGGAATGTTTGGAGGGTGGGGTGGGGGGTGCGGATTCAACATCAACTTTGCTACAAGTTGCAGGGGAGCGAGATTCCTCCCTTCGTTTGGCCATCCATCCATTCAATAAATACTTACTGACCAACGCCTATATGCCAGGCACCGTTCTAGATACTAGGGCAACGGCGCGAATGCAACAACCTCTGTCTTTACAGAGCTCACAATCCAGTGCCGGCAACAGACAAACAGATAAATATGCGATAAAACGTCTGGGAGTGATAGCGCTCTTGCAAAAAAGGATAAGACAACTGCCGGCAGAGCTATTTTTAGACAGGGCTCCCTGAGGAAGTCGCATTTGAGCAGCAACTTAAATGAAGCGAAATAATAACTGGCAGGTGAGCAGGTGAAAAGGGATGCTGGGACTTAACGTCACACTGAACTTTCGCCTCCACAAATGTTCCTCCTTTTACACGCTCCAGAGGAGCTGAGCATGAATATGATTTTTTGAAATGAATTGCTTTAAAAGCATAATGACACCTTACTGTTTGAAAAGAATTTTTTGGCAAACAGATGCATCTCTTCATAAAATGGATAATCGATCTTGAATGTTCTTAATGGCCTGAGTTATATTTTCACATATTAGGTCTGGTCAAAGGGAAATTATTCTAAAAAGGTTTAGAGAGCTTTATGAAAGATCAGGGCATTTCAGAGTAATTAGGTCCTGTCTAGAATCACCTTTATGGCCATCCTTAGAGAGCCGAGAATTTAGAAGACTTTAGAATTTTAATTTCATCCAATTCCCTCATTTTACAGATGGGAAAATGGAGGCACCAGAGAACACACTCTGTCCGAGCTAACAGGGTGGGTGAGGGGCAAAAATTCCTTCTCTGTGTCACTGCCTTCAGTTGGGCCTCCGCTCCTCAACGAGTCAGCATTTCCCTGTGCGTGCCCCACAGGACACAGCTCTTCCGAATAACTGCCTGCCAGGAGTCCCCTCGTACAGACTCCTGCTCGTGTCAGCCACTGTCTGTCTCCACATCTGGCTTCTCTTCATACCCCTGACTGAAGAGAAGTTATGCCTGATTCCATTCTAAACCCAACTCCTCCAGCAGTGCCTTCACCCCCATTCCCTCCTACCCCCACAGGGCCCTTGCTTTCCCACGCCCTCCCTTTCTTGCACCTTCTCCTCGCCCTCAGAGACAGGGCAGCAGCTCTAACATCAACTCAGTCTGCTCCTTGTCTTTGAAGGCAATTTCTTTCACGAATCCAGTCCCTACTGCCTCTGTTCACGTTGCCTTGTAGTCTGGCTTCTATCCTCAATCCGCTTTTGGAACTCCTCTCTTAATGATCACATGGCCTCCTATTTGTACCATTAAGCGCTTTTCTCTTATTCTGCACATCCATCCTTCAGCAACACCTACAACCAGCGACTGCCGCTTCTTTCATGAAGCATCTTCTTCCCCTGGCTACAACACCCTGATTCTCTTCCTACCTCTCTAAGGGCCCCTGCACCGCAGTGAAAACCAAAATTAAACCAGTAAAAACTGACTAGGAAGACATGGCAGTAAAAATAAAATGGGCAGCCTGAAGTTGAAAAAGAAGTGAAATACAGGAATACATGCAGGATGATTAGACTTATAAAAGGTTCGACAAGCACACTGAAACTATTTCAAGGGATGCACTAATGGGTGGCAAAACTCTAAAAAAATAATCATTCTCATGAGTGTTAGGAGAGCGTATCCTTCTGGGGAAGGGAGGGCACTGTGATCGAGAAGTTTCTGGGGTTCTAGCAATGTTCTCTTTCTAGACCCTGGTGGTAGTTATGTACATTTTCACTTCATAATTTGTAAGAATGTACACATTTCATGCAATTTTCTAGACAGATGATACACTTTACAATAAAAAGGAATTTGAAAAAAAAAGCACCTGTAACCGGTACTCAAAAATCTCATTACTGACTAGACGGTCCCAACATACACAATTCACCCTGCCGGCTTACAGACAACACAGATAGCTGAAAATGGGTTGCTAAAACCTTTTCATTCCAATCCAAAACTACAGGCCAACCTCTCCCTGCCAAACCATGAGGAAACTACATCTTCTATTTACGATGGCGAAATGCAAGAGAGGAAGTTGAGAGCCAAAGTCATGCATGCAAATTAATGGGATAAAAACCAAGCAGCCTCATGTTTCTAGAAGCAGGGAGATTTGGGAAATAAAGATGGGAAAATTCAGGGGCTGATCAAAAGAGTCCCTTCAAAAACTATCCTGGAAGAGGCTTGCGAAGTCACAAACAAGCCGGGATAAGAGGACTGCTCTGATCTCAGGATTACCAGAGACCTTTCCCGGGACTCTGGACAGTCCACACCACTCCAGTGCCTGGTTTTCCGTCTATCATATGGAAAGACCTTGAAATCCACTTCCGTTGCATAAAACCTTTAGAGATCACGACAGTAAGGTCTCAAGAAAAGACAGGCTGCAACTAAATTTGCACACTGAGCTGGTGGAGAAGCAGAGGCCCAGGGCTTGTGATTCCCATTACACTTGACCTTGCATTAGTGAGGGCTGGCTAGATGGAGCTTCAAGAACCATCCCTGAAACTCAGTGGCCTAAAGCAAGGACATCTTGCTCCCTCTACACCCCCACCTCATCCTTGCTGCCGACGGGCACAGCTCCAGCTGGAGTCTTGCCAGCTGCTGTGGCAGAAACAAAGAGAGCGTGTTAATTGCACAATGGCTGTTAATGCTTCAGCCCAGAAGAGACGGCATCTCTTTGTTCACGTTTCACGACCAAAGCAAGACGTTTGGCCAAACCCATCTTCAGGGAGGTGGGAGATAAAACACCACCATGTGCCGTGAAGAGAACTAGGGTTATTTGGTGGGCAGCGCTGATGACGGCCTCAGGTCTCCTTCCTCAACAGAGTGGAAAGGGGCGAATGCCAGACTTCTGAGGGTTCTGACCCCAGAGTTTTTCAGCCCCAGAGATGATCCCACAGGAAGTCTATCAATCTCTTCCGGATCTCTTCCACACAGGTGAGAGATGACACTGAACATAAGAGAAGAGGAGGAAACCTGGGAGAGAAACCACATCCGCACACCCCCTTACCCATCTACCGTGAAAGGTGGCGACCCCCCTGACTCTCTCGTTTCTAAAGCCCAGCCCTGAGGTGCCCGTGCTGGGCCACATGGCCAACCCTGACTGGAGATGCCGTGGACCACGGCTCAGGAGGAAATCAGGCTCCCCCTCACCCTCCTTCTGTCTTCTCCACTGGAACTCCAGCACCACATCATCGTGCCCCACAAAGGTATGCACTGGCGTGTTCAAGTCAAAGACGTTCCACAAGAGAAGACTATTTTCCCTCCGCAGCTGGGGAACCATCACAGTCACCAGTCCATTGCTGAAAGGCTACGGCAGGAAAGGGAAAAGAAGGTGATTATTCCAGGGAGACGCCGCTGAATCTTGAATTACCCAAGTTGGGATGCTTTCCTAACGAAAATAAGTTACACGATGGGGGGATCCCAACCACTCGGGGGAGATTTTTTTCCAATACCGTAAGTTAACCATCACATCTACTTTCCTTCTGCATTTATTTTACTTTTTCTTCGCGTGGAAAGGACCACAGCTGGTAAAAAATAAAGCTAAGCCAAATCCTTGGAGAACTTTAAATTCTGAAACAAGCAAATGGCTGTGACCGCTGCGTACCATGAAACACTGTGTCGCATCCTGGCGCTTCCCGAGAACGACTGTGCAAGACACACTGGGGAAAACCCCAGAGCGGCAAGCAGAATTCTTGCCATGTGGACACACACCGGAAGCACACATCCACATCAGGCAGCACCTCCCTGGCCCCAAAACTGCAGCTCTTCAGAGGAAAACCCTCCAGTTTCAGGACTGACATGTTTTACTTATCGACACCTCATCTGCTAGGGAGCTGAGGGGCCCATTTGGTAGCTAACCGGCCTCTGTTCTTTAAGGAATAAACCACAATCATCTAAAAGCACATTTATCTTCACTTGCCCTCCTGGCAGCACTCCTGGACTTCTCTGTTTATTTTTTACAGTAAACATATTAATCCAGAGAAGTATTTCAATGCCTAAGAACAATGTCTGATTTCTTGACAAGCACTCCTAGATGCAAAAGCCACTTAATCCTTAAATTATCTTCTATGCTCCACAGAGTCTTGGGGTGACAGCCTAATGCAGAAATGCAACTTTATTCACCTCTGTGCTCCCTTTCAAGTTGACACTGAGGACAAGAGATTGTATCTGATCAGCAGCTATCAATGCGGCAATGGGAAAAATTGTGGGAAGGCTGATAACAGCCTGCCCCCCCCCATCTGTAGCATTTTATGGTTTACAAAGCATTTTCACACACAATTTTTCAAAAGGAAAGTCATATTGTGCATGTGCTAAATGCCACTGAATTGAACATCTTACAATGGTAAATTTTATCACAATAATAAAAAGGAAGACCTAGTAAAAATTATTATTCATGTTCTACAGAGGAGGAAACTATTGCTCAAAAGCATCCAGTAGCCTGCCCAAGGCCACACAAACATTAAATGGCTCATTGCAACATTATTCACAACAGCCCAGATACGGAAACAACCTAAGTGTCCATCAATGGATGAAAAGATAAAGAAGACGTGTTAGATATATTCTACGGAATGCTATTCAGCCAGGAGAAAGAAGGAAATCTGCCATCTGCCACAACATGGGTGGACTTGAGGGCACTACGCTAAGTGAAATAAGTCCGAGAAAGACAAATACTGGGTGAGGTCACTTACATGTGGACTCTAAGACGGCTGAATTCACAGAAACAGAGAGCAGGATGGTGTTTGCCAAGGGCTGATGGGTGGGGGAAACGGGGACCATGCTGGTCAAATTTCCAGTCGAAACTTCTAGTTAGAAGACGAGTAAGTTTTGGATCTAATATACAGCATGGTGACGGGAGTGAACAATACCATATTACACTCATAAAAGTTGCTAAGAGAGTAATATCACATGTTCTCAATCCAAAAAAGAAATGGTAATTATGTGATGTGACAGAGGTATTAGCTAACGCTATGGTACCAGTAGTCTGGCAATAAATAAGTGTATCAGACACCCTGAACTGACACAATGTTATATGTCAGTTATACCTCAATAAATCTCGGGGAAAAATTAAATGGCAACGATGGATCCCAAACCCAGGTCGTCAGAATCTAAAGCCAGAATTCTTCCCACCGTCGGGAAGAAATCCACTGACTGAAAGCGCTTCAACCCTGTGGCTCCATCTCCCCACTTCCCCTGCCCTTAGTGACCACCTTCGTGCTGCCCGGCTTCCCAGGTGGTGGCCAGCAATCCTAGTGCAGATTCTTCCCCAACACTCGAAGCGCCAGTTTTAAAATACCTGGCAGCTTTTATGCCATCATGACCGCCTGTGCCCCCACCCCTCAACCAGGACAGGAAGTGAAAACTGCCTCACAGAGAAAGTAAGAGAAAATGGTCCTCGTGGCCCTCGCCCCACCCCACCCCCCGCATCTGGAACACCAAGGTGAAGCTCCCCAGCAGGAGGTGGGGTGTCCCACTCACCGTGTATCTGGCCTTCCAGACAGGCACCTGGCAAGGGAGAATACTGAGGTATTTCCGAGGCTGGCGGTAGTCCCAGAACTGGAAGAAAGAGAGCAGGATAATGTGTGGACTAAACGCCATCAAAAGACTCGACAACCGAAACGAGCCCAGCTTCGCTCTGTCCTCGGTGTGTTCCACGCAGCCCCCCGGCCCTGGGACCGTGGCAGAGACACAACCCTCCGTCTCCCATTTACAAACATTCCCGGGGTATTTCCGGACTCCACGAGGACTGGCCCCGGGGCGCAGATCACCATCATCAGCCTGCCTACTAAACAGCCCTGTAATTGAAAGGTAAGAATGACATGTTTTCACGCCACATCGCGTTTCCACCGTGTAGGGTAACGTAACTAGGAACTAGGCTGATGTACTGACTACTCACTGCATTCCAGAGTTTAGAGCTTTCAGCTCTGTATCCCGTTTAATCTTTACAACCAAATAACGGGTGTTATTCATCTCTTTTTCAAATGAAGAAGCTAAATTACTGAACAGTCTAACTTGTGCAAGGTCACACCTGCTCCGCCACCGCCCCGGAACACGCGGAACTTGAGGCCGCGGAACATATGAAGGTAAGCCAGACACACTCTGCCTGAGCTGCCTGTGTTTTCCATGATGGGACAACTACACTTAGAGCTTGAACATTTGTCATGAAAGCAGGAAATGGCAGAGCACAAAAGGCAGGAGGACCGAGAGTGAGACTCTGAATTACTCAAGTACTAAGAAATTATTTTCTCTTAAAAAAATTTTTTTTCTTAATGTTTATTTATTTTTGAGAGAGAGAGAGACAGAACGTAAGCGGGGAAGGGGCACGGAGAGAGGGAGACACAGAATCCGAAGCAGGCTCCAGGCTCTGAGCTGTCAGCACAGAGCCTGACACGGGCCTCAAACTCACCAACAGTGAGATCGTGACCTGAGGTGAAGTCGGACGCTTAACCAACTGAGCCACCCAGACGCCCCACTAAGAAATTATTTTTAAAAATAGATGACGCCCTCTCTCTCTGCACCTCCCCTGCTTGGTCTCTCTCAAAAATAAATAAAACACTAAAAAAAAAAAAAAAATAGATGACAGAAGCCATTCTGGAAAACAGTTTGGCAGTTTCTTAAAAAGTAAATGAGCACATACCACTGACCCAGTGATCTCAACTCCTGTGTATTTGTCCTGGAAAATGGAAACGGTCCATTCCCAGAAAAATCGATACACGAATGTTTATAGAAGCTCTATTCATAATCACCAAAAGCTGGGAACAGCCCCATCAATGTCCTTCAATGGGTCAAGAGAAAATAAACTGTAGCAGTATATCCATATAGTGGATTACTGCTCGTCAATAAAAAGTCTATGATCTATCGATTTTGAAAACAATTTGGATGAATCTTGAAGGCACTATGCTGGGCGAAAGAAGCCAACTCAGAAAGTAAGATACTGAATGTATCCATTTAAATGACATTCTCAAAAAGACTAAACTGCAGTGACAGAGAACACAACAACGGTTGCTAGAAATCAGGGGTTCGGGGAGAGTGTGGCTCTAAAGGAATCACATAAAGCAATTCTTGTTCCTTCTGACAACACTTTATTTTTGTCAAATTCGGGCTCCATATTCAAGATAATAAAATTTTTAAGATGTCTTTTCCAGCTAAACTGCCTCAGCATTTCCCAGATGGCCACAGGGAACTTGCTCCCTCAACTCGTAAAAGAAGGGAAACTAGACATCATTAGGTCTGCTTGGCATTCTCCGGATTTTTAATTAGCTCAACACTTTATGAATGCTTTCCTGTTACCAAGTCTCCCATATGTGAAAAACAAGCAAATAAAAAAATTCAGTCTCCCTAAGCTAATTACATACAAGTAAAACATTAGTATTATGAATACATTTTGGCAACTGGTTACTTGTCATGTCGGACAGAAGCATATTCATGCGCATTTACAGACTGTCACAGTAACTGTTAACAAAAGTAATCCTTTTTTTAAAAAGGATTATATAACTTAGGGGACAAGGTAGAGGACCCTGGGGATTTGACCAAATCCTCACTCACCAGAACACGATCTTATTCTCAAGGCAACCACTGACAGTCTTATGGAATGATTACATATTGCATGTGAGTGGAGGACTTTGGTCTGTTTCAATGTGACAGACTGGTCACTATAAGAACCAGAGCCATGCCATCCTCCCCTTCATAGGTGATTTCTGCTTTTCTCTTACTTGCCAAAGGGCCTTTGCTACGAGCTACAGATCAGAAAGGAAGGCTTCTGAAGAAATATCAGAAGAGCCTCAGGCAAGAAAGAATCACATTCTTGAACAGCGTCATGGGTACAAGACTCTCTCAGTAAGGTGACCCTGACCCATGGGCAGACACACACCTGCCAGAATGTACCGAGGAACCGTGTCTGGATTTCCAGGACACTTTGTCTAAAGAAGGCAATGTTGTAAAACAGACTGCTCAGCTCAAGTTCAGGAAAAAAAGCAACCACCTAACCTGGTATGAAGTCATTTCATTGTGGTCATGTTCTATTTTTATTTTTTATTTCCTTAATGTTCTAATTCTAATAGCCATAAAAGAAAAATCCTTTTCTTTCTTTTCGATCTAGTTCTAAGCCTCAATTCAACAGTTTTACAGTTTAACAATTTCCTAACTCGAGTGAAACATTCATGCAATGGCACCTTGTTCCAGTGCACCCCTTAGAATTCAGAAAATAAAAATATAATAAAAATTACTATAATTATAAGCTAATATTTCTTAAGGTAAACTTAAGAAAATGATTATGTAGGGAAAAAAAAGACATACTGACCCTTATCTACAAATTATTAAAAATAACGGTTGAATATTATGCAAAGTGCCTCTAAACTCCTACACTTTCTACAATTATGCTATTTATTTACATTCAATAAAAACTGCTTTCCACCCACCAGGATATAGTGGAATACATCAAATACCATGTCAAAAAATCTCATTTAATACGTAGGCTAAGCCTACAAGTAAGGAACAGGGGCTGAATCTCACAGGTGGAAACTGGCCAGTCACCTGCTTTAATACCTATGGAATCCCAGCCTCACAGGTGGGAAAGACGTCACTGAACGGCGACAAACTTGAGGAAAGAGGAGGGGGTGAACTGGATGGTTTCCGGGTTCTGAACTTGGGCGACAAGGTGACAAAAACCCAAATCCAAAACAAGCAAACCAACAAAACCCCGCTGTGGCACGTAAAAGTAAATTCCAACCCAAAGGGATTGACAATCCTCAAGGCAGAAGTTAACTTTTTAGGCCGTAGTGTCTGAATCTAGTTTTGCTGACCACACCGCAGGAAGACGTGGTACGGGAGCCTATGTAAACAGAGCATTAAATCGATGATGCTGAATCGCAAAACTGCTAAGTAAACTACTGTGGTCAAATCTCTGTCCTTCCAGACAGGGACCTGAGCTCAAGGAGCACGTGTGGAACGAGGCTGACTCTGTGCCCTGCAACTTCGTAAACACAGCATACCCCACAGTCGGGAGAGGAGCAAACAACACAAAACGTCACACTCCACGATAAACCACAAACACGAGGGTCACTGAAACACATAAACCCTCAAGCATTTCCAGCAAGTTACAGAATCTAGTAGAGCAACTCTGCTCCCGACTTTTTGCGGTGCTGATGACTAAAGATGTCCTAACTTTTGCAGACATGATCATCTTGTGAGAAAATTGCTATTTTTCCACCCCAGGGAGACGAACCACAAACTCGGTAACCTTAACAATGTTGGGGGCTTTTCTCCTTCACTTATATACATCTGGTGTGGTTTTTTGGTTTGCTTTGCTTTTGGTTTGTTTTTTTTTTTTTTCTGAAAGCTGACTTCTTGACAACTTCTTTGCAAATAAGCTTTTCCTTTCTAAATGCTTTAGTCTCTGACTCCCTTTCACAAAGGGAAAGAAGAAACCGTCTAAACAAATCCCAGGAGCCGCAACGGAGATACGCTACCCCATCATTCCTACTGGCCTACGTAACCAGGTTTACGTGCCCGTGCACCCCTAAAACACACACACTGTGCTCACTTATTGTAGCTTTCTTTCCAAAGAAAGTGCTGTTACGAAATCTGGTGCCTCCCACACACGGAACCCCAACTGTCCCAGTGGATCACTCACCTTGACAGAGTTGTCTTGGCTGGAGGTAGCAAGAATGTGCTCGATGTCTGGGTGCCAGTCCAGGCCATGGATTTTGGAGAGGTGGGCCGCGAGGTACTCCACTGCGGTGCTGGGTTTCTACAACAGGATCAGCACCGAGTGTTGTCGATTTACAAATCACTCGTTGAGGGTCTACCATGTAACGGACTGTTACATGGGCAGCGGGGGCACACAAGAGTATTACCAGATCCTCTCTCTATCCTTAAGAAACTCCACTTTGTTTTGCTTAAAACAAACAAACAGAAAAAGACTTATCCAGCTCTCCTTCACGCATGCTTGGCATATGGGCCTGTGAGCCAGATTTCTTTCTGCTCCGTCGCCATGCGTAGTTTTAATGAAGGACACAAGGCGGTGTGTGCTCTTCCCCCAAATAGGACAGACTGCAGTATCGGCCCCCCTTCCTCACTATCACTCAAGGAGAAGGGCTGTGACATGCAAACAGACCACCCATCCCACGATCCTGGAGGTAAAACCACCAAATTTAAGTAATCGAGCACCAAGACCCAAGAGAACAAACACACATTGCAAAAGAAAACAATACATGATTAATAAGCTTATATAAGACAAAGGCAGAAGGAAACCTCAGAAATATACATTAAAGTAAGACTTTACAGGGCGCCTGGGTGGCTTAGTTGGTGAAGTGTCTGACGTCAGCTCAGGTCATCATCTCCGAGTTCATGAGTTTGAGCCCCTCATCAGGCTCTGTGCTGATAGCTCAGAGCCTGGAGCCTGTTTCAGATTCTGTGTCTCCCTTTCTTCCTCTCCCTCTCTCTCTCGACCCCTCCCCTGCTCATGCTTTGTCTGTCTCTCTCTCAAAAATAAACATTAAAAATTTTTTAAATAAAATAAAATATTACCAAGCTATCGAATTAGAAGACATATGTAAATAACACTCAATGCTGACAAGGCTGCATTTGTCACTGCTGCTATTTATACCAAATAGCACAACCTTCTGGCAAAAAACTGACAATTTTTATCAACCAACTTCAAATTTTCCTTTCTTAAGAGAGTATTTCATTTCACAAAAAGCTTTAGATAACAAAAGATGTTCATCTTGGTATTATCTGGGCTACCAGAAAACCAGAAACAACACAAATAGTAAGTGGGGAATAATTAAATTTTAGAGTCAATTATGGACTAGCTATCTGATCCCATATGATATAGCCACTAAATGTTCTACTTAGGGATTATAGCACAGGGAAAATGCATGTGTTGTAACGTTAAATGAAAAAAGTACAGGGGCACTTGGGTGGCTCGGTCGGTTGAGCGTCTGACTTTTGGTTTCAGCTCTGGTCATGATCTCACGTTTTGTGGGGTTGAACCCCACGTCAGGCTCCACAGTGACACTGTCGGGCCCGCTTCGGATTCTGTCTCTCTTTTCTTTGCCCTTCCTCCTGCTCACGCTTGCTCTCTCTCTCTCAAGATAAAAAAACATTTAAAAAAAAAAAAAAAAAAAAGCGTGAGTGGGAGAGAGCCAAAGCATAAGAGACTCTTAAAAACTGAGAACTGAGGGTTGATGGGGGCTGGGAGGGAGGGGAGGGTGGGTGATGGGTACTGAGGAGGGCACCTTTTGGGATGAGCACTGGGTGTTGTATGGAAACCAATTTGACAATAAATTTCATATATTGAAAAAAAAAGCGTAAGAAAACACCAAAATGTTAGCACTTGCCTCTGAGTAATAGGTCTATGAATGATTTTTATTTTTCCTTTTATATTTCCTACAAAGAGCATCTATTACTTCTATAATTAGTGTTGGTCTATGAGGTTAAGAGCAGTCTCCAGAATCAGGCCTCCCTGAGTTTAAATCTTGACAACATACCATGCTTCAGTTTACCCGTCTGTAAAATGGGGATAAAAACCACTTATTTTAAAGGCTAGTCATATAGAGAGTTCTTAGAACAATGCCTGTGCATAATGAACGATTAGAAAATGTTACTATTATCAGTCATCTGGGTGTGTGAACGAAATCCAACATTCCCACTGATACTGCACTTTTCTAAGGCTCTGATGCCTGGTACCATCAGTGCTGCTTTGACATGGGAAAGTGCCAGAAAAGTAAGAATATGACCTACAAGTTTTACAATCCATGTGAGCAAAAGTCTTAAGTATTAATGGAACAAAACAAGGTTAAAACCCTTTAAACAAAACAGATAAAAAAGCTGAGGGAAGTCAGGATTGTTAGTGCAACAGTCAGAAGGCTAGAAAGGAACAGTTCGGCAGTCGATCTCTGAAAGACAAAGAACAATGCTGGTCTGGAAAACAAGCTAGTTTTCCAATGTTAGTCTGGAAAACAAGTACTGACAGGGTTTATGGCTGAATACCAAATGGTTTATCTTGCCTACGGCCTGAAAACATTCTAAAGCAAATATATATGCTCTACAAATTAACCAAATATTTTATTTAAACCATTTACTATGTTTAAGTGCTATGCTAATGATGAAAGGAATAAAACCAGTCTCCAATTTAAGAAATAAAGAGAGGGGCGAATGGCTCTCACCAGACTGGACGAAGGGACACAGACAAAAACTAACACATAGAAGATGCACCTGGCCACCTCTACTTACGGACTCACCTGCTCACCTGAGAGCCACCTAAGGCAGAGGGCTTCGGCGGCACACGCTGCCCCAGCAGGTCCTGGCACCGAACGCGGCAGACTCCGCGTCTCCGCTGCATCTCCTTCCCCTCTCCCCAACCACATGACCAGCTCCCTGCCACGAGGGAAGGGACGAGGCTGCCAGGGCCACGCTGAGACTGGACAGTCAGCACCCAGGCTGATGGTTTTGGGAAAACGACAAGTGGGTGCTCCCCGGAGGCTGAGGAGCTCTAGCCTCCAGTTCCAGAAAGCAGGAAGCAGTAGGACACCCCAGATCTTACAGAAAGAAGTCGACTGCTCTGTGCATTACTACCCAATCATCCGGCAGGTAAGTTCGGGGGGCCTTTCCCCGAGTCATTGTCCTCTCCGATACCAACAAACCAAACTCCGAACAGACTCTCCGTGGCGGCAGCTGCCCGGGACCCTGCCCCTCTTCCCTGCCCGTCAGTTACATGGGCTGTG
The DNA here is from genome assembly GCF_018350195.1 of Panthera tigris. Lineage (NCBI taxonomy): Eukaryota > Metazoa > Chordata > Mammalia > Carnivora > Felidae > Panthera > Panthera tigris. The sequence continues at coordinate 49,147,145 of NC_056674.1, forward strand.
CGGGGAGAATCCGGGCTCTGCAGGCTCTTTGGAGGCTGAAAGGACAGCTAGACGTCTAAGGGAGGATCTGAGCACGCCACGTACCTCGCCTCAGTGATTTATACCAGAAATACTCAGGATGGAATATGTCCTAGAACAGCTAGTTTGCACTTCGCAATCTGGGGCAGGGATAAGAAGCCTGCTGACCATTCTAGAACAGTGTCTGGTTCCCAGGCTCGACCTCCTCAGTGACCCATTCGCTATGATTATCTTCATTTTGAAGACGAGGTAACTGAGGCTTGGAGTAGTGGAGTGGCTCACCTGACATCATAATTAGGAGGCAGCAAAATGGGGCCCTCACTTAGGTCAGGCCTAGTTCATTTGCTTAACCACTGATCGGAATATTCTCTATCTTCCTTCAACATCAATTTGATCACGAAGCAAATGTCATCTGGCACTGTGACCTTAAAATGGCAATATGCCACACTGCAGAGGACACCCTGGCTTCTCAACACAAGTCCTGCTACTCACAACATCCTCTTCATTCCCGCTGCGAGGGACTAAAGACCACCTGGGGTGGGAGGGAAGAGATTACTCACCCGCTTGTCCCATATCCGCACGTCCCCATCATGACTGGTGGCGAGGCAATTAGCATTTTTTTTATTCCATTTGACCTGTGAGGCACCCGCTGGAAAGAAAAATCAGGGGAAGAAAGCTGCTGCCGTCAACTCCTCTGGAACCAGAGTGGAGTGTGTCCAGGGGGGCTGGATAACGAGTTCTGGCTGAATGAGAACAGAACCCTTCAAGTTTCTAGGACTGCACCAGCTCCACCATTAAAGAGAAAATGAAGCCAAAAAATAAATGAATTAACACATTGGAACAGGATCAGAGGCACCTAACGGAGGAAACAATCTGACTTAGGAAAAAACTCTACAGGTTACCTCGGCACAGAAGCAGCAGGGAAACATAGTTTCTCATGAGCAGCAGTTCAACATGGCTCTGTTGGCTGGAAACTGGCTACTCAGCACACGACCTGGCTCTTCATCATCCCCGACGACCAACCTGGAGCACCCACCCAGAAGAGCCTCAGCTCAACGCCTGCTCCTTCCCACTTACTTGCTCACCTCCTCGCCTATTTAGGAGGGCAGTCTTGGAGAAACAAAGGTTCCTCAGCTGAAGAATAAGCCTCCGTGTTGCTCAATTCTGCCCTCAGAAGGGTATGCGTACCACCCCCCTCCTACGCTCTCTTCTCCCATCGGCGGCTACACGTGGTCACTGGCCCTGCATTAGGTCAGGGAAAGGGAACGTCCCTGGCACCGTGAACTGAGTCCTTTCCCCACTCTGCCAACACAAAGAAGTAACAACAATAACAAAGGAGCTATTTAAGAGAGGAGGCATAGTGTAAAATGCCAGAGGGGTTGAGGTCTGTCGAAAACCGGGACATATCAGCACTTCTCGTGGACTCTTAAAAATAACCAAGTTGGGGTGCCTGGGTGGCTCAGTTGCTTAAGCATCCCACCCTTGATCTCAGGTCAGGTCATGATCTCGGCTCAGGTCATGATCTTACAGTTCATGAGTTCAAGCCCTGGGTCAGGCTATTTGCTGACAGCGCGGAGCCTACTTGGGATTCTGTCTCTCCCTCTTTCTGCTCCTCCCCTGCTTTCTCTCACTCTTTGTCTCAAGATGAATGAAGTTTAAAAAATAAAATAACCAAGTTAATTAAGTTAAACCAGAACAACATGACAGCTCTGCTTCCCATCTCTTCTTGTCCTCGCTCAGACAACACATAATATTTCTTCCTTTGGGGTGCTGTTTACTAATGGGGACACCATAGGGAATCCAGGGCTTTGGAAAGCAACCTGAACCACGAGGTCTAGAGTGACACCAACAGAGCAAGGACTGAGAATCTATTACAAAACTGAATTGGTGTTCAGAAATTACCTCTGCCTGGTTCTGGGGACAGTCTTTGTTTGTTTGTTGTTTTTTTTGCCTGAGACACAGGACATCTTAAGTCACTGAAGAATAAATAGTGGAGACCCCTAAAGGAGGAAGGTAGTACACTACTTAGGAGACACAGTTTCTTAGCAAGAAAAGGTATCAGCTCAAGGAGAAGGTGAGTAAGAAGGGTCTGTCCCATTTCCTCATGATAGAATTACTTGAAGACTTTCCCCAGTGCAGGGGTCCATCAGACCATGAAGCCTTCCAAAGGGCTCTGGGAACCACCTAATTCAACCTGTTTTACTAGGCTCATGACAACAGAGTCAAACAGAGGTCCCAGACCACAGGTGTCCTCAGACAGAGAATACTCTTGAATACACACATGCTCTTGCTTACTCCCTACCCCAAAGGTATAAACAACGTGCTCATGGAGAGATAGGAACCATGGCCTCTGGGAAGCCATACTAGCCAAGGCTGAACCTCTCAGGGAATGGTAGATCAAGCAGCTTCCAAAAATCCACAGCTTCTCATTTGCCTCTTTTCTCCTCTTTGCTACCCTGAGAAATCTTTGCTACCCTGTAAAAAAGAAAGAAGACTCCCTACCTCTATTCTTTAGAGGACTCAGAACAGAAAAGAAAGCAATCAGAAGGAGTGGGTTGAAAAAAAGAACTTTCTTTTGGGAGCTCCTCTAAAACCAACCTAACTTAGAAACCTTTAAGTAGAAGCAACAAAATCCCGGGGGAGCAACTGAGGCATTTATAGGCCATTTGTGTTTTCATTCAGTTGGATGTCTTCTGCAACCATGTCTGTGCCCCATCATATGTCTCAGACCATAACTGCCTAAAGGTTGAGGTGGTGGGGGTGGGGGTGGCCCAAATCAACAGATTTATTAAGCACTTAGCACAGAGGCACAGGGGCTTGACTCCCATGCCATCTAACAAACATTTACAAAGCATGTCCTTGAGTCAGGCACAAATGCTGACCTTGGGCTACAGCACTGAATAAAAGAGATGTGGTCCCTAACTTCACAAAACAGATAATCCACCTGCTTAATACAGGTGTGATGTTCAATGTCTTTAAATGATGAGGCATGGAGATGTGGAAGAAAAAAATATCACATAATCATTTTGGAGCAAATACCATGTGTAAATTCAAATGTAACAAACAGATACCAAGGAGCAGGATTTAAGAGATAGATGACGTATGTTTTTAACAAGGATGCCAAAATACAATACTGATGACTGACCTTCATTGCTGTGATATAACCAGTTCTGTGCCCAAATTCTACTCTTAGGAATCAGTGGGAATGCCCCACAATGGACCCAAAGCAGAATTTCAAAAACAATCCATTCCAACTGAGCAATGAAAACAGGTAGACCAGAAAGTAGTTTCAAAGTTTCAGGACATCCATATTACATGACAACATGGGGACACAATCAGCATAATCTAGATTGTGGGGAAACTGCAGGACAAACCTGGTTTCTCCGATAAATAAACCTCAGGAAAAGAAAAACAAACCAAAAAGGAGAAGGGGAAGAAACCTACCAATCACAAAAGATGAGAATTCCATCAACCATTATAAGTATGTTCTCTATTTGGATTCTGATTTAACTAATTTGTAAAAACAAACAAACAAAAAAAACACAACAAAACAACAACTGAGACTATTAGGGAAATCAATACTGCTTAAATATTTGATATTAAAGAGCCACCATTAACATTTTTTAGAGGTCTGTTCATAATATTGTGGTTACATTTCCATAGAGGATTCTTCTCTTGTAGAAGTATTACTGACTGAAATATTTGTTGAGGAAATGATAGGACACCGACATACTTCAAAATAATTCCAGAGAAGATGGGAGTGGGGGGCAGGGCAGTAGGTAGGAGTAAAGATGAAATAAGACTGGCTAGACAGGGACAACTATGGAAGCTGGATCATGAACACAAGGCAGTTCGTTTTCTTCTATTTTTATATGCACCCAGGGGCGCCTGGGTGGCTCAGTCGGTTAAGCGTCTGACTTTGGCTCAGGTCAGGATCTCACGGCTCTTGGGTTCAAGCCCTGCACTGGGCTCTGTGCTGACAGCTCAAAGCCTGGACCTGCTTCAGATTCTGTGTCTCCCTCTCTCTCTGCCCCACCCCTACTCTCACTCTGTGTCTGTCCCTCTCTCTCTCTTAAAAATAAACATTAAGGGGCGCCTGGGTGGTTCAGTAGGTTAAGTATCCAACTTCGGCTCAGGTCGTGATCTCGTGGTCCGTGAGTTCGAGCCCCGCGTCAGGCTCTGTGCTGACAGCTCAGAGCCTGGAGCCTATTTCAGATTCTGTGTCTCCCTCTCTCTGACCCTCCCCGTTCATGCTCTGTCTCTCTCTGTCTCAAAAATAAGTAAACATTAAAAAAATAAAATAAACATTAAAAAAATGTTTTTTAATAAATAAAAAGTTTAAAAACAAACTATTTCAGCTCCTGTCCTTGAATCCCGAAATAAGCCCCTGAGCGCGCTCAGCAGTCCTGACTGTAACTTCCGAGAGCAGCCTAAAGCAAGCCCCTTGCCATGACAGACTCACAACCCCACCGGCCAGGGTGTGGGCAGGGGGCAGTCCCCGTGGGGGTGGGGGAAGTATACACTCACCTACAGCAGAGAGCGCAACGGTAGGCTTCCTTGTGTCTCTGAAACAGAAAAGTCAGAAATCAAATGCCCGATTCATAGGCCACCATCCACCTGTACTTTTCACCCTCTGCACGCATTTCTCCACTCTCCTTTCAGTGGGTATTTGGAGCTCGTAGGGAACGTGAGGGCCTTAGAAGCAAGTGTAAAGTGTCTCCCTTCGGGGACAAACTTTCTCATCTGCCTCAAATGAGGCTGAGACGAAATTTCAAATCACATAGCTGCAGCCACAGAAAATGAACTATGTGATTCAGCGTGGCCGGCGTGACCCTGATCGTAGGGGTGGAGGAAGCCATAAGAAGCCCTTCCTGGCGTCATTTCTCCCAGTGGCAATGAAGCAACAGTCATGGAGGCATAACTCTGCGAGAACCTTCCCAGCAGCACTTCAAAGGTGAAGTCAGAAGCTACTCTGATAATCACAGTTGCTAAGAAGTGGAAACCCAAGTGTCCGCTGACAGACGAGTGGATCGACAAAATGTGGTCCAGCCACACGACGGAATATTAGCCAGCCTTCTGACGGAAGGAAATCCTGTCACACGCTACAACATGGATGAACCTTGAGGTCATGGCGTTAAGTCAAGTAAGTCAGTGCCAAAAAGACAAGCACTGCATGACTCCACTCCCACTTGTCTGAAGGATCTAAAGTAGCCAAAACCATAGGAACAGAAAATGGGAAGGTGCTTAATGAGCAGAGTGTTAGCTTGGTAAGAGGAGAAAGTTCCGGGGATCCGCTGCACAACGTGAATATATTTAACAGAACCACACACTTAAAAATGGTGAAGATGGTTTATTTCATGTTTTGGGGTTTTCAACCACAATTCAAAACAAAAACAAAACAAAAACCCTACTCCTGGATACAACGGGAGACTCCTGGAAAGAGAGAGATTCCTGGGTTCACCACAAAGCCAGAGGGCAACTTCTCCACCAAATGGTAAAGTGACAGAACAGGGCACCGACCCAGGGCCAGGGGGTTCGGACGGCCAATCCGTGGCTCAGGCTTACTAATCCAGAAAGCTTGAAAAGGCATCATCTGTTCAGCATTTTTTAATCCTTAAATTATGAAAACAACGATTTCATGTAAATGAGGAATACTCTAACCTTGCCTCCTAACTCCCTGGGGTTTTGTTTATTTAAAAGCGCCTCCCTCCCATTTCCCCTGGGTTTAGCGCTCCGTCCCCACCCCGGCGCTGCCGTTAGACTGATCACCACCAAGGCAGTGTCCCGGATGCAGGTGAAGTCCACTGCGCACACCCTCTCGGACTCCCTTTCCCTGATCTGTCCACCTCTCAGTGCAAACCATCACAGAGCCACTGCCATTGGGAGCAGAGCAGTCCGCTGAGGGGAGAGAGGGTCCCGTCTGGGGGACTCTACAGACCACGCCCTCCAGTTAGTCACTTCGAATTGTTAAGGCAAAGGGAGCCTCGCTCTACAAAGGGAGAAGGGGGACAGACAACATGCCCGGCCCTGGGCTGGGGGCTCCTTCCCTCTTCGCCTCATGAAGGGTAACCCTGAGAGGTGGCCCTCAGCCGCCTGGGGGACTGAAGCCTCACAAAGAGCAAAGCAGATGTGTCTCATAGCATCACCTGCTGTAGCAGACGTGTGTCTGTGCCCACAACTCCCCACTGTCACCTGCCACGTCAGTTAAACTTCAGCCTGACTTTCAAACGCCAGCACCTATGTTTCTCTGCCAAAGGGACTTCCCTGACTGCTGAAGCCTGTCCTGCACATCTCTGTGCCAGGCCTGAAGTGCCAGGGAAGGGAGGCCCCGGGGTGCAGCCTGCAACCAGTGACCGACAGTGGATGACGCCCCCACTTCCTGAGCCCTCAAGGGTGGGACACCTCTGAGGAGTTCTGCACTAGCACCTAGCGGTCCCCGGCAGGAATAACCTCCACGTGCTCATGCTGCCTCCCGCGTGGACAGCGCGCCCTCCGTGTGCAGCCTTCCCGCTCCTGTCTCTCCTCCCGCCGGTGCTTCTGTCGCCTCCTAAACAACGTCCTTGCAAGGCATCCTCATCTCGGGGTCTGCACCCAGGGGAAACCAAACTAAGACAGCTGATCTCTAAAACAAAGGTCCCAGATCGTCCCACAACCCAGTGGTTTGGCCTTTTAATTGTTCTTACTTGATATCCCAAATGTAGATGTACGTGTCCACAGAGCTGGTAACCAGGAGATCCGGCTCAAACACTGCCCAGTCCAAGTCACTGGAAACACAAGAAATAAACGGAACAACAACAAAGGGAAGAAAATTCAGAGTCCAGTTCCAAAGCGCTAGCAGATTTCATTTCTAGTGGCTTCAGAGAGTCACTGTTAACGGTCCTCCTCAACATGATATAGGCTAGAAATCTCCAAACTTCTCTGGGAATGAGTAAGACTTAACTGAGCTCTGAAGAAAGCTTTCAGGTCCTTTCCCCTGTCATCACCAGCTATCCCATCACCTGCTCCCAAAAAAGAAATGGAGGATTTCAACTTCAACCACACACACACACACACACACACACACACACACACACACACCCCAAAGCAAAAACATCAAGTGATTTTTGAGTTGTGATTTTCTAAACCAAATTCAACCACAAGTACCTCAAGTAAAACCAACATCTGTCAAAGCAGCGGCAAACTGTTAACACTGCCATGCAGCTTTCAGGAAGGGCAGGCCCCCCTAACATAGGCCAGGGGTCTGGCCTTTCCCGTTACTTCTGGGTCAGCTCCCCCACTCCTGTACTCCCTGCTGCTACTTCCCAGGATGAGTGTTCCCTACCCAGGAATAGTGACCCAAGGACAGGATGGATCAAGGAACACTCCAGAAGGCCATGGGTGGGAGGCAGCTGTGCCCCACAGCCACTGGAGAAAGAGCAAAGGGCTGCATCCTGCTGTCTGTGCTCCCACGCACTGCCGAATTGAGCTGAGGATTCTGCCGGCATAACCGTGTCTCCCTCCCATGGCAAAAATCAGCTCTAATCCTTCACACCAGACTGGGTGGTCCGAGGGCCTTCTGGAATCGAGGACAGCAGTTACAGGAATGCTGGATCCTAAATACTGGTTGATCCCCAGTATGAGAGCCACCACTTCAGTGAACGCCAAGGACCTCGCAGTCACCCGTGGCCAATGCAGCACAGAAGGTCAAGTTGTGGAAGGGGGACGGAGCTTTCACGTCACTTCCCGAGGGACTATGACAGAGCGAGACAGGCCGGGAGCTGCGGAGGCCTGATGCCTACCTGATTACACGAGTGTGGCCTTGTAAGGTAGTGCCAACTTCCCCGCTGCCATCTTTCCACTTATAAAGGTCAACCCGTTGGTTACTCTGAAAAGAAACAAGGGGAAGAAGGCAGCCAGTCCCACACCCGAACACACGCTCTCACCGCGATGTGCCTAGGGCTGAGAAGACGAAGCCATGCAGAAACTAACTTGCATGGCAGAGACCTACAGACTGACTTGCTCACAGAGCCATCAGAAATGAGTACCATTAGGGGCTCCTGGGTGGCTCAGTCAGTTAAGTGTCCAACTTTGGCTTGGGTCATGATCTCACAGTTCGTGAGTTTGAGCCCCATGTTGGGTTCTGTGCTGACAGCTGAGAGCCTGAGCCTGCTTCGGATTCTGTGTCTCCCTCTGTCTATACCCCTCCCCCACTCATGATCTGTCTGTCTGTCTCTCTCTCTCTCAAAAACAATAAAGATTAAAAAATATTTTTCTTAAAAAAGAAACGAGTACAATTAACATGGGAGCCAACCTTAGCTCAGTACATAGGACTATAAATTTCCAAACAGAAGGGCAGTGCTGTCTTCAACGTGAATCTACCCTAAGTCATTGCAGCTGAATTGAAGCCACCGAGGCGCTACTGGGCACCTGAATGATGGCTTACGGAGATGCACCACCCCCACCCCACCACCCCCACGCCTCCCCCCACCCCACCCCGCAGGCTGTTCAAAGGACCACCTCCCAGCTCTAAGCATCACACACCCATCTCTCCAGCTGCTGTCACACTACAGGCTTTCAGCTCACTCTTCCCACTTATCAAATGCCCAGAGTCCATCCATCACACTTTAAAAACACATAAACACAAGAAAACAGAACCACTATCAAAGGGGTAACCTAGAAGACAAAATTACAGAAGACTCCTTGAAATATGCCTATACTGAATTTCTTTTTTTTATACATTTTTTTCTTAATGTTTATTTTTGAGAGAGAGAAAGAGAGATGCAGAGTGAGAAGGAGACAGAGAATCCGAAGCAGAGGCTCTGTGATGAAAGCCCAGAGCCCAGTGTGGGGCTCAAACTCACATACTGTGAGATTGTGACCTGAGATGAAGTCGGGTGCTTAACCGACTGAGCCACCCAGGTGTCCCTAATACTGAATTTCTTTTCTTTTCTTTTTTAATGTTTATTCATTATCTTTGACAGAGAGAGACAGAGGACGAACAGGAGATAGACAGACAGAGAGAGAGAGAGGGATACACAGAACGTGAAGCAGGCTCCAGGCTCTGCCCTGTCAGCATAGAGTCCGACCTGGGATTCAAACCCACAAACCATGAGATTGTGACCTGAACTGAAGTCAGACGCCTAACCAACTGAGCCATCCAGGCATCCCTATACTGAATTTCTTAAAGGGTTAGGCATAAAGACCTAGGAAAGACTAGGAAAGACTGACCAGAAAAAAACACACAGCAATAGGGAAAGGAGGAAAGAAAAAGCTACATTTCACTGAAAGAAACAACAAGCCAGCAAAATATCTAAATGTCATGAGCTTATGAAACACACCAAAAGTGAATAAAGACTACAACAGACTGATTACTAATACACAGGCTATCTAATAATTTCTGAACTGATATACAGATGCAGATCTACTAATATCTATATATTACTAGACTGATTTTCATTTTAGCTCAGAGATGGACAGATGTATAAAGTTCAAAGGTTTTTATCCAGAAATGCCAGTTTCCAATTCTAAATACGTAAGGTTTCTGGTCAAAGGTTAGAATTCAAAACAGCTTCCAGTGGGAACAGGAGTGAAAAGAAAAGTCCCCTCATATTATAATAATATCCCCTGTCATTTCCAGAGGGTCTGCTAACACCAGTCTATGTACTAGGAATCTTTTTTTTAATACACAGATTCTGTTTTTATTCATTTTTTTCAGTTATTTACTTTAAAGAGAGAAAAAGCGTGAGTGGGGGAGAGGGGCAGAGAGAGGGGGAGAGGGGAGAGAGACAGAGAAGGAGAGACTCTTAAACAGGCTCCATACTCAGCAGAGCCTGACATGGGGCTGGATCCCACCACCCTGGGACCACGATGTAAGCCAAAATCAACAGTCAGACACTCAACCAACTGAGCCATCAGGCGCCCAACGTACTAGGAATCTTCAGAGACCCGCCCTCTGTTCTGTCACACAACACTGCACGCTGGCTGTCATCACCCACGTTACAGGTGAGGCAGCTGAGGCTCAGAAAGTTGGGAGAGTACAAAAGATAAAACAGGAGTGTCAAAACTAGGACTTGACCTCAGATGTGCCTAACTCCAAAGCTTTTTCTCCTGAAAAAGGCTCTCTCCCAACCAAGAACAACAAAAGAAAAAAAAAAAATCCATACAATGAACTTTATCAAAATCAACAAAGGACACTATAAAGTGAAAAGACAATCTACAGAATTAGAGACATACTTGCAAATCATACCTCCGATAAGAATCTAGTATCAAGAATATAGAAAGAACTCTGGCAACTCAGCAGCAGAAAGACATACAACCCAATTCCAAGATAAGTAAAGGATGTGCATAGATATCTCTCCAAAAAAGATACACGAATTGCCCACAGGGACATGAAAAGATGCTCAACATCATTAGTCATTAGGGAAATGCAAATCAAAACCACAGTAAGATACCACTTTCTCCCACTAGGATGGCTATGCTTTAAAAATTAAAAAAAAAAAAAAACAAATAGAAAAACACTAATTTTGGGGACAATGTGGAGAAACTGGAACACTGCTGGTAGGACTATAAAACGACTCAGCTACTGTAGAAAAGTCTAATGGCTCCTCAAAAAGTTAAACACAGACTTACCATAGGACCCTGCAATTCCACTCCAAAGTATATACCCAAAACAATTGAAAACAAGTACTCAAAAAACTACATTTACACACACGTCCACTTCCACCTTATTCACAAGAGCCAGCCTAAATGTCCATCAGTGAATGAACGATTAAACAAAACGTGTTATAGCCATACAATGGAATGCTACTGAGCCATAAAAAGGAGTAAAGCACAGATACATGCAACAGCATAGTTAAGAAAGCAGACACAAAAGATCACATATTGTATGTTTCCATTTATATGAAATATCCAGAACACAGAGACAGAACACAGGCTGGTGGCTGTCAGGGGCCGTGGGGAGGGGGCATAGGGAGAAACCGCTTCATGGGAGGGGTAAAATTTTACTCTGGAGGGATGAAAATGTTTGGAACCAGAGATGGGCGGTGGCTGCGTAACATGTGAATGTAAATGACATTACATTGTCTACTTTAAAAAAATCTTTTTTTTTAATGTTTATTTACTTTTGAGAGAGAGAGAGAGAGACAGAGCTCGAGAGAGGGAGACACAGAATCCGAAGCAGGCTCCAGGCTCCGAACTGTCAGCGCAGAGCCCGACGCGGGGCTCGAACTCATGAACCACAAGATCATGATCTGAGCCGAAGTCGGCCGTGTAACCAACTGAGCCACCCAGGCGCCCCTACATTGTCTACTTTAAAAAGACTGTCAAAAAAAAAAAAAAAAAAGGCTATCTCACCATTTGTAAACAAATGCAATGTTAATCCACATGGGCCAAGTATTGACCAGTTAGCCTAAACGAGTCATTCCCAATCAGGGGCTATTTTGCTTCCCAGGGACATTTAATAACGTCTAGAGAAATTTTCGGTTGTCATGGTGACGGGGACGGCGAAGATGCTACTGGATTTGGTAGGTAGGGGCCAGGGATGCTGCTTCATCTCTTACAATGCACAGGACAGAACCTGCCGCAAAGAATTATGTGGCCTGGGAGGTCAGTAGCTCCAAGGTCTAGGACCCCTGGACCCAATGATCAGGGGCTGAGGATGAGAGGGGAGTGGAAGTTGTAAGGCGTAAGCCAACGAAAAGAGCATTCTTCCTAATTCACAGGAAAGGGGTCGGGAATGGGAAAGCAGTAGACTGGCCCTATCTTCTCCTTCAGAACAGCCCCCCACATCAGTTCAACCGCAGATGTCCATGGTGAGAGTCAGACGTTCAGACTCTTTGTTTGTTTAGAGAGAGAGCAGAAGCAGGGTAGGGGCAGAGAGGAGGAGAGAGAGAGGATCCCAAGCAGGCTCCAGGCTGTCAGCGCAAAGTCCGACACAGGGCTTGAACCCATGAACCGTGAGATCATGACCTGAGATCAAGCGTCAGACACTCAACCGACTGAGCCACCCAGGTGCCCCAGACAGTCAGATGCTATTTTGGAAATGAGGGGAAGAGCGGCTTTTGTTCCTTCTAAAGCTGACAGCGTTGCTTGTCTTTCTTTTCCTCAGGTGCTTCCCTCTCACAGACTGTCATTTCTGATAAGAACAGACACAGACAGCACTGTGAATGCTTGCATCCCTTGGATGATAAGCAGGGTTCTTTAAATACTGTTCTTCCAGCCCAGTGCAAAGGAGCCAAAGGTTTAGATCTCTAATTGTTCTAGGAGAGTAGAATGCTGGTGTAGAATCTGACGAAATACCAGAGGTGATCTAGCCTATATCTTTCTTTCAGTCATGAATCCCTTGGAAAACCTAATAAAATGCATGCATCTTTTCCTGGAAGAATTCACACAGAAACAGGCACATAAAATCTCAGGGGGTTAGCCGATCTAATGAATCCCAATCAAGAAAGAATCCCTTCCTGGGGCGCCTGGGTGGCTCAGACAGTTAAGCACCTGACTCTTGATTTCAGCTCAGGTCACGATCTCACAAGCCACTGTGTTGGGCTCCGTGATGATAATGCTCTCTTCCCCTCTCTCTTTCTCTCAAAATAAATAAATAAACTTTAAGAAAAAGAAAGAATCCCTTCCTTTGAGCGAAAGCATGTGTGGAGTCTTCTGATCCCTCTGAAAACAGTGAAGGTCAGAGTCATGTCCAGTTACGTTCCTGCCGGTGAAAACAGGATCTTCTCACACACAGAAATGGAGGCATCTATTCATTTCCCTTTAAAATCTGGATCTTTAGAAACACAAGATCTGACACCGATGGGATCAGCAGTTCCGTTCATATATAGATATACGCCATATGTGTCTGTATACATATATGTCTTTAATTTGCCTCTATCTTCCTTTTAGAACCATCCACACTTCTTTTCTGCCTGAGAAATGAGAGTTATATTCTCTTCTCTCCATAGAACATAGACCTACCAGCCCCAGCTCCCACTTTTAACAGCCTTTTCCCGTACTCCTTAAATGGCTCACCGAAGCTGCAAAATAGTGTGCAAAGCTGTCATGAGGATTCCACTGCACAGCTCCGATGTCCCACTTGCTCTGGCGAGAGATCTTTCGGTGACCTTCGAAAGGGGCATCTAGATTAACGACGTATAAGAATCGGCGGCTAGGAAAACAACATCGACATGATGACAATATAACAGCATTAGCATTAAGACAGAAAAGCACATTTGGAATTACATATGGTTTGCAAAGAGTGCTCAAAAAATCCCCAGGTTTATATGACGTTTATCTTCTCTGAAAGGCATACAAGGGACAGGAGGAATTCGAGGTGACAGTTAAGCAAGTAGAAGCCACGTCCCCGCGAGAGCCTGTCTCCAGAGATGGTCTTCCCGACTGGATCCTTGGGGGTCTGACATCTTCCCGCCAGCTTCAGCTCCAAGCCCACTTCGCTCCAGCCTTTCCCAACTGCTCAGCTAGGGGTGGTTCCGGTTCCCACACAACTCCCACCGCGCTGTTTGCATTGCGACAGCAGCACTGATCTCGGTAGTACAACTACCCATGGTAAGGCTCTGGTCCTGAACCAACCGAGTGGAGCACGGACCAAGTCTCCAGTGTCTGTATGTCCCTCCTCACCAGGCATAGTGCTTGGCATTCGGTAAATGTGTGTTAAACCTATCACTTATCACTTTGCCAAACATCCTGGAGAAAATCTCAAATTCCCTTGCAAGTTGACTACCTGGGAAAGGCAACTAAATTAAGTCTATTGGGAGGGAAATAATAACCAATAAAATGATAATGAAAATAACACGTTAAGGGCTGATAATGTTCACGGTGCCAATCAGTATAAAGGATCTGAAAACAGGAATGTCCTGTGTTCCGCCTATTTTCCCTTTGTTTTAAGGGAAAAATCATTGTGTGAATCAACATCTCAGCGGCCATTAATCAGCTGTTGTTAGAGAGCACTCCAAGCCCCAGAGCATCCATGAGGACAGGTGGGCTCAATGGTGAAGAAAAAGATTAACAGTCCCTGCTCAGAAGAGATGGGAAATGCAAGTTAACACGGCCCGTAAAACTCTAGCAGAAACCCCAGAAGAGAAGGTTAGGGGAGAAGAAAGCAAGCACAGGTAAGACAAATTCACAGAACTTTCAGAACTGCCGGTGCAGAACAAAGATCTAGCATCTCTGACCTACTCTGAAGGAATCACTTGATTCTGGAGCAGGCAGGCTGGCATCTTCCTCTCAGCATGAAAAACGGGAAAGCATGACGAACGGGGAAAGGCTGAGAGCGATACACATGGGGCGCCATCAACAGGGGGGCCCAGAGACCCCCCAGAGAGCAAGTGCAGAGCAGCAGAAGAAAAGTAGGCACTTCAGGATACACATACCTGACATATCTTCTTTCTCCCCTGAAGACCCACGAAAGTCAGAGTAAAAACGTACAACACAGAAACCCACAAAGAAAATGAGAGAGGAAATGAAAAGCGGATGGACAAATGGTGATCGATCTAAAGAAAGCAAACACCAAAGTGCCTGCAGAGGGGAAGTGGATGAGAGGTGAGCTGATTCACGCTGCAGAACCGAGGCCGGCTCGGGAGCTGGAGGCTTCAGCCTGCACACAAGGGAAGAGAGGCCTGGAGAACCAAAAGCAGAACAGAGCAGGACCTGTTTGAAAGAGGACTAAGGAGAGCGGTTTATACACACCCCACAGAGCCACCTCTCCTTCACCCGGGTGGGGGGTGGGGGTGATGTGCTTCAGACAAACTACTTCAGAGGAGCCCAGGCCTGGGACAAACGGCAGAGCAGTGTGGGAATATGAGGAGCTGTGCTCAAAACAGGGCAGGAAGTGGAATGTGAGACCCTCAGGCCTCTTCCCCTACAGCTGATCTGTACAGTCTTCACACAGTGACAAAAGGATTCTTCTCAGGGGAAAATGACCAGCCCAAGAAAAGAACAAAAGCAAATAAGTAACACAGAACCCAGGAGATAGTGACATCTGGGCACCCTCCAAAAAAAGGGTCTGGTTCCCAGACGACCTCCTTCCAAAAAAGCCCACCATCACACATGTAAACTGATCACTCTTTGACAGTAACAGAGAGCCAGGTGAGTATCGGTCACCAGAGGAAACCTGAAAGACAGGGACCAATGCAATCAAAAGAAAAAAAAGGAAATGGGTAGTGCCGAGGCAAGAAGAAACCTAGAATTAATATTGTCAGAGAGGTAAAAGAAGACGAGGTAAAGAACAGAGAACAGGAAAGAGCTCCTGGAAATGAAAAGCACAGCTGAAATAAAGAAATCTGATAGAAGAGTAGAAAGTTAAAGCTGAAGGGAACTGTCAGAATGCAAAACAAAAAGGACCAACAGAGAATCCACATAGGATATCCAACACAGACGAACAGCTTCAGAAAGAAGGAGTGCAGGAAATAGAGGGGGGAAATTACCAAAGACACAATGAAGGAAAACTTCTCCAAACTAGAAGACACAGACCTTCCAGATTGAAAGGGCCTTCCCACAGTGCTAAAAATTACTCTGGGTCTTAATCTGAATGGGGATCACATGGGTGTATATATTTGTAAATTTACTCAAGCGGTTAACTCAAGTACATTCTTTACTGTACATATTTTCAAGTTCAGTATAAGAAAACAAAATGGTGAACCTTCAAGATTATGTTGAAAAATAAAACAGGTATGTATGTACCCAAGAACACACCAAAACAGGAATGCTTGCCTGGTTTCCAGTGACATAATCCCATTCCCTCCTTGGATGCTACAAATGGCAATGCCCACACGAGTGAATACAGAGAAGTCTAACATTTGAGACACAGTTATTCCTTAGCACTTGAGTATTTTTTTTAGTGTTTATTTACTTTTGAGAGAGAGGGAGAAAACGCAAGCAGGGAAGGGCAGAGAGAGAAGGGGGCAGAGGATCTGAAGTAGGCTCTGTGCTGACAGTAGAGAGCCCAATGCGGGGCTCAAACCCATGAACCGTGAGATTATGATCTGAGCCGAAGCTGGATGCTTAACCAACTGAGCTACCTAGGTGCCCAGCACTTGAGTATTTTGTGGGTTGTGAATATGACTACATGATGTCAAGTGTATGTCTATTTGTTTAGATAAAACAAGTAATGATGTTTAAAAAAAAAAAAAAGAGGGGACCCTCTAAGTGCCCAGCACAATGAATGAAAAAAAGACACACGCCAAAGCAGTCACGGTGAAGATTTCACACACCTGGAGATAAAAGGAACGCTGGAGACAAAGACAGCATTTTAAAGCTTCCAAAGAGAAAAAATAGGCTGCATACAAAGTCCAGAATCAGAATGGTATAGGACCTCTCAAAATTACTCTGAGAAAAGAACCCCAAATACTGATTCAACACAACAATTGTTATAGAACTATACTGGAAGGAGAGGGAAGTCAGGGACTCACAGAACAAAGTAAAAGTGCTAAATCCTCATCTACTTTAAAAAGTCAATTGGTAATATCTGGACAAATCAAGATAACAGAATATTTGTGTATTATTTGGAAAAATGGAGGCAACCCCAGAGAAACAGCTACAAGAGTCTCAAGTAGTTGCTTCTACTGAGTGGGATCAGGATTGGGGAAAAGCTGAGCTAGGATTCTGCTGTCTGACAATATAATCTTTGTGATGCTACTTGACTTTGTCAACTATGTTCAGGTATTTCCTTGATTTAAAAAAAAAAAAAAAAAGGTTTAAAAACGGAATAGGAAATGAATAATATATCCCCAAAACCACTGGCTTGCCACTTTAAATGGGTAAATTGCATGGTCTGTGAATTATATCTCAATAAAGCTTTTTTTTTTTAAGTGAGTGCAGAGGGGGCAGTAAAGAAACATATCAAGTTTTCCTTATCTATGCATCCAGTGTGACACAAAAAAATGGATTTGATAACTGTCTCTGGGGTTGGGGGTCAAAGAGAAGAGGGAAACTTACTTCCCAATGTAGAGCCTTTTGAATTATTTAAATGTCTGCTATGCTTTTTTAAGGTAAATTAAGATACGATTTCAAAATAAAATAATGAAACAGAAACTAGTTCGTTATTTAGAAGTGAGTTCATAAACAAGTTAAAGAAAACACTGCAGACTTAGAGAGGTAGTGAGTATGAAAGGGGAGGGGACTCTGACCATTAAATGGCATTATAGTGGTACAATGACAAAGTGATTAGCAAATGCTAGGATGGCCCTTAGTTGCCAGAATGTTAAAAATGTTGGGCTGGAAAACACTAGAGAAATCATGTAGTTCTAGTTCTTCATAATGAAATCAAAGTCCTTCACGAGCAAACCAAAGTCCAGGGAGGCCAACTGGACAAATGTCCAGGGGTTCATCATGAATGGCATTGCCAAACCAGAACCCAGATCCCCTTGATCCCGTGAGACCACACCAGACAGCACCCTTCAGCAGAGTCTGTGCAATAAACAGAAAATTGCAATTCCAAGACCAAACTACCAGTCACGCAAATTTCAAAGGAATTTTATTGCTTACATATTAGGGCAGAGACAAAAATAAACTGCAAGTGATCCCTGTTAAGTACCCCTGAGGTCACTAGGATAGCGGAACTAAACCCTATGACCACAATCCTTAAGGATAAAGAGTATTTTCCAACTTCCCAGAAACCTCTCAATTTGCGATTTGTCCGCAGAAATTGCAGCAGAGCTCACTTACCCGGAGAGCACAGCATGCTGCCCCAGACAGTCCACGGACATTGCGGTTGCCTGGGAGAGAAAGCACAGGGTCAGTTCTGCCAGCAAAGCCAGCTCGGGTTGGAGAAGACAGGTGGGTAGCCTCGTCTGGGGCTTTCTCTTCCCATGGCCCAGTAAGTCCCCCGCTGTCAGGTATTATTAGTTCTCTACAGTGGTTGCTTTCACTCCCTTCTAATCCTCAACCAGATCTCATACTCACCTTCCTTAACAGGGCAGTTGCTATCTGTTCCCTGACACCGGGATTACATACAAGCAAGCTGGTGTGTTCTAAGTTGTGGAGACGTCATCTTAGAATTCAGAGAATCTAACTAGCTTGGAGCTAACAGAGCTACTCAGAGCCCCTTCCAAGCAAAACCTAACCTGGGACATCACACACACATACACACAAACACACCTACCCCACCCCACCCGTCACCCCCATGCCTTTCCAAAGGGCATGGACTGCTCCTCCAAGCTAAATGGCAAGTGGTAATACTCAAACACCACCCGTGCTGAATCCATGGTCACGTTATTGAGATGCTCAGTTGCCATTTAATCTGAGATTTCTAGCACATTCTAATGATTTCCATTTCCCAGGTCTCCCAGTTCCTAGGGAGCACCATCTTTTCAGGACCACACTGAATCAAATGAATTTGCATTCAGGCCGAAGCATGAGGCTGACTTAAATCATGGCAGTTACAGCCTTAAATTCTCTTATTTGGACCAGTCCAAATTCTCCTGCATTCTCAAGACATTAGTGCTCCCTCTTATACACCGTCAAGAAATATGTCATAGGTAATGTTGGGGACAAGAAACCAGGGCGCTCTCATCGGAGGCTAAAAAGTGGTTGTTATGCATCCTTCATCCCACTAGAGTCGTGAGCAGAGAAAAGTCCAGCTGGAAAGGCAGGCAGTGAAATGAGATGCAACTTCCACACTCTTCTGAACAATTTATAGATTAAAAGTATGAAAGCAGGCAAGATGGCACCTCCAACCAGGGGTGGTACGATCTTTCCAGGAGGTGTGTGGTAGACAGAATCTTAAGGTGGCCCCAACATTTTGGGCCCTTGCTGTACACATTCTCCCCGTTATTCAAATATGAATCTAGGTGCTGCTGTTAAGGGATTTAGCAGATGTGGTTAAGGTCCCAAATCAGTCGACCTTAAGAGACCTCAAACAACCCAAATGTCCATCAGCAGGCGAATGGATAAACAAAACATGGCACACACATACGACGGCATACGTACTATCGTGTGGATGAACCTTGAAAATACTATGCTAAGCGAAAGAAGCCAAGCACAAAATAACAAATACTGCATGATTCTACTTATGAGGTACCTAGGATAGGTAAATTCATAAAAAGGACAAGTAGAAAACAAGTGGAAGGGGACAGGGAGTGGGGAATGGGGAGTTACTGTTCAGTGAGTACAGAGTTTCTGTTTGAGGGTTGGGGGGAGAGAGAGAAACCTAATCGCATCAGCCCTGTAAATCTAGGTCTAGAAGTCAGAAACAGAGGCACTCAGAGATTCTAAGGACGAGGCATTTACGTGAAGAAGACTGCTGCTGGCTGTGGAGGTGGGACCACATGGCAAGTCCCTGAAAGTGGCCTGTAGGAGCTGAGTGTCCCCTAAATAACAACCAGCAAGAAAACAGAGACTTCAGTAAAAAATGTTTAAAAAGGGGCGCCTGGGTGGCGCAATCGGTTGAGCAGACGTCTGACTTCGGCTCGGGTCATGATCTCGGGGTTGACGAGTTCGAGCCCCACGTCAGGCTCTGTGCTGACAGCTCAGAGCCTGGAACCTGCTTCGGATTCTGTGTGTGCCCCTCCCCTGCTCATGTTCTGTCTCAAAAATAAATAAACGTTAAAAAAAATTTTTTTTTTAATTTTTTTAAAAGGAGCTCCTAGCTCTGGCTCAGTTGGTAGAACATGTGACTCTTGATCCTGGGGTCATGAGTTAAACCCCCATGTTGGGTGTAGAACTTACTTAAAAATGAAAGAAGGGGCACCTGGGTGGCTCAGTCTGTTAAGCATCGAACTCTTGATTTCGGTTCAGGCCATGATCTCATGCTTTGTGGGATCAAGCCCCATGTAGGGCTCTGTGCTGGCAGTGCTGAGCCTCCTTGGGATTCTCTCTCTCTCTCTCTCTCAAAATCAATAATAAACTTTAAAAAAAAATGAAAGAGAAGAGAACCCCTTGAGATGATGGTGAGCTAGGAAGAAACTTCCTCCACTCCTTCCAGAATGACAATTATGACAATAAGCATGTGATCCTCTCCTCTTCTCCGAGACCCTGAGAGAGCCAGCATCCAGGTGGGAAGACGCCAGAAATTATGCAAGAAAAAGTGAGGTGTCACTACCCAGGAGCTGGGGAAGAGGTCTCTCCCACCTCCTCCTCAGCCCCCACCTTCCTCCTCTAGTCCCCCAACCTGTGCCAATTGTAGTTCCATGCAATAAAAAGGCCAAACTTTTTATTCCATAAAACATGAAGGGCAAGACTCAAAATTTTAAAAAAGAAGGAAAAGAAAAGAAAACAGGGACCTCAGTCCTATAACCCCAAGAGGCTGAATTCTGCCAACAACCTGAATGGGTCTCTTAGCAGATTCTTCCCCAGGCCACTGAGCCTCCAGATGAGAACACAGCCAGATGCCTCCTGGATTTCAGCTTAGGGGACCAAACCGAGAAACCAGCCACGCGGCGCCTGGGATTCTGACAGACAGAACTATGAGCTAATCAGTAGGTACTGTTTCAAGCTGCTTAGTTTGTGGTACAGTGATAACAAAGATTGTGACCCAGTAACAATAATTAATAATCATCATCATAAAGTCATGCCCTTTGACTCAAAAATTCCACCTCCAGAATCCATCCAAAACACAGGAAAACTTCTATGCACAGAGTTGCTTGTTTCATGTTATCTACAAGTAAATTATGCATATTTACATAAGGGAGTATCCTGAAAGTGTTTAAAAATGACACGGAAAAATACAGGAGCCAAAAGCTGCAAACAGAGTATCATAATTCACCATATCACCTCATCAGAGGAAGTTATTATTTAAAAGGAAGACAAAAAAACACTAACTGAGGTTTCCCTACTCCTACCTCAGAAAAAAGGGGCCAACATCATGTTCGTAGCAGCACATTAAGGACGGTCATGCTGGGCTGTCAGGAGAATGCAAAGAGGGAAAGCAGAAAAGAGAAGATCCCCTAACCAGGGTAGAAGCTGGTGCTCTGTGGGGGACAAGAGTCCCCGGAAGGCCTCCTCGCCTCAGGGCACCAGGCAGGGACTGGCTGGGAGATGCTAAGTCTGGGCATCAGGGGGTTAAGAACCACAGCAACCCCGTGATCCTGCTGCAAGAGAGGAAGCGAGCCCCAGTGATGGCTAGGAGAGAATTCCCTGCGGGAGAATTCCCCCGCAGCCTGCAGGAAGGGGAGATTAAAGACTTAGAGGAGTAAAGTAGCATTTTATACCTACTATGAACTGAAATTTAAATCAGCTACTTATGCCTTAAAAAACACTGAAGAACATATATCAGAATGTTTCAATGGCAGTTGTTCCCACAGGGTTTTTGTCTTACTCCCCTACATGAGCCTACGTTTTTGTACTACTTACATATTTACATGACTTTATAATTAAAAAAAAAAAAACTTTTTCTCAAAGGCATCCCAAGCCTCTTCTGTTTCCACGCTTCCGTCCTAGCCTCAGTCCTCAACGCCTGCGGCCTGGCGGACACAACCTCAGACAGTGCGCCTTCCCCACTCCTCTGTTCCACCCGACACGGAACTTCTGAAAGCGGAGCTCAGACTACATCGCTCCACTGCTCCAAAACCTTCCTTGGTTTTCTACTGAAGACTGAAGACAATCAAGCGGAAATCTTCCAAACTGGATGCTTCCAGAACTTTTTGGTCTGACCTTCCTTCTCTACTTGCCCAGGCCACACCCATTCAAAGCTCTTACCTTTCTCCAAGGTCAGCGACGCTCCCAATTCTAAAGAGATGCTTAAGCTCCTCCTCCCATCCGGAAGGTCCTTCTCGCCTGCTCTGCTGTTGAAATTCTACTCATCCTTTAAGTCCCAAGACATACGTCCCCTAAGAACCTCACCCAGAGTCTGCCATAGGGATTCCACCCTCTCCCAAAGCACCTTCTCTGCCCCCCGTCACAGGGCTTGCTGTCACTTGCCATGTGGTAGCGGCTGCTGCACACGTTTATCTTCTAATAACTAACTGGGGAGCCCCCAGAAGGCAGGGTCCATCTTCTTTCTCCCAGAGCACCCAGCGAGGTGCTTGGTACATGCAGGTGCTCTGTGAACATCTTCT
Organism: Panthera tigris; assembly: GCF_018350195.1. Lineage (NCBI taxonomy): Eukaryota > Metazoa > Chordata > Mammalia > Carnivora > Felidae > Panthera > Panthera tigris. The sequence continues at coordinate 49,169,137 of NC_056674.1, forward strand.
GTTTGGAAGATAGGTCAGAACCAGGTCAAAATCTGGGTCCTTCCTTTCCAAAATGTGCCAAGGCGCTCCTTGACATCTCAAAGAATTTTTTCTATAGCTTCCCTTGGTAATTTATCATCCGTGAATTTATCTACATCTGTAAAGTTCCTTCACTTCTTTAATGCCTTTTAGAATAATAAACTTTAGTAGTTCGCTGTCTGCTCTGTGAAACCTTCAACAAGAATAGAAACATTTGACGAACCAAATGTGTGCACCTTACTCACACTTTATAATGTAAAATTCCAATCATATCTTCTCTCAGCCTTTGTTTTTAAGGTACTGTAAAGTCCTCTCCTGACTGCAGGAAAACAAACTTACTGCTCAGAACTGCTCCCTGTCAAAAGAGGTTATCTTTAGGTGCACCTGGGTGGCTGGGTCAGTTAAGCATCCAACTTTGGCTCAGATCATGATCTCACGGTTCACGGGTTCGAGGCCCGCATAGGGCTCTGTGCCGACAGCTCAGAACCTGGAGCCTGCTTCAGATTCTGTGTCTTCCTCTCTCTCTCTGCCCCTCCCCTGCACGTACTCTCCCTGTCTCTAAAAAATAAACATTAAAAAAAAGAGAGAGAGAGAGAGAGACCTTTAAACATAAGAGAATAAAGTTTCTAATAGCCCTTGTTCTTCCAATTGCAGGATGGGAGCTTTTGTGACACACTTCAGGAGTCGTATGACCTTTCTGAAATAACAACCATGGCGCTGACAGTGGCACTTGATTCTTGTTGGCCTGGAAAATATGTAATGAATAATTTGGAAAAAGCTGGCTAACTGAAGGCTACTAAAAAGACATCAACTCCAAGAGACTGTGTAGGCCTCTGTACACGAATGGATGCTGCTCTGGTTTAAAAAGCCATTTCTGCACAAAGCCAGCTGTGTTCATAAGCGCTTGATTTCACCAAACCAAGGAAACTGACCACAGTTTATCAAAAGGAAGAAAGACTCTACATGGCATTTCTGCATGTGTAAAATGGAAATCATCTGGCACAGCAGAAAGGGTGTGCATGGGCTTTGGGGTCAGAATTGGATTAAAAACTGTCTTTTACCACTTCTCAAGTGTACAGTAGAAAACGACCCAGCAAAGGCTGTCACAGACCTCTGGTGTTGTTGAAATTAGCAGATATTTTTTATTAGCTATTTTAGTTGATTTCATGGCAGTATCAGAACTAATGATCACTCTCTCCTTAAGACCTGTGGCTTCCATAACATGACTCTCTCCTGGGACCTAACTCTGGACGTCCCTTTCTAGTCTGTTCCTAATCAATCCATTTCTCCCCATCTCTGCCTCAGCTCAGGCCTGTGTCGGTCCTCACCTGGAAAGAGACACCCATCTACCACCAGCCCAGCTCCACCCTCAGGGCTGGTGCTGGGTCCCACAGCGCGCAGGATGAAGGACAACACCCTTAGCATGACATTAAAGGTCACTTAAGACCTCTCTCTGGCTCACTTCTACAGTCCATCTTAGGCCTCTCACCTTCCAACCCCGTCCCAACATTCCCGCCATGATGAATTTGTTACCATGAATTCCCTCCGGCCCTCCGAATCCAAGCAAGCACCACCCTCTCACCTCCGGACCCTCGCATCAGCCGCTTCCTCCGCCTGGGTGACCCTTCTCTCCAGGCTTCACCTGGCCAATGCCTTCTTGTCCTTCAGGATTCAGTTCAGGCTCATCCCAGGAAGTTATTCTGACCCATCCCCTCTTGCACACACCAGGGAGTTACCTGTGCTTCCACAGGACCCAAGGCTTATCTCTACGTAGTACTTGTGGTACTTTACAATAATCCCCTATTTACTATTACATGACCTCGATCTGACTGCAATTCCTTAAGGGTAAAAACCAATTCACAAGTACAATGCCTCGCACAGCACATGGCGTGTACTCAATAAATGCTACCTATCATAGACAATATAGGTCTTAAAAGCTCATGCTGTATAAAAACTTGTACACAAACGTTCATGACATCATTAGTCCTCACAGGCAAAAAGCGGAAACCACCCAAATGTCCAACAATTGATGAATGGATAAACAAAACGTGATATATCCCTACAGTGAAATATTATTCAACCCTAAAAAGGACTGAGCTTCCGATACATACATATGGATGAGCCTTTAAAAGAACTAAGTGAAAGAAGTCAGTCACAAAGACCACATAGTCTAGGATTCCATTTCTATGAAACGTCCAAAGAGGCAGATCTATAGAGAAGCAAGCAGATTAGTGATTGCTTAGGGCTGGGGGGGGCGGGGGGAGGGGGGAGCTGGAGGATAGGGGGCAGGGGAGGTGATGTCTAAAGGGTACAAGGTTTCTTCCTAGGGTGATGAAAATGTTCTAAAAATGACTGTGGTGATGGTTTCACTCTGTGAATGTACCAAAACCCACTAAATTGTGTACATTTTAAACAGGTGAATTATACAAGAGGTGAATTAGATCTCAATAAAACTGCTACCCTCCCCTCCCACCAAAAAAAATTGATAAATACAGTGTGCTCTTGGTTTCGGGACTAGATTCACATGATTCATCACTTAGATACAACACCCGCTGTTCATCCCAACAAGTGCCTTCCTCAATGCCCATCATCCATTTTTCCCTCTCCCCTGCCCCTCCATCAACCCTCAGTTTGTTCTCTGTATTTAAGAGTCTCTTATGGTTTGCCTCCCTCTCTGAAACTATTTTTTTCCCTTTCCCTTCCCCCATGGTCTTCTGTTAAGTTTCTCAAATTCCACATATGAGTGAAAACATATATCTGTCTTTCTCTGAACGACTTATTTCACTTAGCATAATACCTTCCAGTTCCATTCACGTTGCTGCAAATGAAAAGATTTCATGCTTTCTCATTGCCAGGTAGCATTCCATTGTATATATAAACCACATCTTCTTTATCCATGCATCAGTTGATGGACATGTGGGCTCTTTCCATACTTTGGCTATTGTTGAAAGTGCTGCTATAAACATTGGGGTACATGTGCCTCTATGAATCAGCACTCCTGTACCCTTTGGATAAATTCCTAGTAGTGCTGTTGCTGGGTCGTAAGGTAATTCTATTTTTAATTTTTTGAGGAACCTCCACAGTTTTCCAGAGCGGCTGCACTAATGTGCATTCCCACCAACAGTGCAAGAGGGTTCCCATTTCTCCTCATCCTCACCAACATCTGTTGTTTCCCGAGTTAACATTTTCATCTTTTAGAAAACAACCGGTATGATACTTTACAAATGGTCAGGGGACACTGAATTTGGAGATGGATTGCATTACCAATCCATTTTGGATTTACAGTTAAATTTTGGTGCAAACACAATGGTTCTGTTAGAAAGCTCATCTCTCTGGGAAGATAATATATAGCTTCATAGGGCTATCTTGCTACCCTGATTCAGTGCAAAAGAAAGCCTCCCTACAGAGACCACTGCTATCTGCAGAACAAAAGCCAACGTTTATTTCTTCAAATAAACTAGCAAAGAAATCAACTCTTCCTCTTTCAACCTCAGCTGAATTAGAAAGAGCTGTTCAAAAATATGAAAACACTTTGCCTATTCATCCTTCCAAATGACGCAAAGTGGAAACATCCAATCAGTGCAAATCAGAGCTAGGTCAGCTCCCCGAAAATCAGTTTGTCACATGCCTGAGCAATGACTGTAACGTATGTACTATCAGATTTCATAGAATAAAACCACAGACTGAAACCCACTGACATAAAAAGGATCAGAGCATTTCCAATGACAATATCCAATCTCTTTAAATCAGAGACAGCCACTGCTGCCAAGGCTGCTTTTGAACCATCCTTGTCTAATGCTTTCTAGAGGTTTGTATCCGAGGTTCTGTTCACACACTCAGCACAATGGGTGTTTCTTGGGAAGTCTCCGTCTAAAATGAGAACATCCTCACGTTCCCACAAGCTAAGATGGCACAGAGTGAGTATCGCTAGGAAAATCACCTAACCTTTCTGAATCTCAGGTTCCATGTCTGTAAAATAAGAAGGCAGACGGGCTGTCTTCCACAGGTCCTCTCGGCTCCATAAGGCTATCTTGTCGGGCTGTTTCTTGCTTCCATACACAAGCTTTCTAATATAATCATAATAATTAACACGTAGCAAGCAATTAATATATGCCGATCACTGTGCTAAGCGCTCTATGTTGATTATCTCACTCAATCCTCACATTAACTGTCAGGTGGTGTGCAGAAAAGAGTAACCCCAGCAGGCAGGAGACTGCTGACCTCAGAAAGGCCTGCTTGCAAGGCTGGCTTTTGGCTGGTGTCTGGGAACTTGGATTTGGAGTGTTCCCACCATTCCCTAACTGATAAGAGTGGCTCACTGTGCCTACGCTGTGTGTACAAACAATGTGGTTTATGCTGAGCGCCTGCCGCCCCGCTGGGGGTGTGCGATTGTGATTCACGCGCTCCAGAGGGAGCCTGGGTGACCCGCCCCAGATAAAAACCTTGGGCACTGAGTCTCTGATGAGCTTCTCTGGTACATTTCACATGCGTTGCTATAATTCAAAACTGGAGGAATTAAGCACGTCTGAGGGACTCCATTGGGAAAGGTCTCTTGCACCCAGTTTCCTCCAGGCTTCACGCCATGTGCCTTTTCCCTTTGAATTTGCTTTGTGTCCTTTCACTGTAATAAATCGTAATTGCAAATACAGCTGTGAATCCTCCTAGTGAAACCAGGAGTGGTGCGGGGAATCCTGGACACAGGCAGATACTATTACTCTTGTTCTAGGTATAAAGAAACTGAAGCTTAAAAGGAACTAATGTGCCCAAGATCACATGGCAGATAGATGACATAACCTGGATTCTGACACTGTGCTCCAACTCCAAACCCTTAAACTCTTGGCTGTACATACTCTTCCCCCATTCATTACTGCATCTTTACATCAAATGTTCTAGAAAACAAAGAATTTGCGGAATTCACAGAATAGTCACTTTCACCAAAAACAGCTCTACTATGCCCTTCCATCCCCATAGTTTTCAAAATGAACTTTCAGGGAAACTAGGAAAGCTGGGACCAAAGCTGGACTGCTCCAGGAAAATGTCTGGACTATATTAACTATTCATAGCCTTTTAGTTAAAGAATTTGCCGAGTTGTGTTTTATTTTTGATTTGTTTATTTAGAGCAAAAAAAAAAAAAAGCCTCAATTTTTATCTGTCTGGACGAGTTGCTGTAATGTTGAGACTAATAAGTCACCCACCATTAGGGAAGCAGGGAATACACTTTCTGCTGAGATGCTTCATTTTTAATTTCAAAAAGAAACAGAGAAGCAAGAAAAAATTTATTGGAGAATGTCTCTATGAACGTAGAATATAGATTTTTCTTAAATAGACTGAAAAAGCACAACGTATAAATTCAACTGCATTAAAAATACACTTCTAGGGGCTCCTGGGTGGCTCAGTCGATTAAGTGTTGGACTCCTGACTTCGGCTCAAGTCATGATCTCACGTTCGTGGGATCAAAGCCCACATAGGGCTCTGAGCTGGCAGCACAGAGTCGACTTGGGATTCTCTCTCTCCCTCTCTCTCTCTCTGCCCCTGCCCAGTGCGTGGACCTGTGCCCATGCACATTCCCTCTCTCTCAAAATAAGCAAACAGTAAAAAAAATTTTTTTTCAATAAAATACAATCTTCAAAAAGAGAGAGAGAGAGAAGAAAGAAAGAATGAATGAAGGAAGGAACAAACTTGACCACAGTGTGAAGAAGTGAAAGGCTGCTTAAAAATGATGAAAACCTTAGTGGAGTCTGTAAGACTAAAGGGGAAAAGAACTGTACATAAGCACCGCACTCCAGCTGATAACGTCACTCCTACAAGGGTACAGGTTAAAATTCTGAAACGACTATCCATGTATTTTGGAATGAACAATAAGTAAATGGACAGAGGATGGCTGGGGCCCCGTTTCTCATGACTGGCGTGGGAGATTACTGACAAGCAGAGGGTGGAGCCACAACGACACTTGTGGTAATGACTTAGAGTAGATGTTAAACATGATCTCCCGTTCAGCTTGATATACAGATGGTTACATATACATACACTTACAGATACACACGTATTCATGGATTAGTAGTATATTTCCTGTTTTGTCATATGAGTGCCTGGAAGCGATGACACCCCAAGAGCAACGAGCACATCTGTAACCAGGTTTTAGTATCTGATGTCATTCTCCAATAAAAGAAACCAGGACTCCTTGGACAAATGGCTAATTCTGGGACTGGGGCAGGAAAATATACATGATGAGAGTTAAGCATCTTATAGTACCAGAAAATAAGGAAGTACTGTGTATTTTAAAAACCTACAAACAAGTGGAAACAATGATGGGGGTCATGCCAAAGGAATACATGAAACATCTGAAAGAGCTCCCAATGGTGAAAACTGGGACAATTGGAGCGACAAAATAAATATAGTAAAATAAAGTAGTATTGGATTATAATCCAAGGTATAAAATATATATCACACTGATACAAGCAACTAATTCAAGAAAGAAAGAAAGAAAGAAAGAAAGAAAGAAAGAAAGAAAGAAAGAAACAACCCTCCACTGTTTATTTTTTTTTTAATTTTTTTTTTAACGTTTATTTATTTTTGAGACAGAGAGAGATAGAGCATGAACGGGGGAGGGTCAGAGAGAGACGGAGACACAGAATCTGAAACAGGCTCCAGGCTCTGAGCAGTCAGCACAGAGCCCGACGCGGGGCTCGAACCCACATACCGCGAGATCGTGACCTGAGCCGAAGTCGGATGCTTAACCGACTGAGCCGCCCAGGCGCCACAACCCTCCACTGTTTAAATTCAGGCCTCATGGGGGACCCTGGACGGCTCAGTTGGTTGAGCGCCCGACTTAGGTCAGGTCATGATCTCACGGTTCATGGGGTCAGGCCCTGTGTCGGCCTCTGTGCGGACAGCTCAGAGCCTGGAGCCTGCTTCGATTCTGTGTCTCCCTCTCTCTCTGCCTCTCCCTTGCTTGCGCTCTGTCTCTATCTCTCAAAAATAAACAAACATTAAAAAAAATTTTTTTTAATCTAAAAATAAATAAACAAACTTAGGCTGCATATACAGACGATTTTCCAAATAGTGTAGTATAAACAGAAGGCAAAAAGTAAGTTTATAGTAGACAAACCTGACAAGCACTACTTCAGCCAGGTCAACATCAACAGCGATATGTCACTTTCACAGTAAGTACCGTTGATACGATGTGATGAGAATGATACTTTATCTCTAGGGTCCTCCCTGAAACCCATAAGCCCAGTCTAATCACGAGAAAGACCATCAGACAAATCCGAACTGAGGGATACTCTACAAAACACCTGACTGGTATTCCTCAACACTGTCAAAGTCATCAAAGACATCATCTGAGAAACTGTGACAGCCAAGGAGCCTGAGGAGTTGCATGTAAATGTAATGTGGCGTCCTGAACGGAATCCCAGAACAGAAAAAGGACATTAGGTGAAAACTAAGGAAATCTGAGTAAAGTATGGATTCGAGTTAAGTATCAATATTGATTTGTTAATTGTAGAAAATATACCATACTAGTATAGGATGTTTTTGTAAATATTTTTAAAGTTTTTATCTATTTTTAGAGAGAGCACAAATGTGCACAAGAGTGAACACAAATGTTAAATTAAAAAAAAGAAGAAGAAGAATATAGCGCTCAAACTCACAAATTGAAAGATCATGACCTGAGCTGAAACCAAGAGTCAGAGGCTTAACCAACTGAACCACCCAGGCACCACAGAGTATAAGATGGTTTTTAATAGGGGGAAATGGGTGCAGGGTATATGGGAACTCTCTGTACTATCTTCCCAATTTTTCTGTAAGTCTAAAATTACTCTAAAATTTATTTTTAAAACTATGAAAATCTAAACACCTTTTTCCTAATTCGTGTTAATAGTGTTCATCAACATAATTGATTTTTTTACACTTATTAACTCAACAAATATTTATTGAGTGCTACTGCATACCAAGCACCCCTCACGGTGCTCCCCCTGGAGCTGCCGGCAAAAGATGAAAATAAACAGTGACTGAGGGCGAAAGTGGTACAAGATGCGATCTGAGAAGTAGGCAGAGACCAGCCCACAAAACAGTCTAAAATAAGGAATTTATATTCTACACTCCATGCAATAGGAAGTCACTGAAGCATTTTCATCAAAGGAGGGATATGAACAAAATAAGGTTTTAAAAAAATCACCTTGATATTTTATCACAGCTTTAACCATAATCGCCAAAAAGTGGTAACAACTTGAATATCCATCAACGGGTGTATGGATAGACTGTGGCCTCTGCATACACTGGAACACTACTGGTGGGCAATAAAAAAGGAGACTAACTGGGATGCTTAACAACCAACATAGATGAATGTCAAAGGCACTGGGTCAAGGGTGACAGGCCAGGTTTAAAGGGCTCCACACTGTACAATCCTTGTCTTACATAAACCACCTCAGCAGCTGCCAGAGGGTGGTGCTATGACTGTCTACACAGGGGCACCAGGGAACTGTGTGGCGGGGTTCTGTTCTGTATTTTAATTGTGGTGGTGGCTACAGGACTACGTACAGTGGCCAAACTCAACAAATTTTACACTTAAAAGGGAGAACTGTATATTAACTATATTTCAATAAACTTGGTTTTAAAAAAAACTCTGGGGGAGGAGCCTAGATGGCTCAGCAAGTTAAGCATCTAACACTTGATTTCAGCTCAGGTTATGATCTCACGGTTTGTGAGTATGAGCCCCATGCTGATTACTTGGAGCCTGCCTGGGATTCTCTGTCTCCCTCTCTCTCTGCCCCTCTCCTGTTCATGAGCGCACACTCTCTCTCTCAAAATAAACAAATAAACTTAAAAAAAAAAAAAAAAGAAAAGCCTTTAAGGGCACCTGGGTGGCTCAGTTGGTTAAGCGTCTGACTTCAGCTCAGGTCATGATCTTGAGGTTCGTGAGTTCGAGCCTGGCGTCAGGCTCTGTGCTCACAGCTCGGAGCCTGGAGCCTGCTTTGGATTCGGTGTCTCCGTCTCCCTCTGCCCCTCCCCTGCTCACGCTCTTTCTCTCTTGCTCGCTCTTCCAAAAATAAAATAAAAAGCATTTAAAAAAATTTTTTTAAACAAAATAAAATAAAAGCCTTTATTTTTTTTTATTTTTTTATTTATTTTTTTATTTTTTTTTTAACGTTTATTTATTTTTGAGACAGAGAGAGACAGAGCATGAACGGGGGAGGGGCAGAGAGAGAGGGAGACACACAATTGGAAGCAGGCTCCAGGCTCTGAGCCATCAGCCCAGAGCCCGACGCGGGGCTCGAACTCACGAACCGTGAGATCGTGACCTGAGCTGAAGTCGGACGCCCAACCGACTGAGCCACCCAGGCGCCCCTAAAATAAAAGCCTTTAAAAAAACCACTGGGCTCTGTGGAAGATGAAGTGGAAGGATGCAAAAAGCCGGGATGCAGGGAAAGTGGTGCTGAGTATGTCCAACTCCTTTGGAATACTGAGTTTTAGACACCTCATGGCTGCCAAAGCAGAGACATTAGGCAAACTGTTGCCATGGGTTTGGATTCCTGTCTTCATCAAACTCCTATTCTGAACTGTTTCTGCTCTTCCCATTGGTTTAGAGCTTGTGAACTGCACATTCCACCATCTTACGTCTTTGAGAGTGAAACTATTTCATCTCCAATGCAAGAGCATAGCTACTAGCTACAAGTGGCTATTTAAATGTCAATTAATTTGGGGCGCCTGGGTGGCGCAGTCAGTTAAGCGTCCGACTTCAGCTCAGGTCACGAACTCGCGGTCCGTGGGTTCGAGCCCCGCGTCAGGCTCTGGGCTGATGGCTCAGAGCCTGGAGCCTGCTTCCAATTCTGTGTCTCCCTCTCTCTCTGCCCCTCCCCCGTTCATGCTCTGTCTCTCTCTGTCCCAAAGATGAATAAACGTTAAAAAAAAAAAATTTTAATGTCAATTAAATTTTAATTAAATTAAAAATGCAATTTCTTGGTTGCCCTAGCCCCATTTCAAGTACTCAACGGTCACATTTCCATCAATACAGAAAATTCTACTGGACGGTGTTGCTCTACAAAGTTATCTCTAAGTTTTCTTACAGTCTTAACACTCATCGATTCCAGGGATCACTTCAGAGCAGTTGCCAAGCACCACAGGTTCTTTACTACTGATCAGTGACAGGGACATCTCAAGGCGTTGTTTTATAAAGTGGATGACTCTTGTAGAAAATGTGAAAAAAGAGTTTCATCTGCAGCGCCTGGGTGGCTCAGCCGTTAAGCATCTGACACTCGATTTCAGCTCAGGTCATGATCTCACAGCTCATGGTTTGTGAGTTCGAGCCCCACATCGGACTGGGCACTGACAGTGCTGAGCCTGCTTGGGATTCTCTTCCCCCCCACCCCCGCCCCACCTGCACTACGCATGTGCATGGGTTCTCTCTCTCTCAAAATAAATAAATAAAAACTGTAAAAAATAAAAATTAACAATTCAATAAAAGAATATCATAAAGAGACTACCATCAATAAAGAAACCATCAATAAAGAACTTAATTCCAGGGCACCTGGGTGGCTCAGCTGGTTGAGGGTCCGACTTCAGCTTAGGTCTTGATCTCATGGTTCTTGAGTTCGAAACCCACATGGGGCTCTGTGCTGACAATTCAGAGCCTGGAGCCTGCTTCAGATTCTGTGTCTCCCTCTCTCTCTACCCCTACCCCGCTCATGCTCTCTCTCTCTCTCTTTCAAACATAAATAAACATTAAATAAGAAAAAAAATCTTAATTCCAAACAATTCTTTTAAAGAAAGAAAAAAGTTTCACCTTTCAGGCTGGGGGTTTTCTCTGAAAAACCAAAATGCTTTAAGTTTTTAAAAAACAATTTAAAAACAATTTTTTTTAATGTTTGTTTATTTTTGAGACAGAGAGAGCAAACAGAGGAGGGGCAGAGAAAGAGGAGACACAGAATCCGAAGCAGACTCCAGGCTCTGAGCTGTCAGCACAGACCACAACTCTGGGTTCAAACCCACAAGCCATGAGATCATGACCTGAGCCGCAGTCAGATGCTCAACCAACTGAGCCACCCAGGTGCCCCTAAAAAACTATTTTTAAAAGAGGCAGGGTGTTTTGAAAAGTTTATTGTTCTGGCTTTCCTTTTCAAAAACACAATATGAAGAGTTTTGATTTTTTCTGTCTGAATGAAACAGTTAATAAAGTGGGTCCAGATCCCTCCCATTGCCACCAGAAACAACCACAAAACCCTGCTAATTCAAACTAGGTTGCACCTTTCCAAATGAATAGAAAAATATAAAAAGAAAAAGAGAAGCTCCCGCAAGGCAGTTAAATTGCCCAATTTACTTTGTTCTCTTCCTATGACAACTGCTGTTCAGATTTAATTATTTGATATTACTTCATACATCCTAATATATGTGTCAGCACCCTCTCAGCAGGCCTCTTCAATTACATCTCCATAGAGAAGGAGGGGTGTGACTACCTGGGTTTCAGTGAGAATTAAAGCATTTGCAGATTAGTAGCTTCCAAATTAGCAGGCTCAGAGGTACCATACACGACTCTGTTGTTAGTCCCCGTGAAAGCAATTAGCAAGGAGGACAACAGGAGTACACTTCTTTTTCCCTAGGAGTCTGGCGCCTCCCTTGGGGACAGCAGGCCTCCCAAGACACCGTGCTGACAGTGCAAAATGTCTCAGAAACCTTTAATCCGAATGCTGCGGCTCAAATTCTCCCTGGGGGCTATGTATCAGAGGGGACCACAGAGCAAAGCGGTGGGTGGCTCCTCTACTCATTAATCTTTATGGCAAAAAAAAAAAAAAAAAAGAAAAAGGGATGGAGTTTTAGAAAGAAGAAACCACATCACCCCTTGATGTAATCCAGAGTTCCCTTCAGTATAATTCACCTGAGTACTGATACAGTGTGCGCTGTGCCCCAGGCAAGGGCTCAATAAATTCCTGTTGAATCAATCTGTGAATGAAAGCCTGGCCCACAGAAGGTAGTCAATAAATATTTGTTGAATAAATGGAGAATCACCAAGACCCTGTCCTGGGTGATGGAGTAAGGGAAATGGGATATTTATTGTGGAATGACTGTATGACAGCTTCCTACAGACCGAAGCAAAGTAGTGCAATGAACCCAACAAGATTCCTGGGGCCGGATGCCTGCATTCAAATGCCAATCTGGCCAACATAATGGGAGGCCTTGGCCAAGTCACTTGAGATCACCCAACCGAGATCATCTTCCTCCTTTGGGGAAAAAAAGAGGTGGGGGGAGGGGGATAATATCGGATAACATCTACTTACCTTGGTTCTTTCATGAATTAGGAAAAGAAAATGTAGACAAGTCGCTTAGCACAAGGCCAGGCATTAGGAAGGCACGACATAGAAAAACGGTAAAAAAAATCTCTTTAGTAAGTGCTAACGTTCCTGTTCCTGGAGGCTTACCACGTGCCCGTCACTGTGCCACATATTCTAAATATAAAATTCTCACGCCAACCCTACGGAGGTAGGAACGACTCGCACCTTCTCACAGGTGAGAAAACTCATGCACTGAGGGGGAATGACCGGCTAGGGCTAGGGCTAAGCCGGGATTCTAGGGCTCAGCCCGGATTCGAACCCGAGCAATGCGTGCAGCGCACACGCCTACTCTGTATATAATACTTTCACTATTCTACCATCAGCAACCACTTAAAAGCTTAGTTGCAGAAACAGGCACTTTACACGCAGTCTTGTTTTTCTTTTAATCGAATCCACTCCAAAGTCCTGTGAGGCAAGGTTAAGGCCACGCAGGTGAGGCTCAGAGAAGTTGTGCGGCTCACCCAAAGTCACTAAGCCTCGAGTCCCGGGGCCTCGGGGAGCATATCCTCTCCTCACCACCCTGGTCTGGGAAAGCCTTCCCTCAGCAGTCACTCGCGCTCAATCTTTGCGCTTCGGTGTCCCAAGGCCGACCCTACTACCCGGACCACCGCGGGGAATCCCGATACCCCATCCGCGATCGCCCCAACCGCCCCCAAAGGTCATCAAGGCTCCCCTCGTCCGCTCGGGTCTGACAGCTCCGGGTCAACCCTAACCTAATTCCCCAGAGGGGGCTAGAGGATAGCCTTGGCACCCCCAAGACGGACTCGGCAACGTGGGGGAGGGGAACCACGGAGGGCGCATGCCCAGAAGGCTCCATTTGGCCCCCAGCTCACCTGCGAGTCGCGGAACTCTACCACCACGTTCTCGCTGCTCCATCGCGCCGCCATCTCCGCACGCAGCCGCCCGGCCCCAGGGCTGCGCGTTCCCACCCCCCCGAAACCTGCGTTCCCGGGCTCGGTGAGCCCCACGCAGCCCGCGAGTGAGCCCTGCCACGCCCCGTCCCCCTCTTCCGCCTGACCTCAAACCATTGGCTGACCCAAACGCAGGCTCCGCCCCCTCTCCTCGGCTCCTCCAATTGAGTCACGGCGCCTACCCCAAACAGACACGCCCCCTCCATTTGCGTCCCTCGGCTTGAGTGACCCACGCTCCCCGCAGCTGCGGGTACACGCCCCCTGTCGCAAGCTCTACCGGGAGTCGTAGTCCAAGGGTGAGCGGCGCGGGGGGTAACTCGCGGAGAGCTCGCGAGTTAGGATTTGGCGAGGGGAGGCGCGTGTTGTCCTCCCTGTCTCTTCGCGGGTGTCCCCCAGTAGGGCCCCGGCGAACCAAAACCCGGCATTCGCGCAAACCAAAGATTTACCTCATCTCCTGAGGCCGCCAGTAAAGGCATTGATAAGTCCGAAGGAACGATTTTTTTTTTTCATAGGAAACAGCAGTGCCTACCAAAGTGACCAGGGACCCCAGGGGGTCTCCAAAGGTGAAACATTTTTCACAATCGTACTAAGGTAGTTATTTGCCTTTTTCACTTTCTTTCCAGAAGCTATGTGGTATATAGTAAACAACATAAGCAGATGTGAGAATAGAGCTTTGCTCTTGAGCCAGACATTAAAGAGATCTGCCACTCTTCGCGCTAGAGTTTTTTCGTTTTAGGAAACAGGTATTTTTTACTTACAAAATGTATCAATAATAATGCACATTAATGTTCAAGTGAAATCATGAAATAATATATATTAAATTCCTGGTTTTATTTTTTTTAATGTTAATTTATTTATTTTGAGAGAGAGAGAGAGCATGAGCAAGGGAGGGTCAGAGAGAGAATCTACAGCAGGCTCCACACCTTCAGAGTAGAGCTCTACGACGCGTGGCTCTGTCTCACGAAACCGTAAGATCGCGACCACAGACAAAACCAAGAGTAAGATGCTTAACCAACTGAGCCATTTAGGCATCCCTTGGTTTTAACTTCTAATAGTTACTTTCAGTAGATACGGCCCACATGAAAGTTTGGTAGGGAGGGTCCTTAATAATATTTAAGAGTGTGAAGAGCTCCTGACAAAGAGTTTGAGAACCACTGTGCTGATATGGTGAGTGGTGATTAGGTGCTCTTCTTTCGTCCCACCCTCTCAAATCCCGGCTTAACTGGCTTAGCTTCAATTTCTTTATAGAAAGGAGAAATGGGGGCGCCTGGGAAGCTCGGTCGGTTAAGCATCTGACTTCGGCTCAGGTCATGATCTCACAGTCTGTGAGTTCGGGCCCCGCATCGGGCTCTGTGCTGATGGCTCAGAGCCTGGAGCCTGCTTCCGATTCTGTGTCTCCCTCTCTCTCTGCCCCTCCCCCACTCATATTCTGTCTGTCCCTCTTTCAAAAATATATTTAAAAAGATATATTTTAAAAAAAGAAAGAAAGGAAAAATATATTAACAAAAGAAAGAAAGGAGAAATGACCTGCTTCTGTTTGGTTCTTGTAAGGAGTTAACCACAGGGCCAGGAACGTAGTCAACACTCAAGTGTAAACTACTATTGTTAATGTTATCACTATTTCTAGGTACAAGTCCCGGCATGAATAGAGATAAGAAGGATCACCTTTCCTTCTGGAGTGTTGGATATAATGGGGAAGACTGACAATATCAACAAATTAGGGTGACCAACTTGCCCAGGAATCCCTTCAGTCCAGACAAAGTGGGAGAGTTGGTCACAGTACAACAGGTACACAGTTTGGAGAATAAATAGGGTTTTTTGTTGTGTGTTTTTTTTTTTCCTTAACTTTATTTATTTTGAGGGAGAGGGAGAGTGAGCACATGAGGGAGGGATAGAGAGAGACAGAGAGAGAGAGAGAGGTAGAGAGAAAATCCCAAGCAGACTCCATGCTTATAGCATGGAGCCCCATGCAGGGCTGAATCCCAGGAACCGCGAGATCATGACCTGAGCTGAAATCAAGAGTCAGACATCCAACCTACTGAGCCACTCAGGCGCCCCTATTATTGTTGTTGCTGTTGTTGTTAGTGTTTATTAGTTTTCAGAGAGAGAGAGTGAACGCACATGCGTGTGCGTGCGCGTGTACACACACACACACACACACACACACACACACACACACACACAGGGGTAGGGGCAAAGAGAGGAGGGGACGGAGGATCTAAAGCACGTTCCATTAGGACAGCAGAGAGCTCCATATGGGGCTTGAACACGTGAACCTCGAGATCATGGCCTGAGTCAAGGTCAGACTCTTAACCAACTGAGCCACCCAGGTGCCCCAATTTTTTTTTTAATTTTTTTTAATGTTTATTTTTGAGAGAGACAGAGACAGAATGCGAGTGGGTTAGGGGCAGAGAGAGAGGGAGACACAGAAGCAGAAGCAGGCTCCAGGCTCCGAGGTGTCAGCACAGAGCCCGATGTGGGGCTCGAACCCACGAGCTGTGAGATCATGACCTGAGCCAAAGTCGGATGCTCAACCGACTAAGCCACCCAGGCGCCCCCCCGAATTTTTTTTTAATGTTTATTTTTGAGAGAGAGAGAGAGAGACAGAGACAGAGTGTAAGTGGGGGAGGGACAGAGAGAGAGGGAGACACAGAATCCGAAGCAGGCTCCAGGCTCTGAGCTGTCAGCACAGAGCCCAATGCAGGCCGAAGTTATGACCAGAGCCAAAGTCAAACGCCCAACTAACTGAGCCACCCAGGTGCCCCCTGAATTTTTTTCATGCTTCTTTATTTTTAGAGAGAGAGAGAGAGCGCGCACATTAATAGAGAAGAGGCAGAGAGAGAGACAGGGAGAATTCCAAGCAGGCTCTGTGCTCTCAGCATGGAGCCCAAGGCAGGGCTCTAACTCACAAACCCTGAGATCTAGAGCCCAAATCAGGAGTCAAATGCTTAACCCAGTGAGCCACCCAGGCACCCCTGAATTGGGTTTTATGAGACTTGCAAGCAACGTGGCAGGAGAGGACAGCCTAAATAAGAAACCTGACACCGCATCCTGAACAAGGTGCCGTTTAAGCTTTTCAGTATAATATTAGCGTTTTGATAGAATACACTATCAAAAGAAGTATTTTAGCGCCGGAAGTGTGGACAAAGACCCTTAAGTGTGAAGAGGGGAGATGTGTTCCAAAGATAAAGGAATTCCCCAAAAAACACTCACAAAGCTCTGCTTCTTTCTTTTCCTTCAAAATACACATCACAATTTGTAATTCAATATTTGTTTATTTAATATTTTCAAGCTTCGGGAAGAGAGGGACCAGATCTGTTTCGTTCAGTCTTGTATGGTGACTACACATACAGGACACTCCATATTTGTGCAAGAATGGGAAAAGCATATAAAGTCATGTCCCTAGAGTACTGTCTAGGTCAAAAGGATGCCTTCTGCGAAACTGAAACCAAAAGTAATTTCAAGGTCTTTACTTGTAACTCTTTACGCTCACAAGGGGACACAGAATCACCGTTCCTTCTCCTTAAAACCCTTTGCCTTCTTTCCTATCCATTTATTCCTTATTCTCACACACTGTAGCCCTTAAAAAACTCCTCCAGCCCTGGCCTTCACCCTCCCGCTTTGGCCTTTCTTCTTGCTTCCCAGTTTCCTCCCAAATCTCTATCACAGAAAAGGCCAAAGACTGCTCTGGAGAGAAGGGCCTCAGCTCACCAGGCCAGGAAGGGAAAAAACTGCAAACAAGGTTCAAGGCCAGAGAGAAGGAAAGATAAAGAATACTTTCTCTGGGCGCCTGGGTGGCTCAGTGGGTTAAGCTTCCAGCTCTTGATTTTGGCTCAGGTTGTGACTTCACAGTTCGTGAGTTAGAGCCCTTCATCCAGCTCTGGGCTGAGAGCACGGAGCCTGCTTGGGATTCTCTCTCTCCCTCTCTCTCTCTCTCTCTGCCCCTCCCTCACTCTCTGTCTCTCAAAATAAATAAATAAATAAATAAACTTAAAAAAAAAAAAGAGTACCTCCTAGGCACGCTCATGCCATCACGTAGGAATAAGTGAATTCATTCATCTAACGTGCCATAGTCTTGTTTATTTGCCTGTAGCTTTGGATATAGTAGGTGCTCAATAAATAGGTGCTAAATAAGTGATTAGCAAATAGTCAGGTATAGCTACAACTTAGGGTATGTGGCAGGTTGTAGCAAGAAGTACAGCTGGAAAAGCTGGAAAGGGCTGGTGAGGAAGGCCCTGCTTGGGCATTTGAATTATATTTTGGATAAAGAGATACAGGTAGAGATAGAGATATAGGTATTCCAAAGCTTTCTGTCTATATGTAGCGTGGTAATATTTCCTACTAGAACTGGTAGGATTGCCTTACAATTGCCCTGAGCACTTCTGCAACCCTTCTCCACGCCCGCCTCTTTAGTTCACATGTGTCTAGTTCTCAAAACCTGCTGGTCATGATTTGTAGGCACAGAAAGTACTTTGGGTTCCAAGTCCTTGGTGCCCTCTGTTCTCTCAATGTCTTCTTTCTTAATGTGAAAAAAAGCCCCGGTAGAATTTAAAAAAAAATTTTTTTAATGTTTATTTATTTTTGAGAGTGAGCGGGTGGGAAAGAGGGACGGAGAGAGAGAGGGAGACACAGAATCCGAAGCAGGCTCCAGGCTCTGAGCTGTCAGCACAGAGCCCAACAAGGGGCTCAAACCCACAAACCATGAAATCATGACCTGAGCCAAAGTGGGAGGCTTAACCGAATGAGCCCACCCAGAGAGAGGGAGCATGAGCCTGAGAAACTTTCATACTGCCCCCTGGGGCCCTTCCTTTTTCTGACTCCCATCCATGCTGTCATCACAAAAAGAGTGGGGGACTCTGGAGCTAAATCTAGAGCTCTCTGGCTGCTTCTTGATTGCTGTGTGCCTTTGAGATCCGCATATGAATGTCCTGTCTGAATCAGAGACTGGGAGACGGTTGGGGGTCCCTCGTCAAGTAGATCTCAGCTTGCTGACCAGGCCACAGGGTTCTTATCACCAAGCAAGGTCTTTTCAGAGGGTCACTTGCTAGCCACACCACAGGAAGGCAGGGTACGTGGTCAACGCAGAAATCCAGGGCTTTGTCTGGCTGTTATCAGCAACTAGCCTTGTGAGTTTGAGCTCAGACCCTTTATCTTTCTAGTCCCGTGCTTCCTCTTCTGCAGAATGTGGAGTTAGCCGACCCCTCAGTCCCTTTACATCTGGGAATCTTGAAATCCTGCCCTGAGCCCCACTAGTAATTTTCCTCTCCATCAATCAACAAATATTTGTGGACGTGCACACATGCTCCTGCTCCTCGCTGTGTGCATTTGGTTGCCTATTACCCTGGCTTCTCTGAGGTTTCCCTTTTAAGCAAAATAATAAAAATGTAAAGAGCTCTGAGAGGTCTGGGAGGAAATTTCTTACTGGGAGACACTTATCCTGCACCCCGCCAGAGGAGGTGCTGGGGGCTCCCTCCAAAGCCATGGCTCATGGAGACAGAGAGGAAGGAGGCCACAGGTTTCCTAAGGCTTCCCAGGAGCAGGCCCCAACAAGCTATTTCCTTCATTTTCTGAACCTTTCAGGAACCTCCCAGACTTACATTCTTCCGGAGATGTTTGAAACTGGGGCTTTGCAGCAGTGTTATGCACCGGCATTTGCGGGCTTTGGCAACCCCAATGTTATCAGCCCTTTCTCCTGACAGTTCTGGTAGGTGGGTCAGTGGTTTATTAACCCTGTTTCACAGCTGAAGGAGAGCCAGGAAGCGGCTCACCCAGGGTCAGTGAGAGCATGAAGATGAAAAATAGTAACACACGAGTCCCAAATCTAGCTGGGGCCATTTCTGCATCTGGTATCCTTGCATTGAGAGCATCCGAAATGACTTGACACGTCCCCGGACGCATTAACTCTAAACCAGGAACCCACAGGAGAAACTTGCAGCAAAACCCATACAGGACTCTCCACGCAACAAATGACAAAACGAAACTAATCTGAGGCTGCAGGTCTCTGTGGATGCCTGTTGTTATGCCATGAGTCACTCTCCCTAAGATGGAAAGGGTAGAGTCAAGCTACTGAATGAAGCACTTTCCCTGCTCTGTGTTTTAATATTTTAATTTAAAAGGAAATGTGTTATTTAATAAGTGCGCAAGGAGATAACAAGGGCATCGCCTGAGCAAGGCTGCTGGTCAGAGTCCCACAGGGCACCTAAGCCTAAGGTCCTCTCGCTGCAGAGAGGAGAGAGAGGCTTCACTTTTGCCGTTCAAGCTCCCAGCTGTTCTGTGGTGCCAGATGTGAGAGAGACTGGCCTATCATAATCACTAGACTGGAATATAAACCTTAAGGGCAAATTCTTTTTTAAAAAAATGCATTTATTTATTTATTTATTGTTTATATATTTTGAGAGCGACAGAGGCAGTGCAAGTTGGGGAGGGGCAGAGAGCAAGGGAGACAGAGAATCCCAAGCAGACTTTGCTGCCAGCACAGAGCCCAACGTGGGGCTCGAACTCATGAAACTGTGAGATCATGACCAGAGCTGAAACCAAGAGTCAGACTTAACCAACTGAGCCACCCAGGCGCCCCATTCTTAATTTACAAAAAGAAATAGAGCTGTTAAAGAGATCTACTCTTTTTTCACCGTGTCGGCAAGCATACAGAGAAAATGAAATTGTCATCCAAAGAGTCCTTGATGAGCACGTTCCCCGTTAAGCCTAGAAGTTCAGCTCTGGTCCTGTGAGCTGTGTGACTTTAATGCACACGTGTATACTTTGTCTCTCTGTCTCTCTCGAGTTACATGGCTCAAATACCAAAATACAAAAACGTATATAATGAAACAAATATTTGTCATCCATCCTGTCAGCCAGCTGTTCAGTTCCCACTGCCCACCCCCAGGGGACAACATCATGTTGTTTCTCATGTTTCCATCCGGTATCTTTATGAATATAAAACTGAGATCTTTATGTGGGAAGGGGGCAAGTTTCTTAATTTTCAAGTCTTGGCATCTTCAGTGCTCAATAATCACTGGCCGTTATTATTTTTTAAATGTTTATTTACTTTGAGAGAGAGAGAGAGAGAGAGAGAGTTGGGGGAGGCCAGAGAGAGAGGGAGAGAGAGAGAATCCCAAGCAGGCTCTGTGCTGCCAGCCAGCGCAGAGCCCAATGCAAGGCTTCATTCCAGGAACTGTGAGATCATGACCTGAGCAGAAATCAAGAATCAGAGGCTTAACTGACTAAGCCACTCATGTGCCCCAGCATTTATTCTTGTTAATGATAATGATGTTGATAAATCTTCCCAGAGTCTGTGTCCCCTCAGGATATGAGCCACGCTCCTGACCATGGCTCCTAGGACCCTCTTGGTTACCCCTGAGGGACCAGCTTCGTCTTTGGTTCCCCATATGCTCTCATATCAGCCCTCCAGCAGCTTTTGGTTCCTTGAAGATGCCATGCTCCTAGGACTTCTAACATGCTGTTCCCTTTGCTTGGCACATTCTTGTCTTCCCGAAACCCAGTTCTCCCCCTGCAACCCCACCCTCTGGCTAATCAGCAGCTCATCTTTTCAGCCTTGGCTGGGAAATCTGTGTTGGTGCCCATCCCCTTCCATCAGCGCCATGTTCTTTCACTCTGACACCACTTCATCATTCACTCATTCGTTTGACAAATATTTGAGTGCTAACCACAAGCCAGGCCCTGTCCTCGGCTTATCTGTCACACTGTATTGTCACTGCTCACTTCAATATTTCAATACTTCGTACAGTAACGCACTGTAACGCACATACCATCAAATTCACCCTTTCAAATGTATAACTCAGGGGTATTTAGTATATTCACAAGGCTGTGCAACCATCATTTAAATCAGAACACTTTCATCCCCCCAAAAGGAAACCTGCTAGTAGTCATTCTCCATCCTCACCAACCCCCCAAGGCTCTGGCAACCCTTAACCTTTTTGTCTCGGTGGATTTGCTTAATCTGGAAATTTCACGTAAGTGGAATCACACAGTATGTGGTCTTTTGTGATTAGCTTCTTTTTGTTAGTGTAATGTTCTCAAGGTTCACCCGTGGTGTAGCACACATCAGCACTTTATTTCTTTTTATGGCTGAGTAATAGCCCGCTGCATAGGTATGCCACATTTGCTTTATCCATCCAGCAGGCGATGGACGATTAGGCTGTTTCCGCTTTTTAGCTATTTTGAATGATGCTGCCGTGAACATTCATGTACAAGCTTTTCTGTGAATCTACATTTTCATTTCTTTTGGAAGTATACCTAGGAGTGGAATTGCTGGGTCACATGGTAACTCTGTTTAATCCTTTTGAGGAATTGCCAGACTGCTTTCTAAAGCGGCTGTACCATTTTCCATCCCCACCAGCAAGGTATGAGGGTTCCAATGTCTACACATCTCACTAACACTTGTACTTGTCTTCTTTGACTCTAGCCATCCTAGTGAGTGTGAATTGGTCCTTCTGAAGCTTTGTGAGGACAAGGACTCCATCCATCTTGCTCTCTACTGTGTCCCAGAACCTAGGACAGTGCCTGGCACTTACCAGACATTCATATTTTGTCTGATATACTCAAAAAGTGTTGAATGCATAAGTAAATCAAAAGCTACTTAGATAATTACCATCTTTATTGATTGTGAGTTTAACTCCCCAGTAGAGATCTATCAAGGGATCTAGTATCTTTTTCTGCACAATACTGTACCACCCCTCCTCTGTTACCATAGTCTCTCTTCACGGAGAAAATTGGGTTAAATGTAAGCTTTCTTTCCTTTCCTTTTTTTTTTTTTTAAGACTTTACTTTTAAAAAATAATGTCTACATGCAACATGGGGCTTGAACTCACAACCCTGAGATCAAGAGTCACAATGCTCTACTGACTAAGCCAGCCAGGCATCTCAAATTTAAGCTTTCTAATTTTCCTTCAGATACTCATTTGGATCTTAGGTGTGCACAGATTCCTTATTTAGGCACTTACAGATAATTTCTTGGGTACTGGAACACCTTGTTTTTTCCTATGTTCATTTCTCCAGCAGAATTCTCTACTTCCTTCTGTAGGGCTTTCTGCTCACCCAAAGCACTCCATGCTTGCAAATAAATAGTCTTCCTTTTGTTTCTTTCTAAACTGCTCACACTGGGACAGTCAAAAACTATGACAGACCAGCTCTTCTTTCGGAGGTTTTCTTTTAATATCTGTCTACACCGTCTTGGCTCCTTGATGTGGAAGTATCTCGGGACATTTAGAGCAAGGAAGTCAGGCGAGGGACTGGGTGATGCTCATAGCCAGCACCCAGCACTTGAAAAATAGTTGTTGGATGGATGGATGGATGGATGGATGGATGTGGATATGTCAGAGATATGTTGCAAAATGCAGACTTGATCAACATACATTTATTGAGTACCCACCGTGTCCCACTATGGTGCATGTTGCAACAAAAGGTAAACAAACAGAGGACCTATCTTGGACTAGGAAGTTTCTAAAATCCCAGTCCTAGCTGTGTTATTTACTCCCTTTCTGTATCTTTTTACTCTCTATCGTACACCTAGTGATTTTCAGGATCACATTTTAGCTAAGGAATCTACCCATTGCATAAGCCCCACATAGGAAATTGTGATCTACTCTCAGCAAAATCCGGAATCAAAAGTGCCCCAGTTCGCTCCGTACCCCCAAACAGCTAAGAATCCCCCAAATGCTTAGCTTCCTGATCTTAGGGGTTCCTAATTGGGAAACCTCCGAAAGAATGGACAGCACGTCCACCAGAGGGTGCTGTGGGGGCAAATTTGTGCCGGGAGGGAGGCTTGACCAGTGACCCTCAGAGCCAGGTAGGCGTCTTGAGTAATTTTCATTCTTCCTGGCGTTGCCTTCCCAGCCCCTTGAACCATCGCCGCCCCTCCTCCCATAGGTGGTTTCCCCCTCGATAATTAGCCATTTTCGGGGACTTAAAAGAGTGTTTGCTTTGAAAAGACGCCTGGCTTCTGTTCCTGATACCCCGTGGCTCGGGCCACTCAGGTCACAGGCCGGTCGGGCAGGGTGGGTGGGTGGGGACCTCCCGGGCGTCAGCGGCCCGGCGCCGCAGGGGCCGCGAAGGGGTTAACCCGGCGGGGGGGAGGGGAGGGGGCGCGGGCCGCGCCTGCGCTCTGCCGCCCTCCATTGTCTCCACGGCGGCGAGGAGCGCCGGCGAGCGCAGCCCGGGACCGAGCGGGGCGGAGCGGCTGGCGGGGCCGGCGGCGGCTGGAGCTAGAGCGCGACGCGACGCGACCGCGGCTTCCCGAGCTCCGCCTGGCCGCCCAGCGCCGCAGCCCGCCCGAGGCCTGGAGGGGTCCGGGCCGGCGTCCATGGTCGCGGCGACCTGAGGAGGGGGACGCGCCCGGCGCCCCCAGCCCTCCTCTGCCTCCTCCTGTCCGGCGGGCGGCCTCCTCCGGCGCCTCCCTGCGCCCGCCCGCCGCCTCCCTCCCTCCTTCCCTGCGGCTCCCCCGGCTTTCGGGAGCCCGGGGGCGGCCTGTGGCGCGCCGAGACCGCGCCGGACTGCGCCTCTTTGGACCTTGAGGGGAAACATGCGTTTGGCTTGGATCGTTTTAAATTCTTAGTTTGGGATCCCCGCCCGCCTGCCTCTTCCGCCCCGCGGGTTTTCTTTCCTTTTTTCTTTTTTCCCCCTTTTTTTCCTCCCGGTCTCCTTTTTGACTCCCTCCCCCTTTATGCTCGCCCAACCCTCCCCCCGCTGCTGAGAAGTGGGGGAGGGTCTCGGCCTCCAGGTTCCCGCCCCACCGGGGCCCGGGCGAGCATGGGGGGCAAGCAGAGCACGGCGGCCCGCTCCCGGGGCCCCTTTCCGGGGGTCTCCACCGATGACAGCGCCGTGCCCCCGCCGGGAGGGGCGCCCCACTTTGGGCACTATCGGGCGGGCGGCGGGGCCATGGGGCTGCGCAGCCGCTCGGTCAGCTCAGTGGCGGGCATGGGCATGGACCCCAGCACGGCCGGAGGGGTGCCCTTTGGCCTCTACACCCCCGCCTCCCGGGGGACAGGCGACTCGGAGAGGGCGCCCGGCGGCGGAGGGTCTGCGTCCGACTCCACCTATGCCCATGGCAATGGTTACCAGGAGACCGGCGGCGGTCACCATAGAGACGGGATGCTGTACCTAGGCTCCCGAGCCTCGCTGGCGGATGCTCTACCTCTGCACATCGCACCCAGGTGGTTCAGCTCGCACAGTGGTGAGTCCGCGGGCGGTGGAGGCCTCGGAGGGTGGAGTGCAAGGGAGGGCGCGTCGGGGCGCCCCAGACCTTCGCGCGCTTGCGAAGATTTGGAAATGGAGTGCGCGACCTGGATCTGTCTGCTTTCCCTTTGGTTCCTGGGGATGAATGGGATATCTATCCTCTAGAAAAGAGGCTTCCTGCGAGGCTGCGGAGCCGGGCGTATTAGGACTTCAGGCGTTGATTCACTTGTGGATGAGCAGAGCAAAACCTGCCTATTGAAGTCCCGTTTATTGGCATCACCATCCTCAGAAAGGAGGTTTTGTCTGGCTTGTAACAAGTCGGCCTCGAGGCTTCCTCTCTGCCACTGCAGCATTGTGCCTGCCTCACCGTTAGCAGAGAGGGGGATCCACTTTGACCAAGCAGTGTCTCTCGAACAAAGAGTGTGAAAGGAAAGAAAATTGGGGGCAAGTGTTGTTTGGATTAGGGCTCTCACTTTCGCTGGGAGAAGGGGGTGCCCAATTTTGCCAGTCTCCTGCTGGAGATCCGTTTGAATTGGTAAAAATGGAGCAGCCGGAAGGCTGCTGGCATATAGACAGGTGTGGCCTGCTGAATGGAGGGCCTAGCCAGGGAACCTCCCTCTGAGGCTTTGCAGGACCTGGGCTCTGGTGGCGGGTGCTGCATGCAGTAGGTTTGGCTCCATGACTCTCGCATCCCTCCATCTTTTTTCTTCTCCTCCATGCTAAGTGCTAGGTCTTCCTGGTGGTCTGTATCTTTTTGTAATGGGGAGGTGGCGCTTGATTGCCTGGCTGTTGGTACATCACAGGGCAAGAGGCGGATTTAAAGAATCTGGATGAATTCATTTTGTGAACTTCTGGTGACAGGCCAGCAAAAAGCTGGAGGAGGGTTTCCCAGGCCCTGAGTGGCAGGGCGGAAAAGGCACTGGCAGGAGCTTCTGGAGGAAAACAGGTCTATCGGCTCAGCTAACCTGAGAAGCCAGGTTAGGCTTCTAGAAAATTGGTCACGAGGGCGTGGGGCCGCTATTTGCTAATTGGCAAGTTGGAGTGAAGAAGTTAACGTATTCAGACTTCTTTGAGAGAGGGAAGAAAATCTAGGTATTGTGTAGAAAGAAGAAAGATTGCTTTCTGGAGGATGTATCTATTGGATCGCTGTTCTAGCTACGGTTGAAATAGGGTAGACTTTTTGAAGCTTTTTTCATTTCTGGTAATAGGTTGGCTTTTGGTTCAGTTCTATAAACTTTAATTTGTGGAGTAATTTTTTGAGGGGGAAATAGTGACTGATTTAGGGTACCACTTGAAAGTGGCTTTTGAATTGCTAAAATGGTATTTTAGTCCCTGAACAGACCTCTAGATATCATTGGAGCTTCCTCGACCTGCATCAGTCTCTTGCTCTGAATGAGATGCAAGGTGTGACTGCCTTGGGCACTTCGAGACATTTGATCATTTTTAGACATGTTGAAATTAAAATTTTTTTCTCCACAAAATTTGGTCCAGAAAGAGTTAGCTATAGTTGGGAGATGACTGTGGTTAAGTTTTTGAAAGAACCGTCGTTAGTATCCGATTTTAAACTGAAAAACACCGTAAGAAGATTCTCTCTAAAATCACAGAATTTTGTGTGTTGCAAAACAAATGTAATGTTATATAGACCCTTGTCTGGGAAAGGAGTTTGCATTTTGCTAAAATGTCTTATCTGTCTCTTGCTAGAAACTTCATTTCCTTATGCCACCTGGTACCAGGTTCCATGTTGGAGTTAAGAGCTTACAGTTGGATTCCAAAATTTCAGACTCTTCAGCTGTAAAACCTGAGTTTAATTTTTTTTCATCCAGCTGTGGTGAGGGTAGGAAGAGCCACTGAACCATGAGAATACAGGGAAAGTTGGGGCATATTAATCCCTTTGGGATTGATAATAAAGTGTGTGTGAGGCTGCTCCTAATATTTTGGGTAATACCCTCTTTTTTGAAATTATTTATACACACACCCCCACACACATATATGTGGTTTAAAGTAATCTTTATGCCCAACTCATGCTCTATGGAATGAGCCAGTCAGGTGCCTCAGGTAAGAAATTCTTTGTAGGACCGTCCTGTCCTTTTGTAAGACATGGCCTGCCTTACATGCCTACGACATGCCTCCACAAAGTTTCCAAATGCTCGAGTGGGGGCGGGGGGGGGGCATCACCCTGATTGAAAGCCACTGCTTTAGGAATTCATTGTTTTATTCAAAATTAAATAATTAATTTTTCCTTTGCAGTTCACTTGATGTGAACCTTCATGTTTCCACTTTTGTGCAATGGTGGTTCTGTCTCACTTTCCGGAACAGGCCACAGGATCTTCCTTCCAGGACATCCTTTTCCTCTCTTGTTTGTTGCTGTAAGAGGAGAAACTTGTTTCTATTTTGGAGCTTTTGAGTAAGGTCCAAGCACTTTTTGCTCTTGTGTCACAAGAGTGGAAGCGTAAGGATTTCGGTGCACAATTGAGTAGATGCCTGGAAGTTGATGTGATGTCGTTGCTTGTGTTTTTAAGGTGCTTTTGGAACTCTTCATGGGCACAGAAAACAGTTGTCAGTGAAATAAGTAGGGGAGCTCAATGTACACGAAGCTTCCTCAGAGGGAGTGAGCTGACGTTGTATCTGGAGGTCGGATACTGGGGTCTCGGCCCCTCCTGGGAGTAGCTATGACCTTGGGTAAGACACGTCACCTCTCTTGAGCCTCATCTTTGTTATTTTTAAAACAGATGTGGAAATCTTTGGCAGTCAGCCTGTGAAGGTTGTTCCCGAAAGCCTGTGAGGATACGTAGCCGTCGCATCTGTTCCTACACTTCCCCAGGTTGTGACCCTTATAACTGGAATGCTTTTCCTTCCATTCGGTACATGGGATAGCTCTTTCTGGTCCCTTCGAGTTCTACTTAAATTTCTCCTCAGAGGCCACTCTTAAAAATTGCTTCCCTCATGGTAATGGGTGAGTCACCTATTACCTTAACAGCACTTAACACACTTGATAAGTGTTTTATTTATCCTTTTACTTTTTCTATTTAGTTTGAGTTTTAAGCTTCATGAGAGCAGGGCCGTGCCTCTTGCTCACTGTTGTATCTCTTGCACTGTGTGTGCCTGGCGCAAATACTTCTTGAGTGAATGAATCGGAGTGCCTCGTGTCCATCATCTCTTTTAATCGTCACAACAATTCTAAGAGGTGGGCGTTTTTATTCCCATTTTACGGGTGAGGAGCCTGAGATACAGGACGAGGGTGAGGAGCCTCCACAAGGTCAAATAGCTAAGAGGTGGCAGAGCTGGGATTGGAATGTAGGTCTCCCGCATGAGAACCTGGCCTCCTGACCATTACACTCCACGGCCTGTCATCCTGAAACGCCAGGAAGCTGGGTAGCGTGCTGGAAATTGTACTGGCCTGCGAGTCACAGGGCTAGGCTCATCTACTGGTGGCACTACGAGTTAACTGCCTGACTTGTGACCGTGGGCAAGTGAGTCATTTAGCCTCAGAGTCACCATTTTGTCACCTGTAAGGTGGAGATAACACCTGTCCTGCTTACCTTTCCGAGTCACGGTGAGGGTCTCGTGAGACAGTGTTTACAAAAGCCAAATAACATACAAAAGGAAGGTGGTGTTCCTGTAGGGGCACTTCTCTGATAGTTCTCTGCCTTTCATCGCTGCAGAATTTGCTGGGCAGAGAGGTTTAGAACTGTGTGAACTGTGTCTCCAGAATGGAAGCTAGTGCTCTCTACTGAAATCTGACCTACATCGACAGGCCGTTGATAATAATGAATGCCATTGAGAAGAGCTGCTTTATAAGATGAGAGTTAGTGTCCCTTTCTTTCCACATTAAAATATAAATTTTGCTTTAAGGTGTTTAACCCCCTAGTGGTTTTCTCGGTGGTGTTCTGGAGGTCTGGTCATTCTTTTTTGGTGGTCCTGTTGATCTTAGAACATGGATTACTGGATGTTGGGGGAAACAGAGGATCCACCATGTTAGAAGGAAGAGGTTGCCTATTTTCTGGGTCCTGCTATACAATGGTCACTGAGGGTTTCAATCCAGCTTCTTAGCCATGTGCATGTACACACGTGCATATTCAGAAAAATCTAAACTGTTCTCTCTTGTCACCAAGTCTTCGACTGGGGCTGATAGAAGGTAACTTTTGATAAATCTTTGAACATGCTAGCAGGATATCTCATGGATTCTATTTTGCCACCATGCTAGCGTTCTCAAGTGATTTAATTGTCTCTTCTTAAATAATTAAAGAGAGTTGCCAACCCTATTGGAGTGGATCAGACAGCCTCCCTGTGCCTCACCATAGGTGTGCGAGAGGTCATGGTCCTTTACATGGTTTCTGGGGAAGGAAAGCATTCTGTGGTCTTCAAAGACCATGATGGCTCTCCTGCTCTGCAAAAGTTCTATTCTTAATGAAAATTTTGCGGTAAAGCACAGTTTTTAGTTCTTTGTTACCATGAGGGCTTATTTTCTATACATTAAAAAAAAGTTCCCTTGAGAAGCTGATGATTCCTTGAAGTTCACAGTCAACTCTTCCTCATTGAGGTTTGAAGGATGTTGGAAGAAACAATGGTTTCACTCTTAAAGTGTTTGTTTTATGGGATGTGTACATTTTGCTATTAAATAAAGACACACCCCAAATATGTCATAAGGAATACTCTGAGCCAGGCCACTCCGCACCAGAGAAATACACCTCTAGTTCCTTTTGGGAAAAGGAACATGCTTTGTATTTTACAAATGTGATATTCAACCCAAGCTTATTGGGCACTAACATTTTGGCAAATCTGGTTATAAAACTAAATTTCGATTTTGACAGTTTCAGAATTGGAAACAAATTCATAGAGCAGTGGTGGTAACTTAAATGGACGAGTCTCATTTCTGCTTACCCTTAAATAGGTTTTTTTTGTTTTTTTTTAATATATATTTTTTAAGTTTATTTATTTGAGAGAGGCAGAGACAACATGAGTATGGGAGGGGCACAGAGAGAGAGAGAGAAAAGAGAGAGAGAGAGAATCCCAAGCAGGCTCTGCACTGTCAGCGCAGAGTCTAATGCGGGGCTCAAACCCACCAAACCGTAAGATCATGACCTGAGCTGAAACTGAGAGTTGGGCACTTAACGACTGAGCCACCCAGGCGCCCCTAAAATAGGGGTGTTTTTAACGATAGTGGGTCACTGAGATTATAGTACTAGAATCTCAAAGTTAGCTCAAAACCTATCCCAGTCTTTTAGAATGTTAGAGGAGTATAAATTGCCATCTGTTTCTTTTCTAAGCTTTGTCATGGCCTAGTGTGTATCAGACTGTCTCTAGTGATTACTGTGGGTACAGGCTTGAATATGAAAAGGGACTTCTCAGAGACCCAGCAGTTTTCACTTCTGAATCTTCTTTTCTCATAAGAACAAAGGTTTATCCTTGAATGCAACAGTTGGGTTCCTGGTTGTTGTTGTTGTTGTTAAGTTTATTTATTCTGAGAGAGAGAGAGAACACGAGTGGGGTAGGGGCAGAGAGAGAGGTAGAGAGAATTCTAAGCAGGCTCCGTGCTGTCAGCACAGAGCCCAACGCAGGGCTGCAACTCATGAACTGTGAGATCATGAGTCTGAGGATTAACTGACTGAGCCATCCAGGTGCCCCAGGGTTCCTGGTCTTGATATTTGAGGGGTGAGTTGTAGGTGTGATTGAATAACCTGAAGACCGACAACCTTCAAGTGAGAAGCAAATAAAGAGCCAAGTTTCGTCTTTTTTTAAAATCTTTTTTAAAATGTTTATCTTTTTTTAATGTCTATTTATTTATTTTTGAAAGAGAGAGTTCGAGAACTTGAGCCAGGGAGAGGCAAAGAGAGAGGGAGACAGAGAATCCCAAGCAGGCTCTGTGCCGCGGGCTCAGAACCTGAGATGGGGCTCGATCCCAATATACCGTGAGATCATGACCTGAGCCAAAACCAAGAGTCAGACGCTTAACCGCCTGAGCGACCCAGGTGCCCTGAGCCAGGTTTAATCTTAAAGTAGCAGCTGGGGTAGCTTCTCTCCTGATGAGACTGTTTACAGTGAGTTCTACCTGGAGTTGTTAGAAGTGACAGTACAGCCTTCCTCTGCTGGAAGTAAAGAGGAAGGGGGAATTCACTGGGTCCCTGTAAACACCAAGTTACAGGAGGCATTATAATTTCTAGTGCCCTCTTTGGGTCTATAACAAGAAGGAGGCAGACATAAACAAGCTCCCCTGATTTCTGTGAATGGTTCAAAGGGTTTTCTAACTTGACTTTGCCCAGTATTCTCTAGGGGGTTTGTTAACAGTGCAGATGACTGGACCTCGCTCCCAGAATTCAGTGGAGCTAAGGAGAGACCCAAGAATCTAAATTTGTAACAAATGATTCTGAAAATTCTCTTCCCAGAGAAAGAACTCACAAAGAAATGATCTAAGAAAAAGAAATGATGCTTTTTTTTTTTTGGTGCACTCATTAGCATGCTTCTCAATATTACTAAACGGATCAAGTATCTCCTAAGCAGGATCCATACAAATGTTCCTTTCACCTGCTCCCAGAGGGTAGCGTCACCCAGCAAGAGCATTGCTCATTGTTTGACGGTTTTCTTTTACATGGAACTAAGCATTTTTCTCCAGGAGGGAGGCGTGAGCCCGGCTGCCTTGGTCCTGAGAATTGAAGTTGCTCAGAACAGAAGAGAGTCGTGGCAATGTCTCCTTTCCTTCTGTGCTTGTCTTCCCCCTGATTTTCATTCTAAGGCACAGCTGCCTTTGGCTGCTTGTGCTATTGAAGGGCTTACGGAGCTGTGTCCTCTTTTATGTATCCCCAGCCAGCAGCTAGACAAGTCAAGATCCTAGAATGAATCTAAACTTTAGATGGACAAAATACCTATTTTTCCTTTTCTCTTGCAGACCCAAAAGTAGGAGACTTTTTGAGTGTGCGTATGGAGATCTGTTGCACTAAGACATTTATTTATTCAATTGGTATTTATTGAGTGCCTCCAGTATACTAGGACCTGTGTCGGGTGGTGGGAAGGTATGCTCATTACAAGACTGATTAGCATTACTTTGTTATGCTAATAACATAGATCCTTAGATCTTAGATAAAGATCTAAGGATCTTTGCTTCCTTACTCCGTAAGAGAGAGTCTGAATATTGCAGCTTATGGGACATTTTCCCTTCTTCCTCGGTTTTTCTCTTGGATGAACAGATTCAAGGTTTTGTCCACGAGACTGCTACATGGATGGTATTTCCTCCTTACTCTTCACTGATACTCTTAATTCTTTCCTAAACCCTGTTCCTGGGCTAGAGTAGGCGATCATTTCTTGTGGTTCTAGTCAAGGGCTTGTTAAAAATTCCTCCTATATCCTAATACAAGTGGTCCTTTATCTTCTCAATGAGAATATCAAAAGGAAAAACTGTTTTTCAGGCTCTTCATGTGTATATTTGGCTTCAGTATCTTTGTCGTCCCTAGGGCCACTTTTCTTTCTCGTCATTGAAAACTGTTTTCTAGAAGCATGATCCACCACTTTAGTAATCTTGTCTCTATAAAATTTATCCCAAGCCACAAATACCCATAAGGAAATATGAGGAACAGTTTTAACCCTTGTACGTCTCTGAGCTCCAGACACTGTTGATACTCAGTGCTATTTTAAGTGATTTTTAAAGCCTTGTTTATGATAGCCAACATTGGTGACCAAATGTCCTCCTCGCCTCCCCCAAATGATTATTAAATGTGTGTTATAGTCAAGTATTTTTTTGCTGAGAGTAAAGGGTTTTAAAAAAAGTGCTCCATGCTCAGAGACTTAATGTGGACTTTAGCTCTAAGAGGGTGCCTTGATTTTTGGAGAAACCTCACCTTATATTTAGGAATTATGCAGTCATCTTTATCTTAGTGAATTAGACTTGTCGTAGCTTGGCTCCAGCTTTCTCCCCGGTAGTACCTTTAGCCCTCTAAAAAGTATAATTAAATAAGCCATACTTCACAAGAAGTTGTTCTAAAATTGGTCACCTCTGCTGTACAATGCCTTTTAAGGTCAAAGTTGATTTGTTAGCATGCGGGAGAAACTTAAATCTGGAGTCTCCCAATGATTTGGGACAGAGGTAGGAGAACCCAAAACCCTAGGCCCCAGCCATTTTGGTCCTTTTGCCCACATTGCTCAACTCTCTGGAGATATTTGCACTTGTTTCTTCTTCAATAACCCTTTTTTTCCTGCTAAGAGGGTGCTTTTCCTTAGTGAGGGCCATTAGAATTCTTTTATCCCGCCACTTGCCTAAGTACTCTGGAAATCCTACAAGGATTTGAGGGAGTCCTTGGGATTCCAACTCAAACCAATGAAGTACTTGACTACCATAAATATTAACCTTCTGTGCAATTGTTCTCTTCTACTTAGATCATTTACACTTTCAACGCCCACTAAGATATAATGCCATCTAAGTCAGCTTTCCAGAGAAACTTTGTTAGAATGCCACTCACTACTATAACAAGCATCACCAAATACTCATGTACACCATATATTATTAGTTTTCCTCAGTCCTGGTCAGATCTGACTAAAATATTCATACCATTGCAGCCGGTTGCCCTAGAGAACTCTGGCAAGTCTAATACCTGTGGTGAGGGCTGGCTTGCACACTAGCTGCCTTCCACCTTAATATCTGACCAGCCCAGTCTTGTTGGCTGTGTTTAATTCATCTATTCCCTACCTCCTCTCTCGGCCCGGAGGCCAAGTGCAACATAAAAGGATGGCGAATCTAAGCATCTGCAGTATTTTGAGGTATAGGAATCGCCTATGAAGTGGCAGACCTTTGAGAAATAGTATTGTGAGCTGTTCTGTTTTTGCTGTGGCTTTGGAAAACCTTTGGATTCTTCTACTGAAAATTTGTTTGAAAAAAAAATCTTTTTAATGAAACAGTGTGAGTCACAAAGCAGCCACTCCTTCTCATAATAGCATTTCTCACCAGGGGAATTTTTGGTAGCTGTTGGGGGAGGGATTTGAGTAGGTTGTGGATGATAAATCCCTGGGTAGAACATAACCAGAGGCTGCCATA
Organism: Panthera tigris; assembly: GCF_018350195.1. Lineage (NCBI taxonomy): Eukaryota > Metazoa > Chordata > Mammalia > Carnivora > Felidae > Panthera > Panthera tigris. The sequence goes on from NC_056674.1 coordinate 49,202,598, forward strand.
TCAGAACGCTGGTGCTTTCCATGCTGACAGTGAGCCCTGAATTCAAAGTGCAGGACAGCAGAATAGAATGGGGAGGACTGTGCTCAGTGAATAGCCACAGTAGCATGACCAATGAGATTGGAGTTTGACATTCAAACTCAGTTCATTAAAACACCTTTGTAGTGTGAAAGGATCATGAAACGGAGGCCTTGGGTCAGAGGCCCTGAGGCCAATTTACAGGAAGAGCATCACTTTTCTTGTTAAGGGAAGGCTGTGGACCTAATGATGAGAATGTAAGGGTCACAAGTGTGCCTCCTTTTTCTATGTTGTGAAATGGTGGCATGGCACTTGACACTGACCATGAGACTACTTTGCAAGGAGACAATTCATGTGAGGTCATCTGTGCTCTTAAGATTTTAGGTCTAATAAAGTGTTTAGAACGACACCCAAAGTGAACACATTACACAGCCAGCCCTCTGTAGGATGTTGAAAAGGATACACTAGAGATAGTAAGAGTTTAGAACTAGCAAGGATTATGCTATCAGCATCCAGAATGCTATCCTCAACATCTACCCAAATCTGAGTTTTAACTGTTCCCAACTTCAGTGACTTACAACTCTTCAGTCCTTGTGTCTGAACCAGTCTTATGTAAGCTACAGACAGAGGAAAGTCTGAAAGCTTATTACAACTGTGTTAAGATTTGCTTTCCTTTGGAAAGTCGTAGCTGTCTCCACTGTTTTCCTGGCTTTGTACTTTTCTTCAAAGCCTCTTACCAGTTCTTCCAAGGCCCCAGAGCTCAAAAAAAGGGGAACAGGAAGTCAGCGTTTGATGCCTAAGAACCAGCAATAGAAAACAAGGCCCAAACAAGGGACTCAGAGGGGGATTTCTGGGCCTTGAAGCTATCAGGCCTGTAGGATTACAGATCCATCCTTCGGGGATGGCCTTGAAATGAGGAAAGAGCAAGAGGAACCTCTGCTTCCCTGAGCGGACTACTTTTTCTTGGGTGATATGGTGTAGGCTCAACATTTTTAACTGATCCCATAATTACAAAGTATCTTTTGCCTAAGGAGTTCGAAACACTTAAGGTAAAAGTGATGGTCACTTTTTAAATGGAGTTTTTAATTTTAATTCCAGTGTAGTTAACATACAGTGTTACATTAGTTTCAGGTATACAATGTAGTGATTCCATGCATCACCCAGTGCCCATAATGATAAGTATACTCTTAATCTCCATCCCCTATTTTACCCACCCCCACCACCCACCTCCTCTCTGGTAACCATCAGTTTGTTCTCTAATATTAAAGGGTCTATTTCTTGGTTTGTCTCTCTCTCTCTCTCTTTCTCTCTTTCTCTCTCTCTCTCTTTTTTTTTTTTTACCCTTTGCTTGTTTGTTTTGTTTCTTTTAAAAAAATTTTTTTTTTCTTAACGTTTATTATTGAGAGACAGAGAGAGACAAAGCATGAGCATGGGAGGGGCAGAGAGAGGAGGAGACACAGAATCCGGAACAGGCTCCAGGCTCCGAGCTGTCAGCACAGAGCCCAACGTGGGGCTCGAACCCACAGGCTGCGGGATCATGACCTGAACCAAAGTCAGACGCTCAACCTACTGAGCCACCCAGGCGCCCCTGTTTGTTTTGTTTCTTAAGTTACATATATGAGTGAAATTACATGGTATTTGTCTTTCTCTGACTTATTTCGTTTATCATTATGCTCTCAAGCTTCATCTGCGTCATTGCAAATGGCAAGATTTCATTCTTTTGTAAGGCTGAGTAATATTCCATGGTGTGTGTGTGTGTGTGTGTGTGTGTGTGTGTGTGTGTGTGTATACGTATGTATATATATATACATACATATATTCTCCATCTTCTTTATCCATTCATCTATCTATGGACACTGGGCTGCATTCATAGTTTGGCTATTGTAAATAATGCCGCAATAAACAAACACTTTTGAATTAGTGTTTTTGTACTTTTTTGATAAATACCCAGTAGTGCGATTACTGGGTTGTAGGGTAGTTCTATTTTTAACCTTTTTTTATTTTTATTTTTATTTTTTTTTTTAATTTTTTTTTTTTTTTATTTTTATTTTTGGGACAGAGAGAGACAGAGCATGAACGGGGGAGGGACAGAGAAAGAGGGAGACACAGAATCGGAAACAGGCTCCAGGCTCTGAGCCGTCAGCCCAGAGCCCGACGCGGGGCTCGAACTCACAGACCGTGAGATCGTGACCTGGCTGAAGTCGGACGCTCAACCGACTGCGCCACCCAGGCGCCCCTTAACCTTTTTTTAAAAAAAAATTTTGTTTTATTTAAGTAATCTGTACACCCCAAGTGGGGCTTGAACTCATGACCCTGAGATCAAGAGTCACATGTCCTTCTGACTGAGCCAGCCATGTGCCCCTCTTTGTGTGTGTTTTTATGCCAGTACCATACTGTTTTTATTACTACAGCTTTGTACCATAACGTGAAAAGTCTGGGATTGTGATACCTCCAGTTTTGTTTTTCTTTTTCAAGATTGCTTTGGCTATTTGGGGTCTTTTATGGTTCTATACAGATTTTAGAATTGTTCATTTTAGTTTTGTGGAAAATGCTGTTGGTATTTTGATAGGCATTGCATTAAATGCGTAGATTGCTTTGGTTAGTATAGACATTTTAACAATATTTGTTCTTCCAACCTAAGAGCCTGGAATGTCTTTCCTTTTCTTTGTGTTGTCTTGAATTTCTTTCATCAGTGTTTTATAGTTCTCAGAGTACAGGTCTTTCACTTCTTTGGTTAAGTTTATTTCTAGGTGTTTTATTGTTTTGGGTGCAATTGCAAATGTTAATTGTTTTCTTAATGTCACTTCCTGCTGCTTCATTATTAGTGTATAGAAATACAACAGATTTCTGTACATTGATTTTGTATCTTGCTACTCTACTGAAGTCAGTTATCAGTTCTAATAGTTTTTTTTCTGGTGGAGTCTTTAGGGTTATGCCATCTGCAAATAGTGGAGGTTTTACTTTTTCTTTACCAGTTTGGATGCCTTTTATTTCTTTTTATTGTCTAATTGCTGTGACCAGAACCTTCTAGTACTTGGTTGAATAAAAGTGGTGAGAGTGGACATCCTTGTCTTTTTCCAGACCTTAGGGGAAAAGCTCTCAGTTTTTTCCCATTGAGTATGATGTCAGCTGTGGGTTTGTCATATATGGCCTTTGTTATATTGAGGTATGTTCCCTCTAGACCTATGTTGTTGAGGGTTTTTATCATGAATGGAAGCTGTATGTTGTCAAATGCTTTTTCTGGGAGGTGATAATCACTTTTATAAAATAACAAGAATTATTTCCTTGCCTCCCTTTTCCTTGAGGGTCTCCAGGGTACATCTTGTCATAGGGTCTGACCCTTCCTTTTTTTGTCCATTCACTCATATTAGATGAACTCTAAAGTTTCAGTCCTATGATTGAAAAATGGAGGGGTGCCTGGGTGGCTCAGTCGGTTAAACGTCCGACTTCAGCTCAGGTCATGATCTCGCGGTCCGTGAGTTCGAGCCCCGCGTCGGGCTCTGTGCTGACAGCTCAGAGCCTGGAGCCTGCTTCAGATTCTGTGTCTCCCTCTCTCTCTGCCCCTCCCCCGTTCATGCTCTGTCTCTGTCTCAAAAATAAATAAAACGTTAAAAAAAAAATTAAAAAAAAGAAAAATGGAAGTCACAGGGATTTATACTCTGTCAATTTGGTACATTTCAGGAAATCAGGTAGTGGTGTGGCTCTGAATAGGAGCTCTGGTCTCTTGGAACCTTTTTTAAAAATCTACTTTAGACATTCAAAAGAGGTAATGTATTTACCTATCAAACAGATTTATGAATAAACTATTACAGATGTAATTGCATAAATCCACCCAGTTCCCATATTTTTCCTTCCCTCCCCAAAGGTAATGACTGCCTGGCTCTCCTGTTTATCATCCTTTATATGTTCATAGTTTTATTGCATGTTTCTGTCTAAAACGATATTCATTTAATTCATATAAACTTTATCATAATGCCTCTGTCCTCTCATATCCCTCTGTATATCCCAAATGGATTTGAGATCTGTAAATCCATTGTACTACTTATTGTTCGTGTTGACACATTCATTTTCACTGTTGCACTCTGTTGTGTGACTGTATCACAAATATCACCATTTATTGGCGCCTGGGTGGTTCAGTCGGTTAAGCGTCTGAGTTTTGATTTCAGCTCGGGTCATGATCTCACAGTTTGTGAGTTTGAACCCAACACAGAGTTGGGCTCTGTGCTGGCAGTGCGGAGCCTGTCTGGGATTCTTTCTGTCTTTTTGCCCCTCCCCTGCTAGAGCTCTTTGGCTTGTGCTTGCTCTCTCTGTCTGTCACTAAATAAATAAATAAATAAATAAATAAATAAATAAATAAACAAACATTAAAAAAATTTTTTTAATATCACCATTTATTGATCCATTCCCTTATAATGGGTATTGAAGTTATTTTCAGTTGCTTTGAGAATTTTTTCTATGTTTCTTTACATACCCGAGTGAGAGGTTTTTTTAGGGTACATCCTTAGTCGTGAAATAGCTGGATCATAGAGTGTATGTATTTTCAGCTTAAATGAGATATTGCCCAGTGGCTCTCCAATATACTTGTACCGATTTACATTCCCAAAATAGCACATTTTTACTCCCTCTATGTCCTTGCCAAAACGTGATATCATCATACTTTAATTTTTGGCAAGCTCTGGTGGGTATGAAATGGCATATCACTCTGATTTTGTTATATATTTGATAATATGTATTCATATATAACTAATACATCAGTATTAGTTAATCAAAATGTTTCCTTGTCTATGAAACACTTGTTCATGTCTTTTGATGTTTATGTTGGATAGTTTATCCTTTTCTTACTAGTTTGTATGAATTTGTGTTTTTGTTTTGTTCCCAGACAATAATTATTTGTTGTCGTATGTAATGCAGATTATTTCTCCCAGTTTGTGGCTTATCTCTCTCTTTTTTTAATGTTTGTTTATTTTGAGAGAGAGTGAGTGGGGGAGGGGCAGAGGGAGAGAGGGAATCCTAGGCAGGAGTGCGCCACCAGCACAGAGCTTAACAGGGGCCCCAATGCCACCATCATGACCTGAGTCGAAATCGAGAGTTGGACACTCAACCGACTGAGCCACCCGGGTGCCCCTGTGGCTTATCTCTTTATTCTTTTGTGATTTGTTATAGTTAACTTAATTGTGTAATTGAATATTCCAGTGTTTTTCCTTATGCCATATGTGTTTTATGTCTTAAGAAAGACTTGCTTATCACTTTCTTACACTTTTTTCTAAAAGCTTTTAAATTTTGCCTTTCATATTTAAGTCTTTAATCCCGGAGAGTTAAATTGTTTGGATGGGGTAGGATAAGGGTATATTTTCTTTTCCATAGGAATACTAGCTCTCCTAGCAGCAAGTGAAGAATGATAAAGTCCTTTACCACTGATTTGCAAAGCCACCTCTGTCATATATCAAGTTTCCTTCCTGACCTGTATTTGTTCCTGGGCTTCTTGTTCTGTACCATTGGTCAATTTGTCTATCCTTGTGCTAACACTTTCTTAATTACCGTGGCTTTATCTTGCTGTGTGGAAGGGCAAATCCTTTCATCTTGTTATTCTTTTTCAAAGCTGTGCTGTCTAAGTGAAGCTTTCTAGGGGACAGATAAGGGAATCAGGATAGAATAAGCAAAATGAAATACAGAGTCCTAGGGCTGCTCTGTTTATAACTGGTATTCTTCATGACAGGACATCTGGCCAAGTGACCCTAATGGGCAGTTTAAAATTTTTTTCCCTTACTGTGTTGCACAAACAGTAACATTTCCCTGTGTCTTTGTATTGCAAACAGCAGAATAAACAGTTCTTTCTGTATGTTATAGACAACAACAATAAAAACAACAAAAACCAGTTAGCTATTTTTGGCACTTTCTGCTCCTAGAATCAGCTTTGTCACCTTCTGTGGGAGAAAAACTGTTAAGGTGTTTATTGGAATTACATTGAGTTTATAAAATGCCATCTTTATAAAATTGAGTCTGGGGTGCCTGGGTGGCGCAGTCGGTTAAGCGTCCGACTTCAGCCAGGTCACGATCTCGCGGTCCGTGAGTTCGAGCCCCGCGTCAGGCTCTGGGCTGATGGCTCGGAGCCTGGAGCCTGTTTCCGATTCTGTGTCTCCCTCTCTCTCTGCCCCTCCCCCGTTCATGCTCTGTCTCTCTCTGTCCCAAAAATAAATAAAAAAACGTTGAAGAAAAAAAAAAAAAATTTAAAATTGAGTCTGCCCGTGGCTCTGATGGGATTGAATTTACAGATATAATAGAATTTTAAAATATTTAAAAAAATCTTTTTAAATGTTTATTTTGAGAGAGAGAGAGAGCATGTGAGCAGGGGAGGAGCACAGAGACAGGGAGAGAGAGAATCCCAAGCAGGTTTTGCACTGCCAGCACAGAGCACATTGTGGGGCTCGAACCCACAAACCATGAGAACATGACCTGAGCCAAAATCAAGAGTTGGCCACTCAACGGATTGAGCCACCACGGCACCCCAAATTTTAAAATATTTTTAAAGCTTTGAAATGATTTCAGATTTGCAGAAAAATTGCAGAGTTTGTACAAATCAATATTGCATTTCCATCACCCAGAATCCTCAGATGTTACTAGGAAGACCTAAATAAAACCGCATGATCTAAAAGTGACACAGTGTCTGAAGGGGTGGCTAGGTCTAATGCTGAGGTGTGTTTTCGTCAGAACCCAAGCAGATCCAGTTCCAAACTTTGCTCCTGAACTTTTTGCTGTGATCCCACCTGTTGAGATAGGGGCTTCTTTCAGGTCAAATCTGCCTCAGCATGACATGAGACTCTCTCGTGGAGGCTTAACTCAGCTAAGCCAGAGGTGCCTTCGTGGGAAGAGTGGGACCCCCCTTTTGGGAGAGGCCCTGTGGGGTAGTGGTTAAGGTTGCAGGCTTGGAGCCAGACTGCCTTAGAGTTGAATCTCAGTGTAGCTGATTTTTAGTTTTGGAATCTTGGGCAAGTGATTTACCCTGTGCCTTAATTTCTGAAGTGAGACTGATAATAATTGTATCTATCATATGGGACCATTTTATGAATTAAACTAGTATATAGGCATAGCCATACCATTCAGAACAGTGCCCAGCAGATAGTAAGTGATCAGTAAATATAACCTAAGATTATTGCTTAATGTTTTTGGATAAAACTTTATAGTTTTTTAAAGGTCTTGAATCCCTTTTGTTAGATTTATCACTAGATACCTTGTTTTTGGGTTATTACTGTAAATAGCTTTAAATTTTTTTAATCATTTCAGATTTCTTGTATATTCAGCAAATTTGCTGAACTCTTATAGAGAGAGAGAATGAGTATAATAGTTATAATGGAAAACATCTACAGAGAAAAGCCGAGAATCACATCTACAAATAATGACTACTTAGTTTCTTCTTTTCTAAGCCTTTTGTGTGTCACTTCTCTTTCTTTCAAGATTGCTGGCTAGTTCCTCCAGTAAAAAGTTTATTTGAATCTGTAATCATGGGCATCCTTGTTTTCCTCCTATTAAAGGGAGTGTTCCTTGCATTGGAACCATTGTGTTTGTTTTTGATAAATTTCCTTCATTCCCTTCTATTGTTAATTTGTTAAACTAAGTATCACAGGTGGCTGTTCTATCAGATTTTTCCCTTACATTCAGTCAGATGGTCTTTCTCCTTTCATTTGTTAATGATTACATTAATAGGCTTTATAATGTTTTACACTTATTTATTTTTGACAAACAGAGTGAGACAAAGCGTGACTGGGGGAGGGGCAGGGAGAGAGAGACACAGAATCTGAAGCAGGCTCCAGGCTCTGAGCAAGACGTCAGCACAGAGCCTGATGCGGGGCTCTAACCCACAAACTGTGAGAGCATGACCTGAGTGGAAGTCAGATGCTCAACCGACTGAGCCACCCAGGTGCCCCGACTTTATAATGTTTAACATATCCTTTTTTATTTTTTTTTAGATTTTTTAATGTTTAACTTGTATTTTTTTTTTAATGTTAATTTATTTTTGACAGAGGGAGCATGAGCAGGGGAAGGGCAGAGAGAGAGGGAGACAGAGTATCTGAAGCAGGCTCTGTGCAGACAGCAGAGAGCCTCCTGAGCCATAAGATCATGACCTGAGCTGAAGTCAGACACTTAACTGACTGAGCCGCCAAGGCACCCGCCCTTATATTCTTTTTTTTTTATTTTTTTTTTATTAAAAAAAATTTTTTTTTTAACGTTTATTTATTTTTGAGACAGAGAGAGACAGAGCATGAACGGGGGAGGGGTAGAGAGAGAGGGAGACACAGAATTGGAAGCAGGCTCCAGGCTCTGAGCCATCAGCCCAGAGCCCGACGTGGGGCTCGAACTCACGGACCGCGAGATCATGACCTGAGCTGAAGTCGGCCACTTAACCGACTGAGCCACCCAGGCGCCCCCGGCCCTTATATTCTTGAAGCAAACCATCCCATATACATTGCTAGATTTAATACATCCATATTCTACTTGGGATTCCTGTATATATGTGATGAAATTTCACTCAATTTTCTTTTCTTCTCTTGCTATTAAGATTAATGTAGACTTTTAAAAGGAGTTAGGAATATGTATATGTTTATTCTTTTCTAAAAGAGTTTTATAAAAGCCTATTACAGTTCTGACTGCAAACAGATGGTGCACTCAGAGAGATAATTGAATCAAATTTATTTGAAGAGAGGGTTTACAAAGGTGTGGGCAGGATTGAAGGAGTGAACAATGGATGGGTGAAGCACCTGGAGATTGGCCACAGTGGAAATCTGTTGCCCCTCCTAGATCTGAGGTACAAGGGGGAGGGAAGTCATTATAAAACCTGGTGAAAACTCTCGCCCGGGGAAAGATGTCCCACAGAACTGTGGGCTTACATAGAAGAATGAAACCATTGCCATACCATAGCAAGGTAAAGAGAGAGCCAGGGAATAAGCAACCCAGCTTCTCTATCATCTTGTCCTCATCTTCTGCTGGTGCTTCCCATTGACAGAACCCAATAGAAGTTTAGGAGGTGAGGGAATCTTGTCCAGACTTGTTAGCCTTGTAGAGAACAGAACAGAGAGGGAAATGGATCTGGAGGAAACAGATAGAGACAAGGAAATATCTGTACTATGAATGCTTGGTAGAACTTGGTGTAAAATTCCCCTGTAAAACTGTCTGGGCCTAGGCTGTGTGTGTGTGTGTGTGTGTGTGTGTGTGTGTGTGTGTAAATTTTTATTTAATATGATTCAAGTTCTTCAGTATTATTGGTATGCTCAAGTTTTCTATTCTTGTGTCAGTTTTGATAAGGTATATATTTCCAGGCAATCTCTGTGTCTATCTTTGTATTATGTCCCCCTTTCCTTTCCTAATATTTTTTGCACATTATATTCTTGATTAGTTTTGCCAGAGCTCTACTTGCTTAGTTTATTTTCAAAGGACCAGTTTTTGATTACCCTCTGCCCCCCCCCCCCCATTTCATTGCTTTCTGCTATTAACCATATTTTATCTTTTCTTCTCCTTCCCCTTGGGTGTACACTGTGTTTTTCTAACTTCTTGAGTTATTATCTGAGTTACATTTCTGTCTTCTGGAGGTAGGCTTTAAAGTTTTTTTCAGTTTCTTAATTGTAAACTCTGTTTTGCTTGCCTAAAAGTGTTTTTATTTGTCATCACCATTGAATGATAATTTGGCTTGATACAAAAATCTGGGTTGGCAGTTACTTATTATCAGCAATTGGATGATGTTATTCTGTTTCATTATCTTCCAGCTTCTAATATTGTAATTGAGAAGGCTGCTTATCAACCCTTAATCCATTTTTTCTCTTAGCTGCTTTTTTTATCTTCTCTTTGTTCATGGTGTTCTGCAAATTTGCTGCCATGTTGGTTTATTTTTATTTATCCTGCTTTGCTATTTGTCTTTGAATCTGAGATTTCATTTCTTTCAAAGCATGTGTGAAATTCTCAGCCATTTATCCCTTCAAATTGTGCTTTTTCTTTTATTTTCTTCCATCTTTCCTTTTGGAAATCCTAGATGTCATATATTGGACTTTCTTATTCTATCGACTTCATGTTTCTCAAACTCTTTTCATGTTTTCCAGTTTTTTAGCTCTGTATGCTGTGCTCTGGGTAGTTTCTTGCCTACACTTTCCAGCACACTAGTTCTTCGTTCACCCGCTTTTTAACCCATCGGTTGATTTTTGTGTTTCATTGAACTACATTTGAAATCCCTTGGAATAAGTTGATGGATTGTTTACTTATTGCCTTCAACTGTATAAAAACAAATTAAAAAATGAATAAATCTCTTCACTTCGATGGTTCTGGTTTTCCTCCTTTGGAAAGTAAGTGGGGCTGGCTACTTGCTTTCTGTTCTTGCCTCAAAAATTCCATGGAGCCTTATCACTGACATTATTCTCTTGAGCAAGCAGGCACTAAGAGCAGGGAGGCAGGAAGCTGGAAGCCCATCTTCATTTTGGTTCCTACTCCCCAGAGGAAGAGCAGCTCCTGAGTCATGTAGGGAACCCTTTTAGCACAGTACCTCTCCGGGGTTTGTGGGGGGCTGCCTCACAACTGTGACAGGGATCTATGTCTGTGGCCACAGAAGCCTTAACTCTTCCTCTGTACTCTGGATACACTTTTAGAGCTTTCTATTTTCTCATGCGGCTGAATTTATTCTCTTTCTTCTTCTAGACAGCACTGTCCAATAGAGTAGCCACAAGCCACAGGTGGCTACTTAAATTATAATTAATTAAATTTAAAATTAGTTTCTGAATCACACTAGCCACATTTCAAGTGTTCGCTAGCCACAAATTGCTAGTGACTGCTATAATTGGACAGCACAGATGTAGAACATTTCCTTCATTGCAGAAAGCTCTCTTGGGCAGTACTCTTTGGAACTCTTCCACAGTATTCTTTTTTTTTTTTTTTTTTTTTTTTTAACGTTTATTTATTTTTGAGACAGAGAGAGACAGAGCGTGAACAGGGGAGGGGCAGAGAGAGAGGGAGACACAGAATCCGAAACAGGCTCCAGGCTCTGAGCTGTCAGCACAGAGCCCGACGAGGGGCTCGAACTCAACGGACCGCAAGATCATGACCTGAGCCGAAGTCGGCCGCTTAACCGACTGAGCCACCCAGGCACCCCCACAGTATTCTTAATAGTAGATAGAGGATTGGTAAACATGAAGTTTCAGAAAATGGATCAAATGAACCTGTTGATACCCAGAATCTTTTTAGAGTTACTACTCTTCTGCACCATCTATGAGTAGGAAGAATTCAGAGAGGACATTACATTCACAGAACGATTCATAGGGGGTACTGAAATGGGGGTACTGAAGCCAACTTGTCTGACCTATAACTTGGTGCCATGGGAAGAGGGGAAGTCAGGTTTAGTGGAAAGGTAAATGAACCCCTGATGTTTAATAAACTTTGGGAAACATGGAGAAAAATTACTGCACGGGGATACTGATTTTATGTAGTTGTGATTAGAGTGAGAATAGGGAGGATGGATTTGTGAGGTAACTGGAGAAAACCAGCCCAAGTTCTTATTACTTGAAATTTGACTCAGGTTGGAAATTCCTTGTAATGAAGTCATCTTTTTCCACCCCCTTAAACTGTCATCTCATTCTCTTTTGAGTTGCTATAGAACAGTTAAAGATTCTCAAGAAAAGAGATACTTTCTTCCTCCCCCCAACCACATACACACAAACACCCACACTTTCTTCAAATATAGCAATGTTTCACAGTGACTGGACTCCAGATACACCAAGAATAAGAGCAATGTAGGTCACACCAGTGCTGGGCCCAGCAGGCTATGCAGAGAGGGAAAAGCCACTGACCCCAACTTTGTTCATTGAGCATGGCAGACAGTGCTAAAACTTAACCTCCCTCCCTCTTTATTAGGGAACTCTGTGTGAACTCAGTCCTCCTCAACCCTGTGTTCTGGGTTCCCAGTCCATATTAACTGGCTGGAGTTGGCAGGTGGCACTAACCCTGTTCACTGCCCTTGACAGGGGATTGGGGCTTGGAGTTGGCTGTTCAGAGAAGGGACATCGTTCTTGTCGATTTCAGAGTATAGTACCTATTTTAAGCCAAATGAAGTAGTTCAGAAAGTTTAAAATAAAATTTTTTTTAAAAAGGTCTATATTGAGTATTTATGGTATAACATACAGAACGGGTACCAAAATAAAAGTTGTTCAGTGAAGATATACATGTAATGGATGGTAATTTTAGAGGTGAAGGTAAAGGGAATTCATAATGGAAAAGGGTTCAATACTTAGTTCATTCTGGTGATTTTTGTAGGGTTGGCAAAGGCAGCTTGGAGTCAGCTTTCTGGAAGAAATTAATAGGAAAGAAAAGGAGAACTTGTACCATGACTGGGAGTGACTTAGGAGGAATTCAAGGCTGCATTTGTAAAAAGAGGAGGGAGTTCTAAAAGAAAAAAGTGCCCTTGAGCAGGTGAAGGAGTAGGGAAGGATGAACTAATAGGTGTTCTGCAGATACAGAAAGGGTAACTGACATTTGTAATTTCTAAATCAGTGGGGTTTTTTGTTTTTAAGCAAATCTGGAAGCACGAGTTCTTCCTGTTCCCCCCGACCCCCATCCCTGAGATCATCAGAATAGTGATTGTAAAGATTTCAAACATTAACGTAGAAAGCAGAAATCTCACAGGATTCCTTCGGTATGTGTTACAGATTTTTGCCCCTGTGGATGAATGAATGGATATGTAAAAACAGTAGAAATCAGGTTAGCGGTTCACAACTTGCGTTTTCTACTTCATGTCTTCTTCATCGTTCTGTGTGCATATGTGGATTTTGTTTTGTTTTGTTTTTGTTTCTGTTGTCATTTCCGGAAACTTGTATCTGAAAGTGGAACCTATTCGCAGCAAATCCCTCCCCGTGTCCCCTAGTCATTGTGCCTGTTTGGGTGAAATCACGATAAAACTGTGAAGTTTGCCGGAAAACGCTCTCGCCCCCTTACTTCTTTGCCAGAGACCATATCTACTCTTTGGTCAAAACTTCTCTGTAAGTTGTTATGAAGAATACCGCAAGGAGAGATTGTGAAGCCCCTCCTCTCTCATTCCTCTCATAGAGCAATTAAATTATAAGCTAGAGGAGCGCCTGGGTGGTTCAACTGGGTAAGCATATGACTTTAGCCCAGGTCGTGATCTCGCAGTTTATGAGTTTGAGCCCTGCGTTGGGCTCTGTACTGACAGCTCAGAGCCTGGAGCCTGCTTTAGATTCTGTGTCTGACTCACTCTCTCTCTCTCTTTCTGTCTCTTTCTCTCAAATATAAATAAACATAAAAAAATTTATTAAAAAAATTTATAAGCTAGAAAGAGCTCAGAGCTCAGTCCCAGCTACAGAGGATGCTTGGTCAATAAATCACCCCATGCTCCTAGAATTCCTAGGAGCCCATGTTCTCTCCCGGCCTTCGATTCTGAAGCACTCTGAGTGTGTCTCACTTGTTCCAGAGTTTGCTGCTTCTTTCCCATTTTTCTTCCTGATGAGATGATTGCTTCTGCCAGTAGCTACACTTAGAGCCTAAGAAGTTTTTATCTTGGATCTCTGATCCCAGCTACTCTGAAAGAAAACCCTGGGCGGGGACTGGGGGTGGAGACATTTCAAGCCAGGCCTGAAAGATGTAAGAGGCAGCTAACCATGGATGGCTCTGCACTCAGCCATTGCTTTTGCTTCCTTGTGGCATCGCAAACAGAAACTGTCAAAGAGGCGGTGTGCCAGTGGGGTCTGCCGCAATCTCCTGGGACTTAGCGACTGTCTGTCTGGGATTCTGTCCCATGGAGGGGTGTCACGTGGGCTTGATTCCCACAGCTCCACGGTCTAAATAGCTGTCAGATGACAGGCCAGGGTCTATTTCTCCTCCTTCCTCCAGTGACCTGTGATGTAATAAACAGTAACCGAGCATCTTATTTGAACTGGAAAAGAAGTCTGGTCTGCTCCTAAATGGGCACGTGAGATATTCGTAAATAAGAAAAAGTACCCTTCTCAAGGTGTTTCACTAAAGATGTTGCTATTGGATGCGACTGTCTGAGGCCGGCTGTGTGCGCAGAAGGCAGAGGTGCTGGCACAGAACCTGGAAATCGAGTTTAGGGTGAAGTTGAACCCCTCAGCGGCAAGGTTTGATGTTTACAGAGTTCCCATGAGCTTACAGCCCTTTGGGATGGCACGTGTCTTTTCTCCCATGTCCCCAGAAAGTGGAGAAACAAGAGCAGAGTGGGAAAAGTACTTGGAAAAATTCTGGAATGAGTGGAACCTCCACCAGCCTTACTACTTGAGTCTCTGAACTCTTCCCTACTGAGACTGTTGCTTTTATAACAGTCTGTTTTTGTTGGTTATTGCATCTTTTAAAAATAAGAAACACGCATAATCTTAGCAGTTAGTAATGATGTTACTGATAGTCGATATTTATTTGTTACTTACTAAGTGCCAGACTCAGTTGTGTTTCTCATATATTCTTTCAGTCTTTGTCCTGTGAGGTGGTTACTCTTATACCCATTTTACAGATTAACTGAGCCCCAGCGGTTAGGGAATTTGCCCAGCCCCACACAACTAGGGACTGAAGTTGTTCTAATTAATAGCATCTCATATTGTTACTGAATGCGTCAGTTTGGCCATCAAAAATTAAATGGGGATCTTCAGCCCTGTGTCCTTCCTACTGCTTATGAGCCTACAGCATTCTTCGTAGTTTCGAAAAACGGTGGAGAACTAAAACACGTTGTCTTACCATGTCAGCTGTAAGAGTTACCACTCGTGAGGATGTTTTTCTGCTCTTTATCATAACATCAGTCCTCTCAGTGGTCTTTGACCGCAGCAGGACTTCTAGTCCTTCTTTCTCCCTGACCGTTATCCCCTCATGCTCTTACTTCCTTAAATAACTTTCATTCCAAGGGCAGCCGTTACAAACACTGCCTCATGCAATACACTCTCAGTCCCCTTCCCCTCTTTTGCTTTGTCACACTTTCTTGGCTAAGCCACAGCTCTGGTTAAATCCACATGTCTGCCTACTCTGTGGGTGTTCTCCTGGGCTGGAGGAAACACCCAGCATGTTTGCAGACCTCACTCTTAGCTCACGATCAGTCATCTCAAGCAGGCCTTGAATGCTGCCAAGGAATCCTGCCGTATTTCCACAGCTCATTCATTCTCCCACCGTCCTAGAGGACTAGTCCCTGCCTTCCCCTCTCTTCTCAAAACTCCTTTCTCAGCCTTTGCTGCTGACCTTACTTCCTGTTTCATCAAGGAAACAAGTTCCTGCCACTCACTACTGTATCTCTCCACCTGCTTGCATCTCTGCTGCCTTCCCTTTTCCTGTAACTGACTAGGAGGTCTGATCCGTCCGTGTCCTGGTAAGGGCCAGGGTCTCACTTGTGCACCAGATTTCATTCCTGCTTGCTGAGTCAGGAGCATTGCTGTAGCCGTCCTCCTCTCTGTCTCCAAAGTGTTGCTTCTCGGGTGGCACATTCTATCAGCCTGCACACCGTTCCTGTTTCTTCCATCTTGAAGACAGTAACAGATTCTCTTGATTCTACTTCTCCAAATACTACCCCATTTCTCTGCTTCCTTTTATGGCAAATTCCTTAAGAATTCTCTTTTCTTGATTGATTTTTCTCCTTCCAGTCTCTTCGAACCCACTCCACTCAGGTATTTGCCCACACTGCTGAAGCGAAACTGCTCTAACAAGGTCACTGAGGACCTTTGTGTTGCCAAATCCAATAATTCCTTCTCAGTTCTCAATTTGGGAAGGCCAGCTGCATTTGGTCTCCTTGAAACGTTGTCTTCATTGGCTTCCAAGATGCCACCCTCACCTAGCTTTTTTCCCACCTCTCACTGACCTCATATCCTTTGCTGATTCCTCCTCAGTCCTCCTGTCTCTAATGTTGAAAGGCATGGGGGCTCAGTCGTTGGACTACTTCTCATTCTTTTGTGTATCACAACCTTGTGAAGTCTTCGAGGTTAGTGGTTATAAGTACCGTGTGTATGCTGATGACTCCAAAATTTATTCTCCGACTCAACAGCTCCCTTGGTCTTTTTTAATTTAACTGCTTTATTGATATATAATTCACATGCCATACAATTCACTCATTTAAATGTATAATTCAGTGATTTGTTAGTGCATTGAGGATTGTGCAACCATCACCACAACCAATTTTAGAACATTTTCATTACCCCGAAAAGAAACCCCATAACCATCACAGTGACTGTGTTTCCCTCAATGTACCCCAGCCTTACACAACTACTCATCTATTTTCTACCTATTTGCCTATTCTAGACATTTCATAGAAGTGGAATCATACAAAGTGTGGTTTTTTATACCTGATTTCTTTCACTTAGCTTGTTTTTTCAAGGTTAATCCGTGTTATAGCCTGTATTAATCCTCCATTCCTTTTCGTGGCTGAATAACATTCCATGGTATGAGTATCACATTTCGTCTGTCTGTTCATCAGTTAATGGACATTTGGGTTCGTCCCACTTCTTGGCCATTAAGAACAACAGTGCTATGGACACGCAAGTACAAATTTTTGTGTGAACCTACGTTTCATTTCACCTGGGCCTACACCTGGAATTGCTGGGTCATATGGTAACTGTGTTTGATGTTTTTTTTAAGTTTTTTTTTTTTTTTTTAATGTTTATCTTTGAGAGAGAAACAGACGGAACGTGAGTGAGGGAGGGGCAGAGAGAGGGAGACACAGCCCGATGCAGGGCTTGAACTCACAAACCACAAAATCACTACCTGAGCTGAAGTCGGACACTTAACCGACTTAGCCACCCAGGCACCCCTATGTTTGATATTTTTTAGGAACTCCACGCTGTTTTTCAAATAAACTGCAGCATTTCACATTTCCATCCAGAGTGTATGAGGGTTTTGATTTTTCTGCATCCTCGCCAATACTTATTATCTGTCTTTGATAATAACGTCCTAGTAGTTCTGAAGTGGTATCTCATTATGGTTCTAATTTGCTTTTTCCTAAGGATGTTGGGTATCTTTTCATGTGTTTGTTGGTTGGTCCTTCATATATCTTCTTTGGAGAGCTATCTATTCAAGTCCTTTGCCAATTTTTTAATTGGATTGTCTTTTGTTGAATTGTAAAATTTCTTTATATATTTTAGATACTGATCCCTTATCGGATACAGAATTTGCCAAACTTTCTCCCATTGTGTTGTCTTAATTTTCTTGATAGGGCTTTTTATTTATTTATTTTTTAATTTTTTTTTTTTAAATTTATTTTTGAGGTAGAGAGAGACAGAGCATGAGCAGGGGAGAGGCAGAGAGAGAGGGAGGGAGACAGACAGAATCTGAAGCAGGTTCCAGGCTCTGAGCTATCAGCACAGAGCCCGACACGGGGCTTGAACTCACAGACTGTGAGATCATGACCTGAACCGAAGTCAGACACCCAACCGACTGAGCCACCCAGGCGCCCCTTGATAGGGCTTTTTAAAAATTATTATTATTATTATTATTATTATTATTATTATTTTAGAGAGCGAGCCAGCGAGTGTGCATGTGTATGTGGTCAGCAGGACAGACAGAGGGAGAGGGAGAGAGAGAGAATCTAAAGCAGCCTCTACATTCAGCACTGAACCCATCCTGGGGCTCAATCCCGCAACTCTGGGATCATGATTATGGTCCAAAATCCAGAGTCAGATGCTCAACTGACTGAGCCACCCAGGAGCCCCTCTTGATATGGCTTTGAGGCACAAAAGTTTTTTAATTTTGATGAAGGCCAATTTTGTTGTTGTTGTTGTTACTTGTGTTGTTGGCATATTTAAGAAATTATTGCCTAATTCTGGGTCACAAAGATTTACCCTGTGTCTACTTACAAGAATTTTATAGTTTTAGTTTTTATGCTTAGGTCTTTGATCCATTTTGCATTAATTTTAGTATCGAATGTGAGGTAAGGGTCCAACTTCATTCTTTTGCACAGGGACATCCCCTTGTCTTGGCACCACTTACTGAAAACACCATTCTTTCTCAACTGAATGGTCTTGGCACCCCTCTTAAAAGTCAGTTGACCTATAGATATATTGGTTTATTTCTGTACTCTATTCTGTTCCATTGGTCTATATGTTTATCCTTATACCAATATTACTGTCTGGATTATTGTAGTTTTGTAGTAAATTTTGAAATCAGGAAATAAGAGCCCTTTAACTTTGTTCTTTTTAAAGATTGTTTTGGCTATTTGAAGTTGCTTGCAATTTCATTTGAATTTAGGATCATCTTACCCATTTCTGTGAAAAAGGCAGTTGGGATTTTGATAGGCATTGCACTGAATCTCTAGATTAATTTGAAGAGTATTGCCATCTGAACAATATTAGGTCCTTCAGTGAATGAATATGGGATGTCTTTCCATTCATTTAGATCTTCCTTAATTTCTTTCAGCCATGTTATATAATTTTCAGTGTACAAGTCTTACACTTCATTTCAGTGTTCATTTTTCCCCTTAGTGTTTCAGCAACAAATGTTGAAAAGATGATCCTTTCCCTTACCGAATTACCGTGGAACCTGTATAGAAATTCTGTTGACCATGTATGTGTGGGTCTACATCTGGACTGTATTCTCGTTCTGCTCTTTATGACTGTCCTAATGCCAGTACCTTACTCTTGATTTCTGTGGTATTAAAAGTAAGTCTTGATATCACGTGTTGTAAATCCTCTTCCTTATACTTTTTAATGGTTTAGGGTATTCTCTAACCTTTACATTTCCATACACGTTTTCTTTTTTTTTTCCCCATACACATTTTAGAATGGGCTTATAAATTTCTAGGAAAAAAAAAGCCTGCAGGAATTTTGATTTGGATTGAATGAAATTTATGAATAAGTTTGAGGAGAATTAACATTTTAATATTGCAAATTCCAATCCATAAAAGCAGTATTTCTCTGCGTTTATTTAAGTGATCTTTATAATCTCAGCACTGTTTTGTAGTGTTAGAATAAAAGTGTTGCATACATTTTTAAACATTTCTCTTTAAAAAAAATTTTTTTTTAATGTTTGTTTATTTTTGAGAGGCAGAGACAGAGCATGATCAGGGGAAGGGCAGAGAGAGAGAGAGAGGGAGACACAGAATACGAAGCAGGCTCCAGGCTCTGAGCTGTCAGCATAGAGCCTGACTCGGGGCACAAACCCATGAACTATGAGATCATGACCTGAGCTGAAGTCGGACGCTCAACTGACTGAGCCACCCAGGAGCCCCCAAACATTTATCTTTAAGTATTTCATGTTTTTTTTGTAATTTTTAATTTTTATTTTATTTTATTTTTTTTTTGCGAGGAGCACCAGCAGGGGAGGGGCAGAAGGAGAGGGAGAGAGAGAATCCCAAGCAGGCTCCACACTCAGCACAGAGCCCGACATAGGGCTGTATCCCACCACCCTGGGATAATGAGCAGAAATCAAGAGTTGGATGCTCAACCAAATAAGCCATCCAGGTGTCCTTTCATGTTTGTTTTTCAAAAAAATTTTTTTAATTATTTGTGATAAACTACACATAAAATAAAATTTACTGTCTTAACCACTTTTATTTATTTATTTATTTATTTATTTATTTATTTATTTCAAATGCTTATTTATTTTTGAGACAGAGAAGAGGGTCAGAGAGAGGGGGAGACACAGACTCTGAAACAGGCTCCAGGCTCTGAGCTGTCGGCACAGAGCCTGACGCGGGGCTCGAACTCACAGACGGTGAGATCATGACCTGAGCTGAAGTTGGAAGCTCAACCGACTGAGCCACCCAGGAGCCCCTTAACCACTTTCAAATGTACAGTTCAGTGGTAGTGGTTGTGTGCCCAATCTCCAGAACCTTTTCGTCTTGCAAAACTAAAACTCTGTACTTGTTAAACGACTTCCTACTTCTCCTTCACCTAGTCCTTGGCAACCAGTATTCTACTTTCTGTTTCTATGAGTTTGACCACTCTTGCTACCTCATATAAGTAAAATCATGGTATTTGTCTTTTTGTAACTGGCTTACTTCACTTAGCATGATCTCCTCAAGGTTCATCTATTTTGTAGCGAGTGCCAGATTATTTTTCCTTTTTAAGGCTGATTAATATCCCAACACATGTGTATACATCGCATGTATATACCACAGTTTGTTTAGCCATTCATCCATTGCTAAGCACGTGGGTTGCTTCATCTTTTGGCTCTTGTGAATAATGCTGCTGTGAACATGAGTGTACAAACATCTCTTCCAGACCTTCCTTTCAGTTGTTTTGTATGTGTACTCAGAAGTGGTATTGCTGGATCTTATGGTAATTCTATTTTTAATTTTTTGAAGAACTGCCATCCTGTTGTCCATAGTGACTGCACCAGTTTACATTCCTGCCAGCAGTGTGCAAGGGCTCCCTTTTCTCCACATCCTTGCCAGCATTTGTTTCCTCTTGTCTTTTGGATAACAGACATCCCAACAGGTGTGAAGTGATCTCTCATTATGGTTTTGATTTGTATTTCCCTAATGATTAGTGATGTTGAGCATCTCTTCATCTCTTGTTGGCTATTTGTACATCTGCTTTGGAGAAATGTCTATTTAAGTCCTTGGTCTATTTTTAGATTGTATTTTGTTTTTGTTGAATTGTAGAAATTCTTTATATATTCTGGTTATTAACCCCTTATAAGATATATGACTTGCAAATATTTATTCCCATTCAGTATATTGCTTTTTCACTCTGTTGTTTCCTTTGATGCACAGTTTTTAATTTTGATGTGGTCCAATTTATCTGTTTTTACTTTTGTTGCCCGTGCTTTTGGTATCCTATCTGTTGATGCTATTTTTTTGAAAAATTTTTTTTATTTTCCTATACCAGTTTGTTGCTAGTCTATATAAATACGATTGATTTTTATATATTGTACTTATATCCTATGACCTTGCTAAATTAATTATTAATTAGCAACATTTGTGTAGTCCATAGAACTTTCTACACACATCATTACATTATCTGTGAATCAAGACTTTACTTCTTTTCACATCCCTATGCTTTACTTCACTGCCCTGGCTAGGATCTCCAATACAGTGTGTTGATTACAAGTAGTGACACAGATGTCTTTGGGTTGCTCCCAGTCTTAGGCCGAAGTGTTCAGTGTTCTGTTATTAAGTATGATGGTATCTGTACATGTTTCATAAAGTTTCCTTCTATTTCTAGTTTGCTGAGAGTCGTTATTATCGATGATTGTTGAATTT
Source organism: Panthera tigris (assembly GCF_018350195.1). NCBI lineage: Eukaryota > Metazoa > Chordata > Mammalia > Carnivora > Felidae > Panthera > Panthera tigris. The sequence continues at coordinate 49,223,776 of NC_056674.1, forward strand.
TGTCAAATGCTTATTGTCTGTCTATTGATGAACATAGGATTTTTCTCCTTTATTCTATTAATATGACAAACAGTATATTTCAGTTTGTTCATGTTTATTTCAGTTTATTGAAATTTTGTTGAGGATTTCTGCTTTTATGTTTATCAGTAGTATTTATAAATTTTTTCCCATGCAATAAATAATATATATTATTTTATATCTATTATGAATATATTTTATATATTTATATATATATTAATTTTTTTTTGAGAGAGAGAGCATGCACACACAAGTGAGGGAGGGGCAGGGGGAGAGGGAGGGAGAGAATTCCAAGCAGGTTCCACGTTCATTGTGGAGCCCGACCAGCACAGGGCTCAATCTCACGACCTACCTGGAGATGGTGACCTGAACCAAAATCAAGACTCAGATGACACTCAACTGGCTGAGTCACCCAGGTGCCCCTCCATGCGGTATTTTTGTCTTGTTTTGGTATCAGTAATGTTGGCCTCTTGCAACAAGTTGGGTAGTGCTTCTTTTCTATTTTCTAGAACATGTTGTAGAGTATTTTTCTTTTTTTCTTAAATGTTTGATAGAATTCACCAATAAAGCCTTTTGAGCCTGGAGTTTTCTTTATAGGTATAGAGCTATTCAGGTTATGTATTTCTTACTTACCAAGTAAGCTTCAGTAATTTGTCTTTTTCATGTAATTTGTCCATTTCGTCTAATTTGTTGAATTTAGCAACAACATTATTGTTGTTATTATGCATATTATTATTGGCCAAAAGCTGTTTGCTGTGTTTCCTTTTCCTTTTTCTGACTACAAGGATGTTTAGGGATGACTCATCTTTCATTCCTGACATTGGTAATTTGTGCCTTTTTTCTGATTAGTCTGGCTAGAGGTTTATCAATTTTATTAATTGTTTCAGTGAGCCAGATTTTGGTTTCATTGATTCAATTACTATATTGTTTTCTGTCTTCTGTTTTGTTGATTTCTGCTTTTTATTTCATCCTTCTTTCAATTTAATTGGCTCTTCTTTCTTTAGCTCCTAAAGATTAAAGTTTAGATCATTAATTTTAGACTTTTCTTCTTTTCTCCTATAAGCATGTAAAACTGTAAATTTCCCTGTAAACAGTGTTTTATTTATTTTTTGTATTATGTATTCCATAAATTTTCATATATTGCTTTTCTTTTTGTCCATTTCTATGTATTTTCTAATTTTCTCTGATTTTCTTTCTATAACTCACAGGTTATTAGAAGCATCTTATTTAATTGCCGGATATTTGAGGGTTTTCCAGATATCTTTCTGTTGTTAATTTTGGTTTAATTCTGTTGTGATTAGAAAACATACTTTGTATGACTTGAATCCTCTTAAAAGTTTTCCATTAAGTTTTTATTTTAATTCTAGTATTGTTAACATACTGGTTCAGGTGTACAATATAGTGATTCAACAATTCTGTATGTTACTCAGTGCTTATCGTGACAAGTGCACTCTTAGTCCCATTCACCTATTTCACCCATCCCCCCACCTCCCCTCTGGTGACTGTTATTCTGTTCTCTTTAGTTAAGAATCTCTCCCTTTTTCTCTTTCTCTCTCTCTCTCTTTTTTTTTTCCTTTGCTCTTTGTTTCTTCACTTCCACATATGAGTGAAATCGTATGGTATTTGTCTTTCTCGGACTTATTTCATTAAGCGTTATACTCTCTAGCTCCATCCAAATCAGTGCAAATGAATCCTCTTAAATTTTTTGAGATTTGTTTTGTGACTCAGAATGTGTTCTTGCTTGGTGAATGTTCCACAAGAATATGAAAAGAAAAGTCTTTTCTGCTTTTAGGTGGATTTTCTATCAGTGCCAGATCAATTTGGTTGATAGTGTTTTTCAAGTCTTCTGGAATTATTCTGATGTTCTGTCTACTTGTTTTATCAGTCACAGAGGAAAATGTTAAAATCTTTAGAAATACTTGTAGCCAATCCAGCTTTCTTTTGCTTAGTGTTTGCATGGTTATTTCAATCTTTTTACTTTTAACCTATCTATATCTTTGTATTTAATCCTATTTAAAGTAGATTTCTTAGTGAAAGCATATAATTTTGTGTTGCTTTTTTTTAATACAGATTATCTTTGCCTCTTAACTGGAATGTTTGGATTTAATGCAGGTATCAATATAATTGGGTTTAAGTTGATCATCTTATTTTTTATCTTTTGCTCTTGTTGTTTTATTTATTTTTTGTTTGTTTGTTTTATTTTTTCCTCTTTTCCTGACTTCATTTGGAGTAAGAGAATTTTTAAAAATTTTTTGGGGCGCCTGGGTGCTCAGTCAGTTGTGTCCCACTTTGGCTCAGGTCATGATCTCTCAACGGTTCATGAGTTCGAGCCCTATGTCAGGCTCTGTGCTGACAGCTCAGGGCCTGGAGCCTGCTTCACATTCTGAGTTTCCTTTTCTCTCTCTGCCCCACCTCCACTTGTGCTCTCTCTCTCTCAAAAATAAACATTAAAAATTAAAAAACATTAAAAAATATATTTATTTATTTTTGAGAGAGAGCAAGCAAGCTGAGGAAGGGCAGAGAGAGAGGGAGACAGACAATCCCAAGCAGTCTCCACGCTCTCAGCACAGAGCCCCACCCAAGCCTCAAACTCATAAACCATGAGATCATGACCCAAGTCGAAATCAAGAGTCAGACCCTTAACTAACTGAGCCACCCAGGCACCCCTGGATTGATAGAATTTTGTATTATTACTTTTTATCTCCAATATGAGCTTACTAGCTTTTTACCTCTTTGGTTTATTTTATTAGTGGTTGCTCTAGGTTTTACCATAGACATCTTTAACTTATCACAGTGTACCTTCAGTTTGTGTTTTATCACTTCATATACTGGGTGAGAACTTTGCAACAATGTTCTTTTATTTACTTGCTTGCCCCAGAAGATCTCTAAGTCCTTTACCACTGCCACCAAGTTCAGCCCTTGTACCTGAGAGGAGAATGAACAAATAGGCTCAAAATGATGAAATGCAGATTTCACACTTCATGTAGCAGACATAAGATCTTGAACAAGTCATACGAAGTTGAGACCTGAAAAGCAGATATAGTCTCATTTTTTTCGTTCTGTGATTTCAGTGGCTAAAAGAGTGAGGGAAAGTTCAGTGTAACAGAGACAGGTGAAGACTGAGCTATAATTAGCAGGAGGCTGCCATTAGCAGTTTAATGCCAGTTAAAGTAGGAGATTCTGTTTACCACCTTATGTAAGAATCAGGAAGGATTCCATTGAGTATCATCAGTTTCCTAAATCCTAGCAGAACTAAGGTCTACCTGCCGGCATCCTTCTGAATGTGAAGACCGTTTGCCCTGTTTGAATGAAAGCTTCCTCTCTCTCAAGCAGTAGACTCAAGGACTTGTTACTTCCCAACGCTGAAGTGTTCAGTAGCCAGCTCTCAGTTGTGAGTTGAGATCATTAAGACTCACATAGCTGCTTTGGGCTTAGAGCTCATCTCTGCAGTTCTCCTTTTAAGGATCCATCTCTAAATGAGCACGGCCTGTTCTCTGGCAGCTAAGTTATCTGCTTTCTCATCCAAAGAGCTTTGGACAACCTGTCCAGAAACATAGAAGCAACTTCGTTCATTTTCTTTCTCAGATAGTTGACATTTCAAATGCTTAAAAGGGACAGTAATACCTGCATGGTACTTGGATGAATAGGATTTGTCCAGTGTATCTGGATGGTATACGTGTATGTGTACATACATCTGTTTAATTCCCTTGAGCACTGTTAGATGAGCTATATGTGACTTTGTTTATTGTATTTGCTTAGAGTACATTCTAGAAAATCCTAGGGCTATACAACACTTTATACAACATTGACTTGGGAGGGAAGAGAGAAGGGAAACATGAATTTGACATTTCTTGAGTGCTTGTTCTGGACCAGGCTTCCCATCTTACAGATGGGAAATGGCAGACCTAGGATTTCAATCTGTGTGACCTCAGCATCATCTTTTGCAGCCTTTGTCATGGGTGGCATTTTAAATATGATTAGGTTTATATTTTCTTTCCTATTACAAAATTAACATGAGGTGCTGGTATTTAGAGGGAAGAGCAGAATGGATGACACTGTTGAAATCCACATCTTCAAGATCTCTTGTTCCTTCTGTTGTAGCAAACTCTTAAGAGTAGAACCACATTGGGGCACCCGGGTGGCTCAGTCGGTTGAGCGCCCGACTTTGGCTCAGGTCATGATCTCACGGTTTGTGAGTTCGAGCCCCGCGTCGGGCTCTGTGGTGACAGCTCAGAGCCTGGAGCCTGCTTCAGATTCTGTGTGTCCCTCTCTCTCTGCCCCTCCCCCACTCACGCTCTGTCTCTCTCTGTCTCAGAAATAAATAAACATTTAAAAAAATTAAGAAAAAAAAAAAAGTAGAACCACATTGATGGGTTGGTGTGTAATGGCAGTCCTGTGTTCCATTTGGCCTTAAGAAAGGAATTTAGAAATGTTCATGTAACTTGCTTTTTTAGTATAAAATTTGGAAAACAATAAAGCCTTTTGTCTACAGATCTGGAAAACTTCAGTGATAAGGAAGCAGATCAGGTCTGTCTTGTGATTCTTCCCTCAGTAGCTAGATTCAGGCTCCTCCTACCCCTGAGGTGTAAGTATACTCCACACCTGTTGACTACAATCTGCATGTCATTTACCTGGAATAATGTTCGAGAATCAGCTTGAAACCTATTTCTGTTGTCTTTTATTAGGTAACAAAACCAACTCCAAAATCTAATGGCTTAAGACCACAGCCATTTTATATTTGCTCATACTTCTGTGACTCAGGAATTCAGGCAGGGCTCAGCCAGGCAGTTCTTCTCTGTGTGGCCATAGCAGAGGCATCTCAGGTTGTAGTCAAGATGGTGACTGGAAGTGGAACATCTAAGATGGTTTCACGCAGAAGACCGGTCTGGCACCTTGGTAGGTGTGGCTAGGAGGCAAGGACCCCTCTTCCACGTGGCTAACTTGGATTTTGTTACATGGCAGCAGGATTCCAAGAGGGAGCATTCCAAGCAGTGAAGGCATAGCTGCAGCTCTGTCAGGGCCTGGCCCCAGAAGTCACTTCCTCCCCATTCTGTGGGTCAAAACAAGAATCTGGGCTAGCATGGTGATATGGAGAGGGGCCATTGCAGAGGAGCCTGTGGGCCAGACAGTATTGTTGCGACTCTTTAGGAACATAATCTACCACCAAATCCTCTCCCTAGAGTGCTTGAGCCCTACTCCAGGCCAGTTCAGTCAGAATCTGACAAAACAGTGAGGCGCTATTAGGAATACTGTGTGTGTGTGTGTGTGTGTGTGTGTGTGTGTGTGCGCGCGCGCGTGCATACGCACTCCTCCAGGCACATTACATTGAGGTCCTCAGTCTGGCTCTTTCTGGCTCTTGCAATATGGCATTGCAGTGTGCGAGACTACTCCCACTCCTTTGAGCCATACTGATAAGAGAAATTGAAAATAATTTAAGTGCCATTACATTTTTTTTCTAGGATGCAGTCCTACTTCTATAAGAATTTCCCCTGTCTGTTCCCACATACACTGATGTTGAGTAGTATTGTTTTTATAATTGTTGAAAAGTATGGTGAATTCCTGGTAAGAACGGGGTCTTCTGTGTCTTCTGTGTCTGTGTCTTCGGTGATAGCCCAGGATTAGACTGCAGTAGGTATGCAGGACATTGTAGAATTGAACCATTAAAAATGGTGCTGCTGCTGCTGCTGAGTGTTATCAGTGCCTGTCAGAATTGTGATGTTAAAAATTTTTTTTTTAACGTTTATTTATTTTTGAGACAGAGAGAGACAGAGCATGAACGGGGGAGGGTCAGAGAGAGAGGGAGACACAGAATCCGAAGCAGGCTCCAGGCTCTGAGCTGTCGGCACAGAGCCCGACGCGGGGCTCAAACTCACGGACTGTGAGATCATGACCTGAGCTGAAGTCAGACGCTTAACCGACTGAGCCACCCAGGCGCCCCAGAATTGTGATCTTATAGATCAAACAATTACACATCCCTGTTAAGAATCCAGAAAAACACGTGATCTTGCACTTGAACAGATTTAAAATTAGATTCAACTTGAAGACCCGACTTCGGCTCAGGTCACGATCTCGCGGTCCATGAGTTCGAGCCCCGCGTCGGGCTCTGTGCTGACAGCTCGGAGCCTGGAGCCTGTTTCGGATTCTGTGTCTCCCTCTCTCTGACCCTCCCCCGTTCATGCTCTGTCTCTCTCTGTCTCAAAAATAAATAAACTTAAAAAAAAAAAAAAAGATAGATTCAACTTGAAAGGTAACCTAAACATGTTTAAAGGAGAAAACATTTTTTTAAATGTGGAAGCACGTTTAGAAACTTTGAATAAATTTAATTAACTTCTTCACAAATGACTTCATTTAGAAAGGCCTAAAGCGGAACCCTTCTGACTTTGAACCATTTAAAATATAGGACATTTTCTCTGTCACTTTCAACACAGGAACACAGATTTTACTCTTGAAACTATGTATTAATGGTCCATGAGAGTGCTGTAGCTCATAGAGTGCTAAACCATGAGATTGATCAATTATAAGATTCTATCCTGTAAGAGGTATAGATTGCTTGTCCTTCTTCCGTAAAGATTTGAGGTAATCTCTGGTGGGACTTTGCAATCTGTGTTTTTCCTGTGTGTTCCTGGCGCTCTGTAGGAATGCAGATTTAAAAAAAAGAAGTGCAAAGTAATGAACCCCACCCCAGACCTATCTGGGGTGGAGGGATATTTGGGGTTATCTGTGTTTCAACAGGTTTTCCAAGTGATTCTTACATGTGCTAAAGTTGGAGAACCACTCTTGCAGAGAAATCCATTTCTTAGTTCTCTGCCCGAAAGTTACATTTCTTCTACAAAATATCCCAAAAAGATTTTCACAGTATAGGAACCTGCAGTTAGGGCTCTTAAGTAATACAGGTGGTTGGTTGCTGGTGGTTTTTTAAATATAGTTTACATACTATAAACTTCATCTATTGTAAATGTACAGTTCAGTGATTTTTAGTAAACACACAGTAGTACACAGTACTACTTTAGTGATACACAGTAGTATCACTAAAATCCAGTTTTGCAACTAAAATCCAATTATATGTTTGTGGTCAGTCCCTGCTTCCACCTTCAGTCCCAACCACTTATGCTTCTGTCTCTGGATTGGTGTTTCCTAGAGATTTCTTATAAATGAAAGACTATATAGTCTTTTGCGTTTGGCTTCCTTGACTGGGTTCATCCATGTTGAATGTGTTGTTCCTTTTTATTGCTAAATAGTATTCCGGTATATGAATTTACTACATTTTGGCTATCCATTCACCAGGTGATAAGACATTTGGATTGTTTTTAGTTGAGGTAGTTACGAATGATGCTGCTGTGAACATTCACATGCAGGTTTTTGTGTGGTCGTGTATTTCCACCTGGGAGGTCTTTGTTTAACCTTTTAAGAAACTGGCAAACATTTTCAAAGTGGCTGTACATTTAAGCAGTTGAGTGAGGGTTCCTATTTTGTCACATCCTCTCAACACCTGGTATTGTCAGTCTTAGGAATTCTAGTAGGTATGTAGTGGTATCTATTTGTGGTTTTAATTTGTGTTTCCCTAATAAGTAATGATGTTGAGCTTACTTTCATGTGTTCATTAGCAATTTATATATTTTCTTTGGTGAAATGTCTTCAAATCTTTGCTCAGTTGGTCTTGTATTGGGTTGTTGTCATCTTACTATTGAGTTATAAGAATTCCTTATGTATTCTGGATACAAATCTTTTATCAGATATGTGATTTGCAAATAATTTCTCCCAATGTGTGGCTTGTCTTTTCATTTTCTTAAGTGGTTGTCTTTTGAAGAGCAAACATTTTAAATTTTGATGAAGTTCAGTTTTACCAATGTTTTTCTCTTATTGATTATGCTTTTGGTGGCATATATAAAAAAATCTTTGCCTAACCCAAGGTCACAAAGATTTTCTCCTATGTTTTTATCTAAAAGTTTTATAGTTTCAGCCCTTACATATGTCAATATTCCATTTTGAGTTAATTTTGAGATATGGTGTGAGATAAGGGTGTAAGTTCTTTTTTCTCTCTCTCTCTCTTTTTTTTAACATCATTGCAGCAGTAATCTAGATACCAGTTGTTGAAAAGACCATCCTTTCCCCACTGAATTCCCTTGGCAAAATCAACTGGCCATTAAGTGTAAAGGATTATTTCTGGACTCAGTTCTCTTCCATTGACTTACGTGTCTATCAGTGTTTTGGTTACTCTTGGTTACTTACAGTTTTATAGTAAGTTTTAAAATCTGGTAGTATATGTTTTCCAACTTTGTTATTCTTTTTCAAAATTGTTTGGCCATACCAGGTTGTTTGTATTTCCATCTGAATTTAGGATCACCTTGCCGATTTCTACAAAATGGTTATCCCTTTTTGAATCTTGAAGATTTTTCATTCAGGAGTCTGAGACTTCTCAGAGAGGAGCTGAAACTGACTCACTGCTCTTTGAGAGGTTATAACAAACGGTTCCGGAGAGACACTTGCTGTCGTGGCACTGCTCCAAGTTAGGCATGTTATGTTTAACAGCTAGTGAGAACATAGGTCAAGGCCAACTCCTGAGCAGCAATGGCTGGGGTGTTTCCCTTCACCTCGAAGTCTCACCGGTTGTTGGCACTCCATAAATACTTACTAGGAGTGAGAGAGCATCTGCGATAAAGAACAAGTTGAAGATGAAGCATTTATCTTCTCTCTCCTGTTTGAGCCTTCCTTACTTTAAAGCCATCTTGATACTGTTTTGAAGCAGCCTGGCCAAGCATGGCTCCCTCTTCATTGAGTTACAGGCAGCGTCTTGGTTGATTGTTTTTATCAGATTTTTTTCACCTGTTCTTGCCTAAGCCTGTAATACATTATCACTCAAACCAGACATGCTTTTATCTTTTTAGAAGCTTGCAAGGGGAAGCTCTGGTGCTTTTCTTCCTCAATTTTACTTAGAGGAACATTTTATCTCTTTCTTGCAAAGGTTGGCTGTTCATCTTTTAACATTTTAAATGGGCATTTCTTTTGAACAGGCTCCCTTCCAAAAACTGTATACTTCTTCTATTTCACCAGGCCTTTTATGCCAGATTCACTTAGACCCAACTAATATTTACTGAGTGTTTGATGTATTCAGACTGTCAGTTTAGGCCCTAGTAGATGTGGAGAAATGGATAAAACCTAGTTCTTGGCCTCATGGAGCTTGTAGTCTGGTCAGAGAGACACTGGGTAATGTTAAGTGCACAAATAGCTATAGAAGGTAGCAATTTAAGAAATTGGGAAGGTCTCAGGGTTGGATGAAGTCCTGGTTCTTCAAGGAACCTCCTGTGAATCAGGGGCTCCCTTTGCTTCATATTTTTAAAACCATGATCTTTCAGAATATAATTCTTGGAAGTCTCTTGTGGCAGTTTAACCTTGCTGACTGTAGAACAGATAGAGTGCTTGACTTCCAGACTTCCTTGTCCTCTTGGGTCACTTTGCTGTCTCTGATTTTACCAGGCTCTAGGATGTATTTTTAATTATGTTATTTGATGAGTACTCTGTTTTCCCTTGGGGGGGGAAATATATATATATATATATATATATATATATATATACACACACACATATATAAATACATATGTATGTATGTACACACATATGTAAATATATATACATATATGTACATATATTTACATATACATATACACACATGTGTGTGTAAAACAATGAACTATGGGTAACATGCTTATAAAGGGAGTAACATAATATTTTAAGCACCTCATCTGTTATTTAATATATTTTTTAAAGTGGGATTCTTTTCTCTAATGTTGCTTAATACTTCCACCGGAAAAAGAAGGTGTCAGACGATTTGAAATAGTGACTCTGTTAGCCACTCTCCTGTCCCTTTCTGTACTGTGGGAAACCCTTTTTAGCAGAATCTCCTGGCAGGTATCCTGGTTGGATCTGTGGGCAGTGCTTGTCTGGTGGTCTCATGGATCTGGTTTAGATACCTGTTCTTTGAGAACTTGGTGTGAGAGTTTGTTTGTTTGTTTGTTTGTTTGTTTGTTTGTTTGTTTTTAATCTAACCCACACCCATGCAAACCACATTCCCCGTGCCAGCACCAAAATAACCCTGGCCATGACTCAAGAAAAACCTGGTAAGTATCCTAAAATTAAATGCGTGAACTCTCCCTGCCCTTTGCATTACATTTTTGTTGTTGTTATTAGGTAGTCTTGTCTTTTTTCCCCTTAGGAAAAGTCCGGGGAAAAGTTTGAGTCATTATCCTAAGCACAGAGAAGGGATGGATGATTGGGGAAGGAAGATTATTGTTAAAAAGCACAGGTGGGGCCAATGCAAATTTTACTGAATCTGAGATTTTCTTTTTTGTTGTTTTTTTAAGGAGATAGAAGTTTATAAGATTTTGTTTTTCAATAGCAATAAAGATTCCATGACATTATCCATCCCTAGTTTTGTCCCAGAAATCCCTGTTATGATCTTGGCTTTGACCATGAACCATACTACACCTGGTGCCTGTAAGCCTACTCTGCTGAGTCTTCTTAATGAGCTCACTGAGTACTCACAGGTGCAGAGTGTGGTATATTTGCCCCAGCACCTTTCTGATTATAGGAGATTGTGTAAGGCTTGAAAGGGGGCAGTAACCTAAAGTTGGTTTTTATTCTGACTTAAAAATAAGTGTCTTGGATATTAAAATGCTTTCTTTGCTGTTTTCTTTTTTTAATGTTTTTATTTTATTTTTGAGACAGAGCACAAGCAGGGGAGGGGCAGAGAGAGAGAGGGACACAGAATCTGAAGCAGGCTCCAGGCTTTGAGCTGTCAGCACAGAGCCTGACACGGGGCTCGAACTCACGGACCACGCGATTGTGACCTGAGCCTAAGTCAGATGCTTAACTGACTGAGCCACCCAGGTGCCCCTCTTTGCTGGTCTTAACCTTCCTGCTGCGGTAATGGTAGTTATGCGGGTGAGCTTACTGTCTTCTGAAAAGACAAATGTGTACAGAGAGTAGAGAACAGCATTGTGGGACTTTTAAAAAACATTATGAGTCCTTTAGAGTTTAACATTTGCGTTTATTTAGATCTCAGAGTTTTTTATTTTTACCAAAAAATTAAGCATTTCAAATATATACAGGAGTATATGAGGGGCACGTGGGTGGCTCAGTCCCTTGCGTGTACAATTCTTGATTTCGGCTTAGGTCATGATCTCACAGTTGTGAGACTGAGCCCCTCATGGGGCTCCAGGCTGGGCATGGAGCCTGCTTGCCTTCCTCTGCCTGCCTCTCTTCCCCCACCCCCCCCGCCCCGAAAAAAAATAAAGACAGAAAGAAGGAAAAAGTACCTATCACCAAGTTGAAATGTTTCTATTATTCTTTAACATTCTTGTGAATTTACCTGTGCTTGTACCACCACCACCACCACCACCACCACAACAAAATGTAATGCAAAGGGCAGGGAGAGTTCATGCATTTAATTTTAGGTCACTTATACCATTTCCTGATGGAGACAATCATATCACACTTGTGTTTCTTCCTTTCTAGTCCTTGTATCTCTTCTCTTTTTCCTTTCTTTTTTTTAAATGTTTTTATTTACTTTTGAGAGAGAGAGACAGACACAGAGCATGAGTGGGGAGGGAGCAGAGAGAGAGGGAGACACAGAGTCCGAAGCAAGCTCCAGGCTCTGAGCTGTCAGCACAGAGCCCAACGTGGGCTGTGCTCTCATGAACCGCGAGATCATGACCTGAGCTTCTGAAGTCGGACTTTCAACCGACTGAGTCACCCAGGCGCCCCTCTTCTCTTTTTCTTATTCTACTAGTTTGCTAAGGCTGCCGTAACAAGGTACACAGACTGGGTGGCGCAAACAACAGAAATGTATTTACTCACAGTTTTAGAGACTGGGAGTCCAAGATCAAAATGTTCAGCAGGGTTGATATCTTCTGAACCTCCATCTATGGCTTGTAGATGGCTTTTTCCTCGTGTCTTCACATGGTCGTCCTCTGTGTGTGTGTCCTAATCTCCACTTCTTCATTAGGATATAGTCATACTGGATTAGGGCCTGCTATAGTGACCTCATTTAACCTTAACTATTTCTTTAGTAGCCCAGTCTCCAAATACAGTCATGGTCTGGGTTACTAGGGGTAAAGACATCAACATAGAAATTTTAAGGGGATACAGTTCAGCCCATAACACTATACTGGCTCAGCTGTCTAATACACTCCTAAATTAAAGCAGTGATTGTGGGCATCCTTGATTTGTTTCTGACCATAGAGAGATTTTAAAGAGAATGTTCTTTTTTTTTGAGAGAGAGAGAGAGAGAGAGAGAGAGAGAGAGAGAGAGAAGATCAGGGGAGGGGCAGAAGGAGTGGGGGAGGACAGAGAATCCAAAGCAGACCCCAAGCTGTCAGGACAGAGCCCAACGCGGGGCTCGAACTCACACACCATGAGATCATGACCTGAGTCCAAGTCGGCCCTTAACCAACTGAGCCACCCAGGCACCCCTTAAAGAGAATGTTCTTAAAGTTTCACCATGGAAAGTGATCGTTGCTGTGGTTTGTAGATACCTTTCACTAGATTAAAGAAATTCCTTTCTTTATCTTGTTTGCTCTCAGAAATCGACTTTGGAGACTTTCCAACCCCATGAGGGCTCTCTTCACAAGTTAGAGTCAGAAAACGGAAATACCTGGCCTTCCTAACAGCGGGGTTTAGAGACATGGCCTTGGCTCTGTCCAAAGGCTAATGTGGAAAGAGCAACCTGAGGCCAAGGAGGCAGCATGCTTAACAGAGTCCAGTTCTAGCATATAAATGGCATGCGGGGGAGGGCGGTGGATACGATGGTGACACTTTCCTCAGATACCCCCGAGGTGGAAGCCCCTCATCCGTCCAGTGTCGTGGTGTGGTGTTTGGCTTTGTCACTAGAAGATTAGCTTCCAGTTCCTGTTATTCTGCAACCATCCTTTTAATTAACTTTTTTCTGTCTAAACGCCGTGTCATTTTCTGCTGGTTGCTACGAGGAACGTTTTTTGGCCCAGTTGTCCTCCCTTCCACTCTCTCTGAGTATGCTCTCTGGTCCTTCCCTAGGTTTTTGAGCTGGGCCCTCCAATTTATGATTTTCCATTATGTTTATTTTCTAGTACATGCATTTTTCACATCTTTACTGAGATATAGTTTACATATAATTCGCCCATTTAAAGCGCACAGTTCACTGGTTGTTAGTATGTTCAGAATTGTGCAACCACCACCAGCATCAATTTTAGAATATTCTCATTACCCCAAAAAGAAACTCCACTCTCTCTAGACATCTCCCATTTCCCCCAAGTCTCCTGGAGCTGGGCAGTGTACTTGCTTGCTGTTTGTAGAGATTTGCCTGTTAAGTATATGCATTTTAAATTGCCCCTGGGTTCTGCTTTCCTGTGTCCGACAAACTATTTTTAATCATAGAGGAATTATTGTTTATCCCCTTTTATTGTTTCTTTCTAGATATCACTTAGATATTAACATAAGAGGCCTTATGTTTGGTAAGTTGATATTCGGGATTCATGGCTATTGAATATATATGAAAATATTATTCTTAGATCTCTTGGTGAAGTTGGCAGTTACATTTCCTTAGATGATCCAACACAAATGCACACTATTACTTGCTCTGTTTAAAGTAGTATGAAATCTAGATCCCCTGAAATAAATGAACTAATTCTCCCTCTAATGAGCTCCTGGGGACTTCCTTACTTCTCTAGGTTACTTGGATTGGAATCGTATCATTCATTAAGTGCTTCCAGTTTTCTCATCCCTTCTTTTTAACCCCCACACTCATTACCATATTTAATTGCCTTGATATATACCCAGGGTTTTTTATGTTTATAATTGTACGAAATACATTTTTTCTTTTTCTCAACTTGCTCCCTTGAAAAATTTCAATCCCATAGAAAACTTGAAAGAACAGGACAATGAACACCTGTATACTGTCGTTTAGTTTCACCCAGTTAACATCTTGCCGTATTTGAACTTCTCTTCCCTCTGTGTCTCATGTATTTTTTTTCTGTACCATTTGAAAGTAAGGTGTAGTCACCATGACATTGACTCCTAAATACGATCTAATTAGTATACTTAATATTACATCCTTATTCAAGTTTCCACTTGTCCCCAAAATGTCCTTTTTCTTGTTTGCCTTTTCTTTCCTCCTTCCCTCCCTTGCTTCCTTCCTTCCATAGTATCTTACCCTTTGAAATTCTGAATCCTTCTTTATGTCTTTAATTTTCAAATATCCTTATTTTATAGGCCCAGTCAGATTGGACTGTTTCTGGGTTCCTGCCCCTGACTGATCGTTTTGTAATTTTTGACATGAAGCTCATCGCAAGCAGGGTGTAGAAAGTCCAGGCCCAGGGCCACAGGCCTCAGGGGAGACTTTCCTTGCTCTGTGGATAGACAGACCTTTCTCTCTCTCAGTTTCTGGCACTTGGGGATTTCCAGTCTTTTCTTTTGTTCTCCAGTTGTATGAGATATTTGTAGCAGTAGGGTTTTCTATTTCTGTAGGCTGTCCTATTAGTCTAACTGGAAGTTCCCCTGACTTTCATCTTCAGAATTGAGACTTGGTGCTTCAAAGAATGTTTACGGTCACAGGTTTACTCTTCTGCGAACTTCCAGCAAGTGTCCAAAGTTGTTGTCTTTCTCTCCATCGAGCAAATCCTGGAATCTTAGCTCCCAAATTATTCGCCCTGATTACAAAGTTCTTACAAATCCTTATAATTTTTTACATAACTGGGGCTTGGAGAAGGGATGGGGTGATGGAGCCGTGTAGGGAGGGTAGTGATGTTGTCTGAAGTCACAAGTGTCTTGTTGCTTAATCTTTCAGCTCTTTAGGGGGTCAGTACGTCAGCATGTCAGCATTTGAAATGTGTCAAAAGTGTTTGCTTTTCAATGTGATCGAGCCCCAGCAAAGTTTCTACCTTTTATAAGATGAGAAGGATCATGGTTCCCTCCCCTGCTGAGGTTGTAGTTTGAAGGATTTATGACTTTTTAACATTTTCTCTTTTTAGACAGGATCTTATTGTCAACAACAGATAGAAACTGTGGGTCCAGAGCATGTTTTCTCCTGTTTCTCATGAACTTTACCAGCAAATGATGGTTTAGGAGCTCTCAAAGCTGGGAGAACTCCATTTGGACAAACCCAGGCTTGGGTATGGTGGGTGTGAAACACTCATTTAAAAAAAAAAAAAAAACTTCTCTATAATTTTCAGTTTGCAAATTTGCTGCTGCCCCAATGTAACTATAGAAAACATGTTTTTTTCTCCTTGTGACCCACTTGACCTACATTTCCCCCCCCAAAATTATCTGTTGATCTCCCTCCTCCTATCTCATGTAATGCCAAGAATACTGTCCCAAGGAGGAAGAGAAGTTGTCTTTAGGCATAAATGGTTCAGAAATATCAGTTAACATTTTTGGTAATTGATTAACTTCCTTTAGTTTTAGAATTAGAAGGTAAAGGTTTCTGTGGTTGAGAAACCTTTACGGACTTTGGTTTTCCTTCTCTCCAGTAAGTGGTTAGACTACGTTAGTAGTTCTTAACTAGGGAAATGTTTCAGAATTGTCTGAAGAACTTCGGTTTAACTTTCTACTTTGAAATAATTATGGATGCTCTGGAAGTTGTGAGAATAATAGAGTGGCTTGTAGCTTTGTGCCGTTTCCCCCAGTGGTACATCTTCCATAACTTAATGAGGAAACTGACATTGGTACCCTTGGCACAGTCCACAGACCTTATTCACGTCTCACCAGTTTGACATGCACCCATTTGTACATTAGGCAGTTTTTGCAGTTTTATCACATGTGTGAGTTGGAGTATCGACCACCACAGCCAAGATAGAGCGTTCCATCTCTGCAGAGATCCCTAGCGCTCTCTTCTGTGATCACGCCAATCCCCCTTCCCCCATTCCTAACCCCTGGCAGCCACTGAGCTGTTCTCCATCTTTATAAATTCATAGTTTTGTTTATGTTGTATAAATGGGATCATACAGTATGTCACCTTCAGGATTAGCTTTTTTTACTTAGCGTAATTCCCTTTCTGTGTTGTTGTGCGTATCAGTAGCTCCTCCCTTTTTTGGGGAAGGTTAAGTATATTTCATGATATGGATGGACCATAGTTTATTTAAGCCACTTGAAGAACTTTAAAAAATACTAATCTGCTGGGGCACCTGGGTGGCTTGGTTGGTTGAGCGTCCAACTTCGGCTCAGGTCGTGATCTTGCAGTTCATGAGTTTAAGCCCCGCATCGGGCCTGCTGCTATCAATGCAGAGCCCGCCTCGGCTCCTTTGTCCCCGTCTCTCTCGGCACCTCCCCTGCTCGTGCTCTCTTTCTCTCTCAAAAATAAAATAAAAAACAGTAAACAAAATTCTTACAAAAATACCCACCTGCTGGTACACCCTACTACCACTTCCACCACTGCCCATCTCATATATATCTTTTGCTATGCTTGTTTCGTCATCATATGCCTATTCATCTATCCGCTCTTCTATCCATCATCCATCAATCTGATGTTTTGATACATTTCGAAGTAAATTGCAGACATCCCTATACTTCCCTCTAAATATTAAGTAACCTCTACACCCAATGTGGGACTTGAGATCAGGAGTCACATGCCTTTCTGACTGAGCCAGCCAGGCGCCCTTGTAATTTCTCTTGATGTAAAATTTACATACGATGAAATGCACACATTTTGAGAATGTGTTCACTGAGTTTTGGCAAATGCACATACAAGCACATTTCAAACTCCTATCGAAATAGAAAAGTTACATCACCCTACCAACCTCAGATTGTGGGTCAGTAGACTTACAGTAGACTGGCAGCCCAAGCATGAGCCCAAGCAAAAGGTCCCTAATTTTGATGAGACCGAGTATGACGCATGTCTTTCTAAAGAACCCCTGGTGACGTGATAGACCTTCTTCAGGCCCAAAGACTTGCTTAAGGTGAGGCTAGGTCTTCTCATCTCAGGGGTGAGTGACATCCTTACTCCTGCAAAGCCACCTCCATCCTCGAGGAAACAGGTCCACCGGAGACAGTAAAATGAGATAACGGTGCAGCAGACACAATGTGACCACCACATAAACTCTACAATCAACATTTTCCTGTATTTGCTTGATCACAAATCATTCATCAGTGCAATCCTTCACCAACCTATCTTCTAAACTGTTTCGATGCCTTTCCCCAAATGCAGTGTTAAGCTCTGCATGATCTCCTCTGTGATTCTGCTCCTTTGCAGCACAAGCTTAGAGAACTAAAACAGAGCTGGTAGCCCATGTGAAAATGAAGAGAATCTAAGCTTGCAGATGTGAGAAGCATTTTCGTTTGCTGCCATTGGGGAGATGACGTGTGTATTCCCCAGGCTAGCTAGACATCCTGTGACTTGGCTCCGTGAGGCGTCTGTACTGGAAGCGAAGGAGGAACCTCCCGAGGAAGTGGACTCTTTCTTAAAGTCCTGGCTAGGTAGGCTGACTGCCTTCCTGAAGCCCTATTTATAGATCCCAGAGGAAATCTAGGGGATTTTATCTCACTTCCCACCCTACCTTATAAAATTAGTTCAGGTGGGTGGTTAGAATCCTAATGTTAAACAGCAATTATCTAAATATACATGTAAGGTAGGAACAGAGGGTCAGAAAAGAATTATATTCTCCAACTTGAGGACTCCAGCTGACAAGATAAAAACTACAGTGCCCAATATCTGCAGCCGTCAAGGGTTGAGTGTGAGCCTAGAGGTTTCCTTCTCTTTGCATCCGTAATTCCTATCATAGGTGTGCCTCATGCTGCAAAACACGATTCGTGTATTAAATAAGCAAATTTGACTCATCTAAATAGTTTTCTTCATAAGCTCAGATTATGTCTTTTCAGTCTATGCTTTGGTATGACACTTCACATTGTCGAGAAAATCTTGACAGGAAAAGAATCTGTAGGGTATTTCCGGTTGGCCTGAGCTCCCTACGCCTCTGCTGTAGTGGCCGTGGGCTTATTTGGTTCATCCTGGTGGCTCAGATTCTTCTGTTACATTCCCTGTGGTGGTCAGCGTCTTTCCAAGCTCAGGTCAAAACTTTGCTTCTCATTGAATTATGTGTCTCTTCCTTCGGTGTATAGGTTCGCTTCCGTTTTACTGTATTTAAAAAATTTTTAAATTTTTTTTAATATTTATTTTTTGAGAGAGTGCAAGAGAGTGAGCGGGGGGAGGGGCAGAGAGAAAGGGTGACAGAGGACCTGAAGCGGGCTCAGTGCTGTCAGTGCAGAGCTGGACATGGGGCTCAAACTCACAAACCATGAGATCATGACCTGAGCTGAGGTCGGACACTCAACTGACTGAGCCACCCAGATGCCCCTATTTCATTTTATTTTATTTTATTTTTCAAGATTTTTTTTTTTAAGTAATCTCTACATCCAATAGTGTAGTGTAGAGTAATCTCTATACCCAGGCTCGAAGTCACAACCCTGAGATCCAGAGTTGCACACTCTTCTGACTAAGCCAGCCAGGTGCCCCAGGTTTGCTTCTATTTTAAGCTATTTCTTCCTTCCTTGTTGACAGTTCACTCTGTATGCCCCCGTGTACCCAGCAGGGCCCCTTAGTTTCCTTTAGTTTTGTAGTTCCCATGGAAATGAAAGAAGCCCATGTGGAAAATAATCAGCCTGATGTGTGTACTTGAGCAGCATAAGGTCTCTCTGTACGCTTGTGTTCCAGAGCCCTGGCTGTTCTGCCTGCCTTGCTGATCTCTCCGGGTCAGAGGACAAGCTAGGCACAGACTGAGGTCTAAGAGCCGGGACAGAATCCCCATCAGGCCTGGGTGAGAGGGAAGAGTGGGGAGGGGGTTAAGGGGTGGAGACAGCCACAGGGGAGATCACTGTGGGCTTTTGAGGCCACACACTGGGTGTTCAGTCTTGACTCTGGTATGTCTAATTAAGGGTCTAGAATCATTGCTTTTTTACTTTAAGAACCGCCTTAATAACTTCACAGTCAATAATACGGGTGCGCCGTGCTTCCCTGACCGGCTCCTCCGTCTGAGTGCTGTGATGGCACCACTGTACTGCTCTGAGATTTCTCTCCTGATCTCAGTTCCCCTGGGAGGCTGACCTTACCCGTTCATGTGGAGCATCACCTCTCCTGGAGCATGAGACCTGCTCTCTGGGGATGGTGCCTTGGCTCTGACTGCCCCCGTCGGTTGGAGGATCTTAGCCTCTCCTTGTCTCTCACACCTGGCCTTTCATACTGGTCAGGTCCAAACAAGAGGATCCGACTCTCTTCCTGGTCTGTTCCCTTGTGTAGCTCTCTTGTTTTAGAGTAGTAATTGAAGGAGCAGGGCGTCTGGATGAACCTGTTCCTGTGATCTTATCAGCTTCCCAGGGCAAATGCAGAAAGAAGGCCTTTGTAATCGGCAGAGTGGGTGGGCCAACACTCTCATTTGTAGAGGGATGGCTTTCCTCTCCCAACAAGCAGGGCCCGGCATCATCCCCTGCCGCATCGATGCAGGAGAGAATTGAGAAGTGTGGGAACGTTGTTTGGGCTTTTCCCCCTGCTCCCACGTTACTGTTTTCTAAAGGAATTATTTCTCTGGTTTAGATAAAGTGGTGGCGCTAGCTAACTAGAATCGAGAACCACTCCTCCTTTGTTTTTCCAGTCCCCCGCTCCACCAGGATTTTGAATTTCACCCTTCTTGTGCAGAAGCAGGGTCCTGATTTAAGGTCCTAGCATCTCTTGTTGGGAAGAACTTGGTCCCCGGCCCTTCGTGTGGTACTGGCCCCGGAACAGGTCTTCTCGGAAAGCCTGTGGGCTTGACGACGGGCACCGCTTGGCTCTCCGGGAGAGAGAGCTTTCCTGTGCCCATAGAGCCGGAGATATTTGGACACACCAGCTACCCTCTGGAGCAAGAAACCCCTTCTTGCTGGTCTGTGGAATGTCACTTCTGCTGGAAACGCGTAAGAACGCAATGCCCATTGATCTCGTCAAGTGAGCCTGGTGGCCAAAGACTTTGATTTTACAGAAGAAAAAGCAGCATAAAGTCTTATGGGGGGAATTATTGCCATTCCAACTGAAATGAGTTTTCCCTGGGAAAGTCAGCCTCGTCTCTCACTGGGCATATCCTTGAAGGACTAAGGGTGTCTCTTGCGTCACAAGCTCTGAAAAAAACAAGTGATGTTCCTGCTCCGGTATTTCCTCAATAAAGACATTTGCTAGTCCATGACCCAAAGCTGTCCCTGAGCTGCTCAGAATTTAGATCCATTCCTTTGCTGAGCTGGCAGGTTATATTTATATATAATCGCGACTGTTTGCTAGTAGAGAAAATTCTGAAGGCTGCAGTCATTTTAGCTCTTAAATCTGATGATTATTTCTGTAGGTTCCCTTCCCCATATCACTTTAGAAGCCTTCTTTTAGGGACACTGGGATGGCTCGGTCAGTTGAGTGCCAAGCTCTTGACTTCAGCTCAGGTCATGATCCCAGGTTGTAGGATAGAGCCTGCATTGGGTGCTGCGCTGAGCGTGGAACCTGCTTGGGATTCTCTCTCAGTGCCTGGGTGGCTCAGTCAGTTAAGCATCTGATTCTTGATTTTTGGCTCTGGTCCTCATCTCACAGTTGATGAGTTCGAGCCCTGCGTCAGGCTGGCAGCGCAGAGCCTACTTGGGATTCTCTCCCTCCTTCTCTCTCTTTTTCCCCCCTCCTGTGCTTGCTCTTTCTCCTTCTCTCAAAAATAAATAAACTTAAAAAAAAAAAAAAGATTCTCCCTCTGCCCCTCATGTACTCTCTTTCTCTAAAACAAACAGAGTCTTTTTTTTCCAATGTCTAGTTTAAAATTTAAGGATCCATAAGATGAATTGAAATCAGGGGCACCCAGGTGGCCTAGTCAGTTAAGCGTCCAACTCTTGGTTTCAGCTTGGGTCATGATCTCACAGTTTGTGGATTTGAGCCCGGCGTCGGGCTCTGTGCTGACAGCTCAGAGCTTGCTTGGGATCCTCTCTCTCCCTCTCTCTCTGCCCTTCCTCTGCTCTCACGCTCTCTGACACCTTCTCTCTCTCAAAATAAATGAACTTAAAAAAAAAAAGATGAACTGCAATCTTCCTCTTCAGAGGTCAGGGCTTAAGGAGGTTGACTGAAAGGATCATCTCCTTCCACAGATCCCAGTGGACATTTTAGTTCACATTCCCATCAGCCAGTGCTGGCCAGAAACCCCATAAAATAAAGTATTGGGCTGAGAAGTCCCTCTTTTTTCAGTGATGGTCATGTGTTCCAGTGGCTGTGGCCAGAACAGGTTTCAGAGTCTGGTACATAGTTCCATCTGAGGTTGGTGTTTACCTTTCTTGGTTAAATAGTAAATCTGGCACTGGCACTCTACGAATGGGAACTGGATACTCATACAAAGACTTGAAGATCTTGAAGTTCACACATCGTGTGCAGGAGCACAAACTACCGTGGACTTACCTCATGGAAGAGACTTAAAAAAAAATTTTTTTTTTAATGTTTATTTACTTTTGAGAGACAGAGAGAGTGTGAGCAGGGGAGGGGCAGAGAGAGAGGAAAACACAGAATCCGAAGCAGGCTCCAGGCTCTGAACTGACAGCACAGAGCTCTACGTGGGGCTCGAACTCACAAACCGAACCGTGAGGTCATGATCTGGGCTGAAGTCCGACACTTAACCAACTGAGCCACCCAGGCGCCCCTCATAGAAGAGACTTTTAATGCCACCAGGTTCAACCACCTTCCGTGGGAATCCCCTTGGCAAGCAGCTAGAAAACCTAAGAGTTCTCTGCCTCTGGTCATTTTTATTGCCAGAAAGGCAAGACGAACAGGATTGCAGTGTGTGGACGTCCTTCATTCCCTAAAGTTAACCGAAGTGAAAATGAGTCAGTGTTACCTGGCTTACTGCTTTGAGAATCTGTTGATGTCCTTCATTTGTTCTGAGGTAAGATTTCCCAGCAGGCCTGTTTTGGGAATGTCACTCCAGTGAGTGTGTAAACTGTTCAGTCTTTGAAGGGCAGGTGAGCATCCCGTGGACTAAGCTTGCTCGTCGAGCGAGCTGGTAAAGGTGACATTTGGCTCCCTGCAAGACCCTGACTCTGTTTAAACTTCTCGGTTTTCTCAGGAGAACTTGGATCCCCCGACGCATTCAGCCTTGTAGCATTTCCCAGTTCTGTTTCTTGGGTTGTTGGAATTCAAGATTTAGGGTTTTTATTCTGAGTCATGTGGTTGTATTTCCTTTCAGATTTGTTCAGAATCTCCTGGGGTTTTGCCTCAGTCAGAATCCGATGGCTTCTTTGAAAACTTCCACCCTGCCAGCCTCCTCCTCCGTTTGCCTGCTCCTTTGACTCCTATGTAACTCAAATGCTCGTTTTGTGCTTATTCATGCCAAGAGGATTTCTGGTCTCAACGAATTTACTGAGGTTGTCCCAGTACAAATATAGATGGCGACAGGGTTTTGTTTTCTTGTTTGCTCAGCAGAAATCACTGGGTTTGATTAACACCTGGAGCATTTTTTAAATGACTTAATTTGGTCCTGAATTGAGAGGGGCTCCAAGAGGACGAGCTCCTTCAGCCCCAAGACTAAAAAGCCCTCCCTTAGCCACGAGGCTGGCTGGGTCAGGACAGCAGGATGACCAGATTCCTGCTGTTGTTTCTTGCACTTTCTCTGA
Organism: Panthera tigris; assembly: GCF_018350195.1. NCBI lineage: Eukaryota > Metazoa > Chordata > Mammalia > Carnivora > Felidae > Panthera > Panthera tigris. Next base: position 49,246,405 of record NC_056674.1, read on the forward strand.
GTCTCTATCACTTAAAATAATGTTTGTTTATTTATTTTTGAGAAAGAGGGAGCACGAGTGAGGGAGGGGAAGAGAGAGAGAGAGAGAGAAAGAGAGAGAGAGAGAGAGAGAGAGAGAGAGAATCCCAAGCAGGCTCTGAACTTTCAGCACAATCTCGCTCAACCGTGAGACTCAATCTCTCGAACTGTGAGATCATGACCTGAGCTGAAATCAGAAGTTGGACACTTAACTGATTGAGCCACCCAGGCGCCCCTCTACCATTTTTGAACCTTCTAGTTCTAGTTCCAGAGTCAGAGGTCTTAGGACATAGGAGTGGAAATAGCTTTACAGGAGAGAATGCTGACTTCATAAACCAACAGAGAATTCATCATCCCTGGCCTCTGGATTGTCCCCAGCAACTGCTTTGCCGGGAAGTCAGTGGAGTGAGTTCTATAGGTCTGCCTGGGGAACTGCTTTTTTCACTGTGAGCTGTGTGTGGAAAGGGCAGGGACCAGTGCACACTGTAAACCCCCGTTAACAAATGTGGGGGCTGAGAGAGAAGCCTGGATTATATCCAACTGGTCCTATAAATAGCTGGCCTTCCCCCTTTCCTCTTCTTTCTCTACAGGGGTGCAGATAGAATAGTAGCCTGTCCTGTTAGGTGGGCCACTCTCATCAGTGGTGTGCCGGTTTTTCCTTTTTGGCTCCCAGTCCAAGGATGGTTTCCCCATACCTGCTGGCTCAGCACCACTGCAGGCAGCAGGAACTGAAGGGAAGAAGAGTGGCCAAGGCCTCACAGAAGAGTGCAAGGAGTGGTTACAGATGGGGACAGCTTGCAGGGGAATTGGAGCCTTCCTGGACAATAGGGATCCCAACCCTTCATAGTGGACTTGGGCAGAAGGTACGCAGCAGACCTCATCACGTTGCTTTGAAAAGACATGTTTATATTGAGTTTGGTAACTTGATGAGAGCTTAGCAGCAGCTAGTGCTTCCTGCTTGCCTCTGGTACAGCTTTGGGTCTTTGGTTCCAGGAGAATTGTTCCACGTGGTCCCTTTCCCCTTCTCCTTTAAATAAATCAAGTCTCACCACCCAAAAGATGCACTAGGCTCTCTGCACATCTTAGTTAAGAGTTTTTGACCGCGTTGGCTTTTTCTTGTTCTGGCTCTGTGCTGCTGCCATCCCAAGGGCTGCTTCATGCTAAGCTTTTCATATTTGAATGTGAATAACTGGCTACTGGCCTTGATCTCCAGCTGCCTGAGCATTTGGGAGCTGTGAAGGGAGCCCTCACAGTGTCCTAGACCTGTCTGCTGTAGGCAGAGCCTGCTATCAGAACGGCTTCCAGATTAGATTACAGGACTCATTATAGACACTTTGCAGTCACCCTTCCTGTTTCTTGGTGTCAAATATCTGTGGAATTTGAAAAAAGAACAGCATAATAAATCAAGATCAAGCATGATAAATCTCTGATACTGTGAAGGGATCAGAGAAAACTATAGTCTTTTTATTTTTGTTTGTGGTGAACTGACTTAGTTGGGCTCGGAACCAGTCTCTGCCATCAAAAGAAGCCCATCTGTTGAAGTTTGTTCTTAGGTCTTATTTGATCCTTCTGTTTTTAGATGTGAGCAGAGGAAGATTTGGAGCCAACGGTTTCAGTGTTTTACTCTACCTGTAATGATTAGGAGTTGCAGAAATCAATTTAAAAAGTGGACTAAAGGGGCGCCTGGGTGGCTCAGTTAGTTAAGTGTCTGACTTCAGCTCAGGACATGATCTCACTGTTTGTGAGTTCGAGCTCCATGTCGGGCCCTGTGCTGACAGCTCAGACCTGTTTCGGATTCTGTGTCTCCCTCTCTCTCTGTCCCTCCACCACTTGTGCTCTGTCTCTCTCTGTTTCTGAAAATAAGTAAACACTAAAAAAAATAAAAAGTGGACTAAAGGTGTTAGGCTATTAGATTTAACCGCTCCCCTCTCTCTCTCAGCCATCTTTTTGTTTCATTTGACTCTAGGAAGTCATGTTGTTTATGTTCCTGTATCTTTTCCACCCCCCCCCTCCGCCCCCACGATTCCTTTGCACTTACCAACTCTAGAGGAGCAGATAGAGAGTTGGGACAGGGTTATATGACCAGACCTCTGGTGTCATTATATTATTTGTGATTATTTGTGGAAAACCCAGAAGCACTTGAACATGTCATTGCTGAACCAGGTGATGGGCAGTTTTCTAACCTGGGTGGTCCTACCCTGGGTGGCAGGACTGGGGGGATAAATCCCTTCCACACACGTGAGCACCAGAGCCTTGAGGTCCTCCCAAGCACACCGGTCTCAAAAGAGAGTTTAGGAGTCCAGAAACCTGGGTTGTAACATTGGCTGCACCCTTGATTTGGGGGAAGACTTCTGAGGTTATATCTTCATTTCTCCCCCGTGCTGCGAGGGTACTGCATTTCTTAACTGCAGGAGGGGAAGCCAACAAAGTGAGGCAAGACGATCTCCGTAAGACTGCCTGGTGGTGACTTCCCTTCAGGGGACATGATAAATGCAGACCGTGTAAGTGGAGCTCTGGTATTCTGCTGGCAGATTTTCTGATGGCTTGGTCGGGAGTGACCAAAGAGGAAGACATGAGAAGTAGGCTCCCTGTGTCCCAGTGTGACTTCCATCCCACCAGGTTTCCTGACACGGTTCATCGTTTTGCCACCAGCTCGGTTTAAAGTGTTAATTTGTGGAATCAGCTTTGTAACAGCTTCTGACCTGGCTGAGGCCTTCTAATGAAAACTGGCCTCTAGACGTAGTAGTTCCCGCAACTACTACCCGAGAGGTTCCCGTGCCCGAGAGCCTGGCGGCTGTGACTGCGAAGAACATTGGTTTATAGCATATTTCCCTCCAGTTAATCTGTGAAAGAAACTTAAAATCAGGTTATACTTTGGACTTGACAGAGTATCAGTGTTCTCGCTGTTATGCTGCTTAGAAGGATCTAAGCAAATGGCTGTTCAGTGACTTCAAAAGAATCGAGACAGTTTGAAGAACTTGCTTTGACAGACCTGTTATATCTCATTTATAATAACACGCTTAGAGCCGTGTTTGTCTAAGAGCACCTCACACGGAGGCAGTGCTGCGTGGATGCTCCACTGGAAACGCCGGCAGGCACAGCCCTGGGAGTTTAGGGCGCCAGACGCGACACCTCCTGTCTCTTCAGAAATGGCATCTCTTAGTCACGTGGGAAATACTATTCCTTTCGTAAAATCTCTCGAGGCTTCTGAAGAGCTGGAGAGGTTTCTGTGGACAGTGGCTCAAGGTCAGTGCTTTGACCTTTTCCTGAGGTTCAGAGTTGCTCAAGTGAGATGAATCCTTTGCCAGAAAGAGCTAAGAGTGAGTGCAAATATGGAATACGTCTTTACCTTTTTGCCGCAGCTTTGGCCACATGCACCTGAGTTCACTTTGCCACTCAAGTTCATAGCGGTGGGTGTGTAACAGGGTCACCCAGGAGCTGGGGTGTTCCAGTGTCGCTCCTTCAGGTCACTGTAAGTGGCGGAGGCTTAGTGGGGGTGGGGATGGGGTGCTGCACGAGGGTCCAAGGAGAGGCATCGAGGGGCGTCTTCTGAAGTTTAACAGTCAATGTGAATAACAAACATCCCCTTACCTTTTCTCATAGAGGCTTTAAAAAGCCAGGCGTATTAATTCTGAAAATATTTTAGACTATTTATCATGTGTGAGGCTTCCCAAGTCCTTTTGTTGGACCTGGGAACAGTACTGCCTTTCTTTAGGGGCAGAAGAGCCCCGGGTCTTCCCTGAACTGAAGGGGACCCTCGGTAGGGGAGAAAACCACGGTGATCCCTAACTTTAAATCCATAAGGCTTAAAATTAGCAGGAATCTCAGAGATATAAGCCAGTCTCCTCGCTTTATAAGGGAAAAAATGGGCACTCAGAAATGCTAAGTTTGTCCAGGTTAGAGACAGACCCTTGATAAGAATGCTTATACTTTTAGCTGCCTGCTTACTCCTTTTTCTACCACCCCACCCCCACCATCCCACCCCACATCTTCCCGCCCATACCACACCGCCCACACCACACCGGTCGCAAGCTGGACACTCTGGAGTGCCTTCAGGAAGGTGGGGAAGGGTGCCTCCAGCCTGTGCATTCCCGGAGGCCAGGGGTAGATTCCAGCCTAGATTGGGGTGGGTGTAGATAGCCAGGCTCCACCTGCTTTGACATTTTACCTTATCCCCCTTCGTCTCTGACCCTCTGCCGCAACCCCCCCCCGCCCCCACCACTGCCCTGCCAGGTTCAGCATTTGCCCTGGATAGGTGTTCGTGTTATGTAGCTTTGAAAAAATATATGGTGGCCTTCATTTGCGTGTTTTAAATTTTAGCCCGAAGACTTTGATTTCATTTTGGGAAAGTATTTGAATTAATTAATGAATGAAGATCATGCACTATTGGTTTTGAGAGTGGATAATGAAGTTTGTGAAGTCACCCTGTGAGCTCTGAGGTTCTGCGGCTGTCACAGGGGTGAGTGCTTGTGAACACCTTGTCCCCCTGCCACTCTGCTCATGTGGTAAGGGCAAGACAGTTCTTACCAGACAGAATCAGAACGAGAACGGAGAAGACTCCAGGCACAAAGCTGTTGCCACTTTTGTCTTCGGTAATAAAGGGGGGGACAAGTGGCCTTTTGAGTTGGCTGTGACCTCCCTGTGTGTCTGCCTCCCTCAGGCCAGGTGAGACTAGACAGGTGGGAGTTGTCTCCCAGCTCATAATCTTTGCTACAGCACAGGGTCCATTCCTCATTATTGTCACAGCTCTTCCTGTGGATTTCTAGATCACCCAATGGAGGAGAGGGATATTACTCCTGGAAACATCTCTCCTACCTTGAGGCTTGCATTAGTTCAGCTTGGAGAGAAGGGCCTGATTTTGTACTTACTTACATTTATTTTTAACGTTTATTTATTTTTGAGGGACAGAGCATGAGCAGGGGAGGGGCAGAGAAACAGGGAGACACAGACTCCGAAGCGGACGCCAGGCTCTGAGCTGTCAGCACATGGGCTCAAACCCATGAACTGGGAGATCATGACCCGAGCTGAAGTCGGACGCTTAGCTGACTGAGCCACCCAGGCGCCCCATAGAAGGGCCTGATTTTAAACCAAAATTCAGTTGCTGTGTCCTTGATTGAAAAGGAAGAACAAGTCACTTTGGTTTGCTTGGTTTTATTCCTTCTTCCCTCCCCACCTCACTTCCCCATCTGGTTCTTCATATTATCCTGAGGTCTGTCTGTCTGGGTTGTGCTCGAAGCTCTGATCACTAAAGAGCTGTCTGACCTTCACCTCCCTGGGCCTCATTTTCCTCATATGGGAAGTAGGAATAATAATGGTGCATAGCAAGGAAGTTCCAGAGATTAAATGCAGCGATGCGAGCAAGGCGCCCAGAACTTGTTCCTGGCCCTTCAAAGCAGCTCTGAAGATGGGAGCTACCGTTCTCATTTTTTTCTTCCTCTTCCTCCTCTTCCCACTGTCCCAGGTGGATGGAAAAGCTAAATGAGCAGCAAACTGAAAGTTGCTGTAGCAAGAGAATTGAGATTCTTTTCTGGCTGCTCTTGGCTATCCTTGCAGTATTTGGCATGAGTGTGTCTTGTATTGGTGAGAGCCAAAGGGGCTTTTCAGAAAGACCTGTTGCCCGGCCCTGCCCTTGGCTCATTGTGCGTCCTCCCCAGCCTCACATGTGCCATCCTGTGTCCATCACAGGGCCCAGCAAAGGTCAATGTGGAACACCAGTAGCTGGTACGCTGGGTTCAGACCCGGTGGTACCGGAATGCTGTGTTCAGTTAATTCAGACCGATGAGGCTGCTTTTCACGGGGGCACGGAGGATACTTCTCGCCTTACCTTCTGTGAGAGATGGGCTTTGTTCCTGTGTTCCTTCCTCAGTAGCTTTCGTGCCTTCAAATAAGGAAAGGGTGGGGGAGCCTGAGTGACTCAGTCAGTTAAACAGCCGACTCTCGGTTTCGGCTCAGGTCATGATCTTGCAGTCATGGAATCGGGCTCTGCACTAACAGTGCAGAGCCTGCTTGGGATTCTTTCTCCCTCTCTCTTTCTCTGCCCGTCCCGGCTTGTGCGTGCATGTTATCTCCTTCCCCCCTCCCTCTCTCCCTCCCCCTTCCTCGCCCTCCCTCTCCCTCCCTCCCTCCTTCTCCCTCTTTCAAAATGGATTAATAAAACTTAAAAGAAAATAAGGAAAAGGAGAATGTGCTTCCTTGGAGTGAGAAACTATAGCAATCCCATTGTTTTGCTGATTATAGTATTACACAAGCTAAATGCAGGCAGGCCGAGCTGGAAAGGGAGAAGCGGAAAGCAAAATGATAAGAAAGCAGGGATGGGGGGGGGGGGGCCTCTTCACTGCTCATCCCAGCACAGTTGTCCAGCCAAAGAGGTGCCGGCTGCTCCTGCAACTGGGGCTGTGGGGCAGCTCCCTTGCGGGGATGGCCCCAGAGTACCACCATCTGCTGCAAACTCTATCAGGGTTTTTTCGGCCAAAATCACCGTTCGGACCCAGACTGTTGGTCGTGCCTTCTTGCTAAGTAGCAGGAATCTCTTTTGCAGAGATCTGGGGTTAATTATGGTGGGGGTCAGGAGGTAGGAGAACTTAACAAAACTTTGTCTTTTTTTGATTCTTGTAATTGTGAAAGTAATTGGAGTGCATTATCACAAAATCAACACAGAGTGTTTAAAGGAAAAGATTGTGTCCCTTCTCCTATTCCAATCTCCCCGTCTATGGGTAACTAGGTGGCCACTGTGACACATGGGTGTGTCTGTGCTGATGCCATTGTGTGTGGGTTTCTTTGTTTTCTAAGGGTTTCACATTCTACATATTATGCTGCAACTTTTGTAAAAAAAATTCAATTTGTGGAGAAGTTAGTATACAAAAGTTTTACCTTTTTATTTTGGCAGTCTGATAGTCCATCATATGGACATTCCACAGATTATCAGCCAGACCTCTATTAGCCTTGAAAATAAGGGGATAGTTTGAAAGTCTGGTTAACAAGCCACTTGCCTCTTCCCCTCCATTGGATGAATCCCCTTTCCCAGCCCTTTAGCATTTGGGTGGGGGATTGTCTCCATAAAAACTGAGCAGGAGTTTGTAGACTTGGTCAGGCACTGAGACAGGAGGATCAGACAAGAGGATCAGACAGGAGTCTGTACTGTACCATGAGGCTCCAAACTTCCTTTCCTGTTCTATTTTGGAATTCCAGGGGTAGAGGCAAGAGTTTAGAGGATCTTTCTTTGAAGAAACTGAGCTACTACAGAGGAAAGACCTATAGATACTAACATTTGGTCACCAATGAAAAATCTCTCTAGCACCTCTGTTACCAAATTCCAAATAAAATATCAGCTAACCACTCTCATAGTATATTGAGAACATACATATCACAAACAAATACTATTTTTGCCCAAAATGCAAGGATGGTTCAACATCAGAAAACCTGTTTTATCAATAGACCAAAAGAGGGAACACATGATTTCACTTGATACAGAAAAAGAATTAGGTCATTCAGTCCATTTTATGTTTTAAATTCTCACTAAATAATGATAAAAGGAACTTTCTCAATTTGACAAAAGTTATATAACAAAAATCTGTAGCAAACATTATATCCAATGGAAAAAACTTTCTTTAACTTAATAATGGAGATCCTGATCAACAGGTTAAGGAAAGAAAAAGAAATTAAATGTAAGAATTGGAAGGGAAGAGATAACCCTTTTTGTTTTCCTCATGATGTTATCAGATATAAGATGAATCTATAGTATCAGATTGTATTTCCCAATGTCTGCATTAACTGACTAGAAATTTAAGAAATAATAACAGAACAAACCATAAAGTGTCTGGTATTTAACTGAAGCCATTTGTAGACTCTCTACTGGAGATCTAAATAAAAGGAAAGATGTTCTGTAATCTTGCATGAGATCCAATATTATAAAGATGATAATCTTTCCTTCTGATTGATTTATAAATTCAGTGCTATTCCAGTAACTATGGAGTAATAGATTACCCCAAAACCGATGAGCTTAAACAACAGTAATCATTCTCACTATTTTGTGAACCAGTAATTTGCACCTCTGCACATGACTAGTTGAGGCAGATACGAAGATCACTCTACATAGAAGGGAAAGGAACATAGACCCCATCTGTCGATTGAGGGATGTTAATATCACATTGTAGAAAGAGTGTGTGGGGTGAGATATATATTGGCACAACTATCTTTGGAAAATATAGTCTGCCACAAGTGCAGTTCTCCTTGGGACTCTAACTGGATTTTTTTTTAAATCTTTTATTGATGAATGCATTTGAAGTAACAAAGTCAACTTTTAGAAAAAAGAGAAAAGGGGGACTTTTACACCAGATATTATGAGCTATCGAACTATAGTACTAAAAGCAGTATAGTGTCTATGCAAGAATAGGTAAAACAGACAAAAATGGAATGAAGATCTCAAAGATAGACCCATGTATCAGTGGGACCATAATTTGGTATAAAGGGGCACCGTGAATCTGTGAGGAAAGGATGGATTGCACATTAGATAGTGTTAGGATAATTGACTTACTAGATGGAAATACATAAACCGGATCTCCACATAATGTCACATAAAATTCTAGAGGAATTAAAAGACCTAAATGAGAGTGGTAACACCGCAAAATTAATACAGGTCCACCTTTTCTTATACACAAATCTGAAACCCAGAAAACTCTGAAAACTGGAAGCTCTTTCATAACCCACATGGCAGCAAAACTTAGTTGAGATTAGGCTGTTTATTTGTAATCATTTATTTATCCTGCTTGTGTGAACATCACAGATTTCATTGCAGTTTTTTAAAAAACTTATAAAACTTGCAAATATTCAGAAAAATTAAAATGATATCACAGTGGACACCCACATATCTAGTACCTGAACTCAACACTTAGCATTTTTGCTGTATTTGCTTTATCTATATATGTGTGTATATATATATAGATTTTTCTGTTCTTTCTTTCTTTCTTTCTTTCTTTCTTTCTTTCTTTCTTCCTGCTGAACCATTTGAAATAAGTTGCAAACATTGTGAAACTTTACATACTACTTACTACTACATATAGGTAGTATAAGAGAAAGGACATTGAGAAAGGACAAGAGAAAGGACATGCCCAAGAGAAAGGACATTTTCCTACAGAATCACCATATAATTGTCACACTTTTAAAACTTAACAGCAATTCCATAATATCAATACCCAATCCATATTCAGACTTCCCCCATTTATCCCCAGAATGTTTTTCCCCCACTCAATAAATGTTTATTGAGCATTGGAACATTATTTATTGTTCATTGAACAGTGTGTAGTGAACATTATTGAACATCTGCTATTATAAATCACTATGGAAAATACAAAAATAAATTTAAAAAACTAAATAAACTAGGCATGTTCACTATCCTCAGGAACAATCTAGTGTGGGAGATACAAACATACACATAATATACACATACACATACACAAAATATCATGCAAGGCAGACTGCAGATAAAACTCTGTAAGACATAGGGTCATTGATTCCTTCTGGAAGGGGGTTCCTCCCACTGTAGCATGTTGGGAGAACTGCCAACTCCCTGGTCCTAACCCAGATTCCCCTCTGCTCAATCTTCAGATTCAAATTTGAAGGATATTTGGTTTCAGACCAAAAATATATTTGTCAGCTGTCTTTACTGAACTAAGATTTTTAGTCAAGGTTCATGCATTACATTTGGTGGTTGGTCTGTTTCTTTAATTTCTCTTGATTCACAGCTCTGTGTGTGCATGTGTGTGATACTGACATCTTATAAAGACCAGAACCAACTGACTTACAGAATGTCCCTCATTCTGGGTTTGTCTGATTGTTTCCTTGTGGTATCATTTACTCTGTCTATACTTTCCCTGGTATTTCTTTATAAACTGGAAGCTGGGTCTAAAGGCTTGATTGATTTCAGCTTAAACATTTTGGTGAAGAATGTAGGTGTTCTTGCTGCATACTTTGTATTGTATCACATAAGGAGATAGGTACTGAATGTCAGGTTTTTCTACCATTACAGTTCTGTTAAGTTTGATCATATGGTACGATCGTGACCGCCAAGGCTTCCCCTGGTGAAGGTATACTTTTTCCCTTTGCAGTGAGCAACTTACTACCAGGGCTGTTGTGACTTGCAGGTGTCCTCTTCTCTGGTAACAGAATGATTTTATCATTCTAATGATAAAATTTAATGGTTTTCATATCTATTGATGATCCTTGCCTGAATCAATTATTTCTTTGGTGGGTCACTTCAAAACTGTAATTATGTGGGGCTGTCCCAGACGTTAATAGAGGCATTGCATAACATCACCTTTCTTAAGTCTGGAACAGTCTCAATTCCAAAACTCCCAGGCCCCAAGGTTTGCAGATGTGGGATTATAAAGAAGTAGGAGGAAAAGTAGAATGTCTTTGTGTCACAGGAACAAGGAAGAACTTTTTCAAGCACAAAAAGGCAAAAACGTAGTTGGTATTTAAAGCCTCCATACTCAGAAGGGAGAAGATGTAGAAAGAGAATAGTAGAGGGTCCGGACTGAGCCGTGGGCATCAACTATTATCCTGGGGTTGGGAGGAAGAGGAGAAAACAAAACAGGAGACAGAAGGAGCCACTAGCAGGGTGAGAGGAAAGCCGAAAGAGTGCAGCACGGAAGCCAAGTAAAGAGAGCACGTCAGAGAGGAGCGCTGGCCTGGCCTGTGCCCCTGGGAGAGCCCGTGCAGATGAGGACCCAAAAGCGACTCGTAGGTTTGGTGGCACCAGGCCAGCGGTGCCCTTGATGAGCCATTTTGACGGAGTGGTGAAGGCAGAAGTCTCATGGAGGTGGGTGTGGGGTGAGAGGGAAGAGGCATTAACAAGTATGGACAACCTTTTGGAGGAGTTTGGATGCAAAATGATGAAAAAAAAAATGAGAGATAGCTGTCAGGGGAAGCTGAGTCAAGAGAAGGCATTTTTCCAAAATTGCTGAAATCCCAGCATATTTGTTTGCTGATGGGAATGATTCAGTAAAGAGCAAAAAAGTAAAACAGCCACATTCCGAAAATCATGATCCACGTTTCACGAGCACACCTGTAAAGCGGGGTGTGCACATAAAGTACATTAAAGGGTACCTCCTGGAGCAGAAGGTCTGCAGGGAGGCGAATGGAATGACTTGAGGGCGAAAGGAAACGAGATGGGCCTTGCACAGGCCCGTGGGCCATGAACTGTGGGCTGTGTTAAATCGGCCTTGGCAACCAGAGGGCAGGAACAAAGATCAGCAAAGAGCAGCGTGATGTCTCTGACCTGTTGCAGTGACACCACCAGTCAGCCAGCCCCCCACCCACAGACATGTGAGGTGACAATTAGGTCCCTTGTAAAGTCTCACAATGCTCCCTTTCCCTGGAAACTGCCGATGGATGCCCTCCATCCTAAGGAGGGAGCAAACCGAGAAAGAGGAAAACCTGGAATCCCGGGAAGGGGATCTAGCAAAGGAGGAGATGGTAAGATGGTGATGTCCTTCTAGGATGTAGACGACACTGTTATCAATACCTCCGGGAGTTCAGCTGGGGACTTTTTACTTACTTGTAGCCTTGTACCCTTTTGTAGTAGGTAGAAGTTGTGTTGTAAGGTATCTGTGTCTTAACCAAGCAGTTTTACTATGTGAGACTTACCCAAAGGATGATACTGGACACGGTGCCCAAGATACTCAGTTGCTGTCGTGATGTAGTGTTGTTTCTAATACTGAAAAACTGGGGACTGCCTAAATGTCTATCTGTCGGAAATTAGCTAGAGAAATTATATCTCCGTACCACGTAACCATTTCTTAAAAGAGATGAGGGAAGTTGTATTATTTCCATGTAAAGAAAATATATTTAAAATGAAAAAGCAGGGGTGCATGGGTGGCTCAGTCGGTGAAGCAGCCGACTCTTGATCTTGGCTCAGGTCATGATCTCAAGGTCGTGAGATCAAGCTCTGAGTCAGGCTCTGGGTGGGGAGCCTGCTTAGGATTCTCTCTCCCTCTCCCTCTGACCCCTCCCTCACTCTTGAACATGGGCTTTTCTCTGTTTCCTTCTTTCTCTCAAAAAACAACAACAACAAAAAAAAAAAAACAGATTTCAGGGTGCTTCCTGGCTCAGTCAGTAAAACCTGTGACTCTTGATCTTGGGATCGTGAGTTCAAGTCCCACTTTGGGCATGGAGTCTGCTTTAAAACAAAGCAGATTTCAAAATCCTGGAGATGGCATGATATTAAAAAAAAATGAAAATATAAATATCCAGAAATATATTTTACAAATAAAAATCTATTGATCTACCTTGGGGAAGAAAAGTATCACGTGAAACAGGTCTCAAAGTTTGGAGCCGAGTGCCCGCGTTCCTCAAGAGCACATTGCCCTGGGAAAGCCTTGGACTGGAAGAGCATGGCAGTTAGAATTAGCGAACGTCTTATAACGTGCTTACGTGACTGGGGGGCATCCCCACACGGTGCGCCATCCCCAGTGAAGGTACCTTGCCTGGCCGAGGTCCCCGTGTGTGTGGGGAGCAGCCCGCGGGGCGGCCGCGCTGGTGCAGCAAACCCCTTCCTCGGGAGGCTGCGCCGAGCTCTACTCCACACCTGCCGTTCCTTTTTCACAGATTGTCTCCTTGGTTGCTTTTGCCTTTTAAAGCCAAGCTCGAACATCGGTCGGTCCAAAAAGTGAAAGACCCAGTGACCTGGTTTTGGAGCGTGACCTCTGGAGGCAGAGCGCCCCAGGTGCGTGCAAGGGCTTCCAACACCAGCTGCCACCGTGAGTGAGTGAGTGAGTGAGTGAGCGAGTGAGTGAGTGAGTGAGTGAGCGAGTGAGTGAGTGGTTCTGGGTCCGGAGTCTGTGCAGCAAACTTCCACGTCCCCGGCCAGCCATCGTGCCTCCCCCTGGGGCACGGAGTGTAATCTCCCTAATCCAAGTTTGAAATGTGGCCCTGGTGGCCGGGGCTGGAGAACACACTTCCCTTGTCGCCCTGCGTCCATTTCCTTCCTTGTGTGAGCCTCTTTTCTGTCTGCCAAATGGACCCGAGGCTGCCTCACCAAGTTATTTTGGATGCACTCAAAAATGCGAGGGTCCACTCCCACCTCCCCAGTTCCATTCAGCACAGGGATGGAACCGAGCTGACGCCTGAGGAGAGCCAGTGGGGCCGAAGAAAGTGAGAAAAGGGGTACTTCCTGCCGCTCGTTAGCCACAGAGGTGAACGGCGTTGTCTTACCATCTGAGTGAAGGTTAGCCAAAGTCAAGACGTAGCCCTTTAGCAACACCACTTTCCAGCTAAGAGAAACAAGAACAAAAGGAAAGAAAGTAAGAAGAGTCGCTCTGCAGATAGATATCTACAGTTTGGGAACTTCATTTTTTTGTTTTGGTTGGGTTTTTTGCTTGGGATCTCAGCGTACGTACTGTAAATATTATTCCTAGCTGTGCCCTTCTACTTCCAGTATCCGTGGTATTTGCGCTCATGTTTAAGTGTGGTTTTTTAAATATTATGTTCCCTCAGGGCCCAGGCGGGGATCCTCAAACGTTCTCCTAGAGTGGGCTTATCTGTTCCCGTGGCTTTTTTTTTTTTTTTTTTTTTTCTGTTTTAAGTTGATTCTACCCTCATGAACATCCCCAGTCCACCTCTTCCCTCTGGGCCTCAGCTCCTACACCAGACACGCCAGCTGTCTCCACTTGAATGTCTCTCAGAGTCCTCAAGACTTGGTGTGTTCAAAACTGCCCGTCATCTTCATCCCCACCCCCTTCCCATAACCCGTCCTCTTCCTAGGATTCATACCTTCATAAAAACCACTGTTTACCCACTTCCTGATGCCAGAAACTTGAGCGTCATTGTTAACTACTCCTGTGCCCATTCCTCTAACTTCTAAGATAACAAACCCCAGAGTATGAACCCCTTAGAGATCTTTGTAATCCATACGCTTTTCTCCCGGGGTTGGGCACGGTATATAAGAGGAAGCAGAAAATTTTAGTAATCAAGATAATAATTGTTCAGGGTCGCGTTGACCAGATGTCCCTCCTGGATTCTGAGTCTGCCAGATGGCCCATTGGGCAGCCAGTCCGGAGGCCCCAGTGGCATAGGGACCTTAATGTTTGCCAGGGGTTGGCAGGGCAGTGGGGTAGCCTGGCCCACACCTGCTTTTCTCCATTCACACCACTTTGGGCCTGAGTGACTGCAGCAACCCCCTAATTGCTCTGCAGGCTTTCAGACCAACCCAGTCCATTTACTGCACTGTGACCAGAGTAGTGTTTCTAAAATGTTCTAAAATCCAGAGTTTCTGGATAGTTTGTAGTATTTCCGGAATGAGGCACCTAAGTTCTCTGTGTGCCTCACAAGGCCCTATCAGATCTGATCCCTATCTCCCTCTTAGCTCTCACATTTTTTTTTTTTTTGCCATTCTACCTGTCAACATTTTTTTAAAAATGAAACTTTTTAAAAATTACAGTTTAATGTACATATAGAAAAGTGCTTATATTACATTTTAAGTGTGCATTTTGATGAATTTTCACAAACTGAGCAACTCCGTAACCAGCATCCCAGGAGACCGCTCATGCCCCTTTCCAGTCACTGCCCCTCTAGCAGGTGACAGCCATCCTGACTTGTAAAACGTGGATTTGTCTTATAATTGTGCTTTAATTAGATAGAATCAGAAACCATATGCTCTTATGTCTGTTTCCTTCCTCAACAGTATGTTTATGAGACGCGTCCGTATTGTTAGGTGCATATTCACACACCTTCCATTTGCTTTGCTGCAGTAGTTTTCCATTATACGAATACACTACTTTTTTTATGTGTCCGTTTGCTCTTACCCTCAAGCTGTGTAACAAAATAGCCCCAAACTAGAAGGTGTAAAATAACCGTTATGCTCACAGATTCTGTGGCTCTGGTATTTGCTTGGGGACAGCAGGAGCAGCTTGCCTCTGCCTCCTGATATCTGGGGCTTCGGCTGGAAAACCGGCTGGCTGGGTGCTGTGTCTTGATGGTCTGTTCACTCACATGTCTGGCTCTGGCTGAGACCTCAGTTAGGGCTCTCAGCCAGAACGCTGATGCGTGAGGCCTCGATGTTTGGCCTGTGCTTCCTCGCAGCATGGCAGCTGGGTTCCAGGGGGAGGGTCCTGAGACACAGCGAGGTGGCAGCTGAGTCTCTCGTATGACAGCCTCATGCATCATAGCATCTCTACTCGACCCACTTGGTCAGAACAGTCACAAACCCGTCCAGGTTTATGGGAAGAGAAAAGATTCCAGAGCTTGGTGAAGACCGGCAAGGTTCTGGAAGTGTATGTGGGACTGGGAATACTCCTAAGGCCATTTTTGGAAAATACAGTCTGCTACTCCATGCGACTGGTGATGGATTTTTACCTCTTTGATCCAGCCACACTGATAATTTTTTTAGTTCTTTGAGAGAACAGTCCTCAGGCCTTCTGCTCGCCCAACCTAGCTGCCTGGCTGCCTCCTACTTACCCTTTAGTCTCAGCTGAACCGTTCCTGCTTACCAGAAACCTCTCTGACGTCACTGCCTCCTCAGCCCCAAGCCTCAAGATCTCAGGGAGGGCTCTGCTGCCAGTTGCATTTGGCACGTTGTCCTGTCCCTGTCCTAGCAGTGATGATGAGGTGGTCCCCCTGCCTGCATACCCATACATATGCAGCCCCCATCAGAGTTTAAGCTTCATGAAGGAGCGCTTTCTGCCTTGTATGCCAACCAGTGCCTGGCACTTATATGCCAATCAGTGCCTGGCACTTAGCAGTTGTGGGTTGAGAGCCTCCCATCAGCCCCCTTCTTTTTCTGGTAAGAAATGTAACCAGAGCTGTGACATGAGTCATCCAGCCGGAAGTAGGTGCCTCTGGGACCGGCACTCCCAGGTCCACACTCTGAGGAGAGGCGTTGCAGCGGATGGGCCTCCTTTTGAGCCACCCCCACACCTTCACCTCTGAAAGGCAGGGGCTAAAGTGACAAAGCCCAAGTGCTGCCATTCGTCATACCCTTCCCACGTGCAGACGGCAAAGACAAGTGAGGCCTCCTCTCCCGTCCCGAGCCCTGGACCATTTGTCAATCAGCTAGCTAGTTGGGTGAAAGATACTGTTAGAGAAATTGGGGCCAGCCTGCTTTTCACAAGTATTGATGGTTTGCTGGGTTCTGTTAATAGCGCTTTTTTTTTCCTTTCTTTCTTTTTTTTTTTTTTTTTGTGTGTGGCTCCCTCTGGGGCAGAGGTTGAGTTAATACTGTTGCTCAGTTTGTGGCATTTTATCATTGGTCTGGGCAAGGCCGTTCTCTTGGTTTTATTCATCTGTACATTGATTTACTCCCTTTTACTCCTAGTCTTCGTCCCCCTCCACAGCCAGCCATGCACACGTTTACTCTCTTATTGGTGTATCGTGAGTTGTTACTTTATGTGCATACGTGTAGTTTTCATTTTTGTTTTTGTGTTGGATTTTAGTTAATCATGTGCATCTGCTTTTTAAGTGAAAATGCGTTGTTTCTTTGTTTGAATTTGGCGCTGTGTTCATATCTGTCCTGTGAGTATGTTCCGTCCACTGCTGATGCCTGCTGCATGCTGCCTCATAGTGTCCATGCTCGGCACGGTTCTTATCCATCTATCGTCGGGGCTGCCCGAAGCCCACTGCTACCCGACTGGATGCTGTAGCGAACATCCTGTGCTGTCTTCTGACTGGCCTCTGGGAGACACCCAGAGGTGGCCTGGGAAACATACCCCAGTGGTGGGGTAGACCAGTGAACTTTCTAGGATTATTTCTTCTGAGGACTCCGAAGAGACGATTGTGTTTCATTTCTCTCTTGTCTCCTAAATGCTAGAAAGATAGGTTGCTTAGACCACCCAGCTTTTAGCCTAGCTCTGCAGTCTCCCGGCGACACCACCCAGAGACAAAGGTTGGGGTTTTATTCTCTTGTGGGACAGTTTGAAGTCTGAGTTTCTTCACTTGAATTGTTCAAAATCCCATTGCTCCTTTTGTGTCCATGTGTATAATAAGCCGCGGCTGCCGAGTTCTATCCTGATACCCTGTTGTCCGTGACTGTTTCTAGAGTCCTGTATGGAGGCAGCTCCATACGGGTATAGTGCCAAGAGGCCAGTCAGTGGAGTCAGGCAGGCACAAGCACACATTTGCCTTCCCCATGTGTGTGCTCGCCCCGTCCATGAGCTGGGGTGACGTCCATGAGCTGGTGTGCTCGCCCCGTCCATGAGCTATGGGGACCCACATGCAAGCACATAGCACAGAGCCTGTCCAGGGGCAATTCCCACTCTCCCTTCTTGGCTCCCCTCTTATGAGACATGAAACCCCCTGGTAAGAGTGTTGAAAGAGCACTGTGTCTAATGGGTGTTGATCTGTATTAAAATATTTGTTACCACATTGTGAATTATTTATAGATGGACTTATGTCTGGAATTTGTTTCCAAAGAATCCGGGTGCCTGGAGGAGTGGGTTGGGGTAGAGAGCAGGTGACTGTGTAATTTATTGTCTAGTCCCAGGCATGTTTGAGACTGAAGAGGGGCTCTTAATTACACCAGGACAAGCTTAAACTGAGATTGTCTAGGCAAACCAAGACCTGGATACCCTAAGAGAAAATGAGACAGAATTGACCCTGAGTTGATCATTGTTGAAACTAAGTGATGAGTACCTGGAAGCCCATTATTTTCTATTTTTTGTTTGTCTGAAAAATTTCCATAATAAAGAGGGTTGGGTTTTTTTTTTTTACATTTTTAAATGTTTTATTTATTTTTGAGAGAGAGAGAGAGAGAGAGAGAGAGAGAGAGAGTGAGCGAGCAGGAGAGAGGCAGAGAGAGAGAGGGAGACACAGAATCTGAAGCAGGCTCCGGGCTCTGAGCTGTCAGCACAGAGCCCGACGCGGGGCTCAAACTTACAGACTGAGAGATCATGACCTGAGCCGACGTCGGATGCTTAACTGACTAAGCCACCCAGGTGCCCCCATTTTTTTTTTAAGGAAATCTATCTATTAGCTAAAGCGTTCCGAAGTCCTCACTTTCCGGGAAATGGTTATGGGGACCCTAGGCAGTCCCTGCAGGGGGCAGAAAGGTCACCGCTCTTCCACCTGCAGGCACTTCCTCGCGGGGAGGAGGAGGTAGCGCGGTCCTGCCTGCTCTCATTGGTAGGAGAAATGAGAAACCAGAGGGGGTTCAGCTCAACATAACTTGGTTTAGCACGGGGGCAGGGCTGACCTCTTTCTGGCCCCCAGGACTTTCAAGCCCTGCCCAGGTGGCAGCCCGAGCGGAGCCGTCCACATCCGCTGCACACCACACTCGCGGTAGCAAGGGTGCCTGCGCTCTGTGCACCCGCACATGTGATTACTATCAACACCCTGTGTCAGAACCACAAGTTGGGCAGGAAGCAGCGTGACCGCAGTGGGTTTTTAACTAACATTCCGTCTCACAAACACTTCACCATCCTACTTAACTCTCACTGTGGTATGGCAGTTGGTGGAGCCCTGAGTGGTGGAAGGTAGCCTCCGCTGGGAATGGACTCAAACAACAGTGTAACATACTCTTAATTTGTTATCTCTTTCCAGTTGTACAGCTGGGCCTCTTTCACACAGTTCCATGAAGTGTGATATTCATTCATCCAGCAGATATTTTCAAGAGTCTGTCATATGCCATGGTCTGGGAACACAGCAGGAAAAGAAAAAGACTCTGCCTTCAAGGAGCTTATATTGTAATGGGGGTGACAGATAGCCGGCGCAGCGGTGGTGAATGCTAAGAAGAAAATAAAACACATTGGTCTGGGGAGGGTGGACCGAGATTGGTGTCTGTTAGAGGGGTTGTCGAAGGAGGTGAGAGGGAACTAGCAGGTGTCAGAGGAAAGGGCATCATAGGGGACCAAAAAGCAAGTGTAACAACGTGGTGGGGGCAGGTGGAGGAGGGTCACCTTTCTCAAATGCTGCTGATTGTTGGAGAATTGACTTTAGGATAGCACCATGGAGAGGTCCTTGGTAATCTTGGTAATGGCAGTTTTGGGGGTTGGGCCAGTTCAAAAGGAATGGAAGGAGAGGAAGTGAAGAAGGCGATCGCAGATAACTCCTTGTTGGTGTTCCTCTTTGTAAATGGGGCAGTTGCCGAAGGTGTGGGTGATACTGAGAGTGTTGTAGACGCTGGGGACTAGCACATGTATGCGGACTCGGTAGAGAGGGAAATGTGTTTTTGGGTTTTTTTGTTTTTTAATTTTTTTTTAACGTTTATTTTTGAGACAGAGAGAGACAGAGCATGAACGGGGGAGGGTCAGAGAGAGGGAGACACAGAATCTGAAACAGGCTCCAGGCTCTGAGCTGTCAGCACAGAGCCCGACGCGGGGCTCGAACTCACGGACCGCGAGATCATGACCTGAGCCGAAGTCGGCCACTTAACCGACTGAGCCACTCAGGCGCCCCGGGAAAATGTGTTTAGTGGAACTTGTAAGTGGCCCTCTGGTGTGCTTTAGTAAATGTTAAATGACCCTGATCATGAGGTAGGGAGCCCTGGAAGGCCTGGTTCAGTTTTCTCTTTCTCTTGGCGGGCCCTCTTCTCCATACTAAAAGTAAGTCCTAAGTGTTTGCACTGTTGTCAAAATATCTCAAAATAGTGGATAATCTTTTATCTGTAATCTTTTATTACACAAATGGTTCTGAACTTTGGGGTTACAAACCTAAACCTTTTGACAGGCTATGGATCTGTTCCCCAGAAAAAAAACATACCTACCACAGAACCTGGCATATTATTTCAGGTTGATGGATCCTATGGTGTCTGTTCTAGAAGTGTTCAGGTCAAGAAGCTGCATGTTCAGTGCATCCACTAGACAGTCACCTAAGGCTAGGAAAATGGCAGAAAGAATAAGAACTCTGTGGCCTTGTTATCTCTCTTCTTCCCTAATAGATTATCAGTTCCTCAAGGGTAGAAATTATATTCAGTGTTTCACCGTGTTTCCTAACCCCTTAATAACTAGAGTAAAAATGAATGGACAGACAGACTGACCCACTTGGTTGCTCATCCTGTTTGAGTGTGGCAGATGGCTGGCCTCAAGAGATGATATCGTGCTGCAGTAATTTTTAGGAGAGTCAGGGAACCCCAGCTACTTCCCCCTTTTAAAATTCAATCCTTTAGGAGAATAACCATGTCTCCTAAAATATTTTGCATTCATTTCCTATTACTGCTATAACAACTTATCACAAATTTGATAACATAAATTTACTCTTACATTTTTGGAGGTTAAAGTCTGAAATGGTCTGACTGGGCTAAAATCAAGGTGTTGGCAGGAATGCATTTCTTCTGGAGGTTCTAGAACAGAAGCCGTTCCCTCACTCTTTCCAGCTTGTAGAGGCTCCTGCTTGTCTTGACTCAATGGCCTCTTCCATTCTTCAAAGCCCACAGCCTAGCATCTTCACATCTGACTCTGATGTCTGCTCCCCTGATTCTCAGGTCAGTCTCATCCCCTTCTAAGGAGGAGACTTGTGATTACACTGGGCCTCCCTGGTTAATCCTGGATAATCTTCTGTTCTAAGATCCTTAAATTATCCCATCTGTGAGCCCTTTTCGTCATGGAAAGTAACATTCCCAGGTATCCGGGATTAGGATCTGGACGTATTTGGGGGACCATTATTCTGCCTGTCACACGCTTGTATGGCTTTTTACACATATGTTTTTGCTAATGGCTAGGCTGCCCAAACTAAAAAATGGGGAGCTCACGGAAGCTAGGTGACTCGGCATTGGCGACGTCACTTGGGACTTGAATGCCAGAATTCTGAGTCCAGACCCATGTTGTTCCGTTCTGTTTGGTTGCTCGTTTTTTTGTTTGTTGATTCTTTTGTCTTCCACGGATTTCATTAAGTGATATTTATGGGTATTTAGGTTCCCGATGCCAATATTTTGTGAAGGGATGTACTGACTTGAAATGAGGGGATGTTAAAATCTGTGCAAAAATAATCACCAAGCCAAAAATGTCAGCATGCAGAAGGACTTCCCAGTTTATGTGGTCCTCCCGTTTCATACATGCGTGTAAGGCGCAGTACAGGGTCAGCCTGCTGGCTTGACATCTTGTCCACTGACATACATGTGATTCTATATGTCACATCATATCACAGTGTTTGGCTGCCCTGCCAGCCAGATTACGTTTCCTTAGGAGACCCCTGACTTTCTTCACCCGGCACTGGTACCGTGAATAGGGATTTGTGAGATATTGCCTTGTTTCTGCCACCACGTCGGAGTGTCTTCCTCTTGCTGTCCCCTCTCCCTCTCCCCTGTTTGTCTACCAGACTCAAAGTAATCTGAACCAGAGATGAAGAAAACCAGTCCAGTAGCACACTTTATATGTCTTGATAGTGGTCATACACTATTTTAGGAAGCTTAGAATTCATGATCCTTCTAGCTCATGCTTTGTGTCTGGAGGGTCCCTGGGGAATCCTTTTTGAACTCATTGGTTGGTCAGTACCTCAGAGCTCTCCAGGGTCTTTCCATCTCCTCCTCTGCGGTACTCACGGCCGTGGATGACAGAAAAGCAAAGGCTGAAGCATGAAGGTCTTCTCTTACCCTTACAGTTCCCTTTGATAAGATGGATCGCTCTACTGCTATCAGACTATCAAAACAGCCCCATTCTGTTCTTCGGCTTCTTCCTCTTTAGATTCCATTTCAAAGCACAGTTGTGGCCTCAAGGACTGTGTCCTCCGAGTCCTTGCTTCCGTCTACCTCTGCGTTGGAGGTACAGCTGAGCAGAGGATGCCCTGCTGGGAAGGGGCCAGGTCTAGGCCCAGGCAAGAAGCCAGCCAACATTCACTCTGCCAAGTAACCGAGCTCAGCCTGCAGAAGTGCTGCGTGCCAGGGCCCAGGCTGGAGGGGGTAGTTGTCAGGAAGGGGGTACCGCAGCACGCGCTCTGCATCCTGAGAGGACACTGGGAGCTGCGGAAGAGCCTGCCAGCAGACCTCCAGGAAGGCCGGGGCTGTCGGCATCGATAGGGCCAGGCAAATGGTGTTTTTCACGATGAGCCGTCACTTAGCCGTTGAGTGTCACGTCCATTTGCCTGGTGAGTCGGATTCTGGTTGAACATGATATAGTAGTACATTCACCTGTTTTCCTTCTCTCCAAGTGAAATTCCCATCGGCCATATGGACGCTAGGGTAGACAATGCCTTCAGAAGCTCAGAAATTAACTATTGATTCTGTATAGATTTTGTGTGAGACTTTCCTTCTCTGTCCCTTCCCTTACTCTCCTTTTCGTCTCCAATTCCACCTCCAAAAGCATACATATGCACACTTTAGTTAAAAAAAACAACAACAAAGTTCGTTAAAGGTTCTTTTTTAAATAAATCAGTCAAGACCCCAGGACTTGAAAAAGAGTATAAACAGGGGAGAACCAGGCCAGTGATAGGGTGATTCTCAGCACAGTCCGGGCTGTGGGCACTGCTGTGAATGACGGTAGACCTGCGCGGCTGGTGTCCTGCTCAGACGGTGTCCCCCTCTGGAATTGGAAGAAGTGAGACCCCCTTCTGTTGCTCATCAGTCCACAGATCCTCTGCAGGTAATAACTGCCCTTTTTTGCCTCAAGACCAGATTTTATTGTTCCCTTTGTCTTTTTTGAGGTGACCCACATCACCTTGGCCCCACTCATTGCTGTTGAGTTTAGGAAGAAAAGGCTGAGGATTTCTGCCCACTCCTAAGAGTGTTCTCTGGCATTGCCCAGACACTGGAAGGCCCACTCCAACAGTGGCTACGGGTATTGGGTCCAAGGCCCATAGGTGTGTGGTATACAAAGGATTGGAATGAAGTTGGGGCAGCCAATGAGAGGAAAACATGATATTCAGCTAGTAACTAGTCATTTCCTGGCCGGACCTGTTTCTCCCGTTGCCTAGCTTTTGGGTGATCACTAATATCTAAGAATTTAAAGAAATTCTGGCTTGACTCTTTAGATGTTAGATCATCTTCCTCTTATAATCCATGATCCGTCCTTTAAATAAGACCTCTCTAAAACAAAAGCCAAATGTTCACCTGGAGTCTACATGCATACTTTTCAAATCATGATTGGATGCCTCTAAACTTGCCTAAGCATGGTAGCCAGGTGACAAAGGATTATAATTTGACACTGATCTTTCCTGGCTCCTAGTTGGGGACTTGATCATGCTCACTCTAAGGCTTTTTTCTGTATTCATACCTCAGGCTTGGGTCGTCAGACCCTCAGGTCCCCACTTAACCCTCTCCCCAACACTCCCTCCTAAGCAGACCTTTTAGGGCCTCTGTCTGGAAGAAATGGGTTAGAGTGTCAAAGGGAACAGAACTAATTAGTAGCCATAGCTCTGGTTCCTGGCAAATGCCTTTCCTATTCTTCACTTGACTGGAATGCTGCTGTCGGGCTCCACCTGCCTAGAATTGCTGTAGCAGTAGGGTGGGTTTGATGTCATCAGGCACATATCCATGCACACAGATCTTCCCTTTGTTCCCTCTGTAGATATCTTCATTGAGCCTGTTTTCATTTGCAGCAAATGAACAGGAATACTACATGTATTGGGTATATGATTGGGATTCATTCTGTATATATTTTATTTATTTATTTGTTTGTTTATTTAACGTTTATTTCTGAGAGGGAGACAATGCGAGCAGGGCAGGGGCAGAGAGAGAGGGAGACACAGAATCCCAACCAGGCTCCAGGCTGCAAGCTGTCAGCACAGAGCCCAACGTAGGGCTCAAACTCATGGACCGTGAAATCATGACCTGAGCTGAAGTTGGACGCCCAACCGACTGAGCCACCCAGGCGCCCCCAGTCTGTATATATTTTTAAATACCCATATATGTATTTTTCATATATTCACTGATTCTAAGGCACATACATTTCACAATTTAACAACTCGAAAATCAAGATGTGTCATATAGTCACATCTTAAAATTATAATTGGCAGGAGTTTTTTCCTCTCTTGAAGGTTCATAACGGTGTCTTTAAATTGATGACCACCTTAGAGTCCACAAAATATACTATGTAGGGTCAGCTCATGTTCCATTTCTTTGCCTGAAGAATTTGTGAGTTTCCTCAACTAGGCAGATGTTAACAGTAAGCCTCAGTATATTTGAGCTGTACTGAGTACAGCCTGGTAAAATGGCCACTCCACGTTCCACATGACTTTTTCTCTGCACAGAACACTCGCACATCCGTCTTTGATTGGGCTTTAGAACAGTGTTGGGCACTATGCAGATACTGCTAAGTGTCTTGCACCAGACCACCTGGCTAGTGACTGGGAGAGCCTGGTTGTTCTGACTCCTGATAGGATTTTCTTTCCTTCAAACCCGTCAGCCTAGAATCCAGAAACAGCAAAAATATTTTGGGGGTGGAATATACTGTGCTTAGAGTAGAGAATGGAGAACACTACTGAGAGAATCTTTATAGTAGGTAAAAATTGAGAATCTAAACACCCACAGAAGAAAAGAGCTAAGCACATTGTCACTATAGAATGCATAGACATTGAAAATGACAAGTACGCGGATTGTTGCTGATGCAAGGAAGTCTGTATACTTAAAAAGCAGAATATGAATATCCAAACAGAGAGGATTCTGGGAAGATAGTGGCTGGAATGCACGTCTCATCTTTTTGACTTCCAGTGCCAGCTGTTTACCTCTTCCAGCTAAGCAGGGGATGGGCGGCCACGGCCCAGAAGGAGTTAGAAAGGCCGAGCTCCTGAGAAAATGCCAAGACATAGAAGTGATGGAAGAGGTGAGAGACCTAGAAGATGTAACCACGACATTTGTCATACAACTAATAGGAATACGAGAAGGAGGAAGAGGTAGAGGAAGAGTGTATTAGGACAGGCTAGAGCTAGATTTGTAATGTAGTAACAGTGCCACAAGCTCAATAGTTGAACTCCACACATTGATTTTTTTCCCCCACACTGCAGTATCCAACAGGTCAAGGGGTGGGGGGCGTGGGGTGGTGGTCTGCTCGTTGGTCCTCAGGAAGCTGAGGTGGTAGAGGGTCCATCCCAATGCGGCAGTGCAGGTGTGTGGCGACGGTGAGCTAGTGCTTAAAGTCTGCTTGGCAGTGCGTACGTCCCTTCCTCTTGCATTTCACTAGTCCAGGCAAATCACAACCCACCTTTACCTTCAAAAGGGAGTAATAAGCAAGCGCAGTCCTACTATAATGTATAGCTGGAAGGAGGAATGCCAGAAATACTTGGTGAACGGCACTCATGACTTACCACTGGGGGAAATAACTAAGGCACATCTAAGCATATCCTGGTAAAATAACTGAACTCTGAGGATGAAAGGAAAAATCTTTCAAGTTTTCAGGCCAAAGGAACATACCGTTTACAAAGGAAAAAGAATCACACTGGTATCACATTTTCTATTTGCAACACCAAGAAGCGAGACTATGGCAGAAGTTTATCTGTGGACCGTTGAGGGAGAAAAGGAAAGCAACTCAATGATCTATACTCAGACTTTTATTCAACATAATACTGGAAGTCCTAGCCAGAGAAATTAGGTAAGAAAAAGAAACAAAAGTCATCCAAATTGGAAAGGAACAAGTAAAACATCAGATGACATAACGTAAAAACCTCTAAAGGGGCACCTGGGTGGCTCAGTCGGTTAGGTATCCTACTCTTGATCTCAGCTCAGGTTTTTGGGGTTTTTTTTTGTTGTTGTTTTTTTAAGATTTATTTATTTTGAAAGAGAGAGAGAGGGAGGGAGAGAAAATGCAAGAGGGGAGAGGGACAGAGAGAATCCTAAGCAGGGTCCACACTGCCAGCGTGGAGCCCAGTGCAGGGCTCGAACTCATGAACCACAAGATCATGACCTGAGCCGAAACCAAGAGATGGTCGCTCAACTGACTGAGCCACCCAGGTGCCTTTTTAAAGTTTTTAAATTTTTAAAGTTTTTAAAATTTGTTTTCAGAGAGAGAGAGGGAGAAAACACAAGTGAGGGAGAGGCGGAGAGTCACCTCAGGTCTTGACCTCAGGGTCATGAGTTCAAGCCCCACATTGGGCCCTGCTCTGGGCACGAAGCCTACTTAAAAACAAAACAAAACAAAAAAACAAAACAACTCTAAAGCCTCCACCAAAACACTGTTATACCTAATAAACAAATTCAGTAAAGTCAATGAAATATCAGAAAAAGAAATTAAGAAAACATTCCCGTATACAATAGCATCAAAAACAATTAAATACTTAGTAATAAATTTAAGAAAGTGAAAGATTGTGCACTGAAAACTATAAGACGTTGGTGAAAGAAATTGAAGAAGACACAAATAAATAAAAAAGTTCCATGTTTGTGGATTGGGAGATTTAATATTGTTAAAATGTGATCTACATATTCAGTGCAATTCATATTAAAATTTCAGTGGCATTTTTCACAAAAATAGGAAAAACAATCCTGAAATGTGTATGGAACCACAGAAGACCCCGAATAGTCAAATCAATCTTGAGAAAGAAGAATAAAGCTGGAGGCATCACACTTCCTGATTTCAAACTATGTTACTAAGCTATTGTAATCAAAACAATATGGTATTTGCATAAAAACAGACACATAGACCAATAGAACAGAATAGAGGCCAAAAATAAACTCATGCATATACGGTCAATTAATTTTTTACAAAGGTGCCAAGAATGCACAATGGGGAAAGGATAGTCTGTTCAGTAGTGTTAGGAAAATTGGGTATCTCATGTAAAAGAATGACACTGGATCCCTATCTTAAACCATACACAAAAATCAACTCAAAGTGGATTAAAGAATTTAGTACAAGACCTGAAACCTTAAAATCCTGCAATGTATAATTGAAATTTGCTAAGATCTTAAGTATTTTCACCCAAAAGGAAAGGTAGATGTATGAGGGGATGCATATGTTAACTCAGTTGTGGGAATGCTTTACAACATATATCAAATCATCACATTGTGCACTTTAAATACACTTATTTGTTAATTAGACCTTAATAAAGCTGGAAGAAAAAAAAAAAAAAAGAATCCTATACCCAGACAAGATCAGAATAAAAAAAAAGGTATTTATTTGAGCATAGATAGTGAAAGAGCCTGTCCCCGCTGTCACCTGTTGCCCCTGGTACTTAATGTGCTTATGACTTGGCCTTGACTGTTCTAACACACCAAGTTCTCTGCTCACCTGTCACCCTCAGAGGGGCCTTCCCTGACCACTGTAGCTAAATTGATGCAGGCACACATGCACACAACACACACACACACACACACACACACACACACACACACACACATCTCACTGCTTGATACTTTTCTTGGTGATTTATAATGAAAATTTCACATGTACAGAAAAGTTGAAAGAAGGTTAACTTATACATCATTTTTATGCATTTCATTTTAATGTAGATGTCAGTACACAGCCCTCTTAATGCTTTAGCATGTGTACCATTAACTACAGTTCAGTATTTGCTTAGTTTTTTTCTGGTTGAGGTAAAATTTGCAAACAGTGAAATCTCAAATCATAAGTGTACATTCACTGAATTTTGACATGTATGTGCATGTGTATAAACCAAATCTTTCTCATGATAGAGAACATTTCATCACCCCAGAAAGGTCGCTCATCCCTGTTTCAGTTAATTGCTACCCCAACTCCTACCTCTTCTTGGAGATGTCACTGTCCTGGTTTTTTCCACTACAGAGTTTTCCCTATTCTAAAGCTTCATATATTTGGAATCATAATATGTGCTCTTTTGTATCCTTCCTCAGCATGTTTTTAGTATTAATCCATGCTTTGCATATATCAGTAGTCATGCTTTTTATTGCTGAGGAGTGTTCCATTGTGTTCCCTTGTATTCCATGATGCCACAGTTTGTTTACCCATTCTATTGATGGACAGTTGGGTTATTTCCAGTTTTTGCTTGTTATGAATAAAGTTCTGATGAAAATTCTTACAAACATCTATTTGTAGACCTATGTTTTCACTGCTTGTGGGTAAATATCTAAATAAGGAATTGCTTGGGTCAGGCTAGGTGTGTTTCATTTTATAAAGAACTACCAGACCATTTCCCCAAATAGCTCCTGCCAGCAATATCTGAGAGTTCTAGTTGCTCTTCATCCTTGCCAGCATTTGATGTTGTCATTCTTTTAAACTTTATTGTTTAGCAATTCAATAAGTAGAGGTATGGGGTTCTCTGGAGAAACAGAACCAGTGGTAGTGGGAAGGAGGGAGGGAAAGACAGACAAAGAGACATATTGTAAGAATCTGACTCATACAGTTATGGAAGCTGAGAAGTTCCATGATCTGTCTTCTGCAAGCTGAAGGTCCAGGAATGCCCTTTGGCGTTGGTTCCAGTTCAAAACTGAAGGCCTAAGAACCAGGAGAACCAATGGTATATGTCCCAGTCCAAGGACAGAAGACCAGTGTCCCATTTCAGTCAGGCAGACAGCTGAAAATCTCTTTTTCTCCACCTTTTATTCTTTTCAGCTCTTCTAATGGATTGGACGATGCCCACCAACACTGGGGAGGGCAATCTACTTAGTCTACCAATTCAAACATTCATTTCATCCAGGAAGACCCTCACAAATACACCTAGAAATAATGTTTAACCAAGTATCTGGGCACCCCATGACCCAGTCAAGTTGGCATACAAACTTAACCATCACAACAGACATGTTAAAACATAGACACATACACACACACACACACACACACACACACACACACACACACATTAAATTGATTTTAGGTATCAGTGTGGCTCTCTTCTGATATCTACTTGCGGGAATTTTCTTGGTTGCTGGGGCACCAGGTGAGCATCCCCCCTGGAATGGAAGTACAGAGGCTGAGTCCAGAAGGGAGATACTGAAAAAAGCAAGTCAGAATTGCTGAGCCTTTCCCCTGTCCAGAATGTTCTCCAGGAGAGATTGACCCACACCTTACCAACTCCTAAATTGCGCATTGGTTTCCAGTTACTGCTCAGGATTTGGGGGAGAAAATGTGTGTGAAGAATGGGGTATCTGCTCGTGGGGACACATCTCTTCAGCAGTATAGAAATGTCAAAGATAGTCATCCTGTGTTACCCCTTGATCTTTCTTTTGTAATACATCCCATTTAACCACATTCGTTTAGTCAAGTCTCATTTCATAGACAAACACCACAGGATGTGAGAGGGAAAGATCCAGGCTGGAAAGTTGGAACTGAACAGGGCTGCAGTGTTGAGGGTAGTCCTCTCTGGGGGAGAGGAGTCTGCATCAGCCCCTCTTCCCCGGGACGGCAGGTCCTGCCTGGACGGCCTGGCTGCCTTTTCCCCGGTTGCTTCTTTAGATTTCTCCCTTTAGGTGATCCCAGAGACAGGCAGAACTGGGGCAGCGTTAAAATAGCGCATCAGCATAGGAGGGAGGGTCAGGGAGGGAACTGGGGCAACATGCAGAGCACACGTCCCGCCCCGCCCGAGAAATCAGGTCTTAAAGGAGAAGGTTGCAGTTTTGGGAAATGAGAAAAACTTTGGTTTACATCACAAGATCAATGTCGTGGAGGATTGAGAGAGCCGTAACTTGAGCCAGTGCTCCTGTCCTTCCTCAGTTGCCCCGTCAGAAGGACCCAGGTGAAGGAAGATGCATCCTGTACATGACCATGTGCATGTTTCTCGGGTCTCTGTTGGTTCACCTACCAGTGGGGCTTACCCTGACCCTGCAGTTACAGGGGTCAACGCCCTGCACTGGGTGGTGAGTGGGAGCTTGTCTTCTCTCAGGAGCTCTGGTCTGTAGCCCAGCTGAGGATTCCCTCATTTACGCAATCTGCTATTGAAAGACAGGAAGCAGCTGGGCTCTGGCTGATCACACTCTCGTGGGCTGTTCTGGCTGTATAATTTTGGGCTGATCTGATGACAAGAGAAGGAACAGAAGTGAGGCCTCCATTAGAAGGGCGCCTGTAGGTTGGGGCGGAGAAATCCTGTAGCAGCATTTGCTTGGTAGAGCCCGCCCGGCGCAGAATCGGGTAATTGCAGACAAATTCCCCTTGGTGCCCTGTCATTGATTCCTTCCTCATTTCGAGAGGTTGGCAGAGAAGCACAAGGAACCATGTAACTTCCTCACTTCTGCTGAGGCCTGGTGGGAGCAGACGATGGCGTCGGGGCCCCACGGTCAGACTTGGCCAGCAGGCCTGAGTTAGCTGACACTTCCCTCCCCTCCCCCACTTATTGGCAAATATTGAAGACCCGACACGTGCAGGGCACTGCCTCTGAAAGAAAATAAAGATAGGGAAGGGAAAGCAGCTGGGTGTGCTTGCTGTCTGTCGCCCAGCTCCGGGGCGTGGTGGGCAGTCTGGTCTCAGATGCAGTTAAGGAGTGTCCCAGAGGCTCCACCTGTAGCTTTGTCGTGAAGGAAAAGAAAGCATCTCCTGTGCACGCTTCCTGAGTGCTGATGAAGGGCCCTTACAAAATGTCACAAAATTTCGTCAGTTGAGTGACTTTGCAGACCTTTGGTTTGTCTTTGTTCACAGGGCTGACTTTAATTTGGCTTGAACTTGAACTGCTTTCCAAAATGGTATCAAAATTTCCTAGATATTTTAACCTTCAGATAGCTCGTAAAGATCACAGTGTTTATCATTCCATAGGGCTGTTGATGCTGAATCGAGACTGGACAATTACAAGAAAAGATTGGGGCAGTAGAGTGGTAGCGTCCATCTTGATCATCGGATGACCTTTCGGGAAAGAAGGTGGGGACAATAGTTTTCTCCCCTTGGCTCTCCATCTCTCTTGCCTTTTGTCGTTTATTTTCTATTTAAAAGGTAATTTGCAAATTCAGTGTCTTGAAACCAGTGCTACAGGCTCAGCGCCAAGTAGAAGGCATAGTTCCGTCCTTCCAAAGTAACGGAATTCCCAGGAAAAAAACATTATCAATTGTTTCAGTTTATGGGATTATCCAGGCCCACGATGCTTCAGAAGAAATTGCTGGGACGGTGTGGAGGCTTTGAAGTTACTACTAAGTGACACCAGCATTTGTGTAGCATTTACCATCCTTTTGCCATATGACGCCTCCTCCTTAGACCATCCTGCCTGTCGCACAGCCCGGCAAGCAGAGCACACGCTGGGTGGTCAGTCTTCCCGGGTGCTGTGTGCCTGCTCTGGCTCCCTGGCTCTGTCACCTTGGTGTCCTCTTCTGCAAAGTGAAGATCAGTACCCACTCTGTTTTACGGTAAATGAGGAAACACATAAAGTCCAGTGGCTGCTCACAGTAACGACTCCATAAATGTGAGCTGTTATTTGTCATCGCAGGCAAGAGTGGGAGCCGTAGAGGCTGAACAGGGACCATTGTTCCACACTGGCAGTGTAGAAAGTGCCGTGCACAGCGCTCCAGAAGTTCAGAGGAAACAGAGGTGGGACAAGCAGAGACAGCTCCTGCCCCTTCCCCTGCCATCACACTTGGCATGACCCGTGGCCTCTACGCCCTCCAGATCCTTCCCCAGCCTTCCTTTTCCTTCCTCCTCATTAAGTACTGCCGGGCTCGATGATACATTTGATTAGCTTCTTCGTGTGCTTTCAGGTTTATTATCTCATTTGATCCATTTTTTTTTAAGTTTATTTATTTGGGGAGAGAGAACACAAGCAGGGGAAGGGGCAGAGAGAGAGGATTCCAAGCAGGCTCTGTTCTGTCAATGCAGAGCCCAACGCGGGGCTCAATCTCATGAACCGTGAGATCATGACCTGAGCCGAAATCAAGAGTCAGATGCCTAACTGACTGAGCCACCCAGGCTCCCCACATTTGATCCTTTCAAGAGTGAGGGAAAGTACTCTATTTTTCAGGTGAGGAAACAGGTCTGGGGAGGGTAGATTACTTTCCACATCTTGAGCCTGGAAAGCCCAGGTGGTCTTGTCATTGCCCACTCACATAATAGACTGAGTTATTTTTCAATCCCTACCCACCCCCATTCCAGAGGTAGGTGATTAAAGTGGCACTAACCCTGCTTTCACTAAAGTACAGGTCTCTTGCTACCACAGTGCTGCTCCCTCGCCAGATGGAATATTTCCCAACCCACCTCTTTCTTAAAACCCTGTTCTGAAGTGTGTTTCCCAGCACCGCCAAGCAGTTGACTCAATTTCAACACTGTCTCCCTAGAGGTAGCATCAGACCGCACAGGTTAAGGGCTCCATCCCACAAGACCGCCCCCACTTCAGACACCAATCCCAAGTCCATGTTGTCGCCTATGCTTCTGCCCAACTGGCTCTTAATCAGTGGTTCCTACGACCCCCTTCTCAGGTTCATTTAATTTGCTAGAGCCGCTCACAGAATTCAGAGAAAGAGTTTACTTACTTGATTACCATTTCGTTTTAAAAGGGTAGAAGTCAGGGACACGCAGATGGAAGAAATGCTGAGAATGAGGTATGGGGGGGTGCCTGGGTGGCGCAGTCGGTTAAGCGTCTCACTTCAGCCAGGTCACGATCTCGCGGTCCGTGAGTTCGAGCCCCACGTCAGGCTCTGGGCTGATGGCTCGGAGCCTGGAGCCTGCTTCCGATTCTGTGTCTCCCTCTCTCTCTGCCCCTCCACCGTTCATGCTCTGTCTCTCTCTGTCCCAAAAATAAATAAAAAACGTTAAAAAAAAAAAAAAGAATGAGGTATGGGGATGTGGTGTGGAGCCCCCATAACCTGTCCAGGGGGCACCACCCTCCCGGAAGCTCTACGTGTTCACCACCCTGAAGCTCTCTCAGCCCTGTGATTCGGTCTATAGGCATGACTGGTGAAATCATTGGCCACTGGTGATTGAACTCCATCTCTAGCCCCTCACTTCCCCAGAAGTTGGGGGCAGGACCGAAAGTTCAGACCTTCTGATGAGCTGGTTGGTTCCCCTTGGAACTAGCCCCCCATCTTTAGTGTACCAGGGACCTTCCCAAAGTCACCTCATTAACATAAATTCTGGTGTGGTTGAAAGGGACTCATTATGAATAACAAGACATTCCTTTTACCTTACTGGCTCTGGAGCTATTTTGGGAACCAGTGACAAAAGACCAAATACTACTGGTCTTATTATGTTAGGGAATTCCCAGGGTGTTATAAACTCTGTGCCAGAAACAGGACAAAGACCAAATACATAGTCTTATCATAAATCACAATATCACACGTGTGGTGGGTTCCTTCTTCCCTGATGGAAAGGACTTTAGATTGCAAGCTAAGAAATCTGACTTGGTCTCAGCCCCACCCCCTCAGGTGTTTGAGCTGATGTCTTCCCTCAAGGCCTCTTTGTCTTTACAAGGAAGGTACTGGCCTAAACCTGGGAGTTTGTTTTTCTAGGACATAAATGTCCGGTGACATTTCCTTGTAGGCCTTCTTGTTGGGTGGCCTACTTCCCACTACCTTAGCTGTAACTCGACTCCCGCTCCTGCATTCTGGGAATCATGTTGGGATGAGGGATGATTGATGCTATTATAGTGATAACCATGAATCTGCTCTAGTGTGTCAGAAAAGTGAGTAATGTGAAGTGTAAGGCCTTTTATCAGTAGCAACAGTTCGCTTGAGCACCTCCTAGTGACTGTATCAGGGCCTGGCGTTGGAGGGGCAGGTCCAGAGCACGTCCACCCTGGCATGCCAGCGCGGAGCCCTCGGCCTGCAGACAGTGTGCCAACGTAGCAAGTTTAAACTAGAAAAGTCCTGTAGTCACCAAGTCGTAAAACCTTGGTCTTTTGAGTCAGAAAAAAAAGATGAAGGAATCTCTGAAGAAAATAAGACAATCTCCCAATGGTTGGTCATTCTGTGGGATGTTACTTAATACTAACTTCTTTGCAGGGCCCGGGCCTGAGGGCAGATCCAAGGATGCAGAGAGACTTAGGTTAGAGGTGAAGACATCCTTGTCCTACAAGACTCAAGTGCATTACTCCCTTGTCCACCACATATGCCACACTGGGTCTGTAGATTTCTGACCTGAGTTAGAAAAGAATCAGCCTGACACATCTGAGATCTGGTTTTGGCTGAAAATTTAGAATGGACCCTCTCTCACCATGTTTCTTTACAGTCTTCTGGTTTTGTTATTAATAGATTCATAACCACCCGGAGATCAGAAAATACAGCCCTTGGATTGATAGCATTTGCAAGACTTTTAGTTTTTATTTTTTTTAATTTATTTATTTTGTGAGAGAGAGAGAGAGAGAGAGAGAGAGAGAGAGAGAGAATCCCAAGCAATCTCCACGCTGTCATTGCAGAGCCCAGTGAGTGGCTCAAGTTCCCCAACTGCAAGATCATGACCTGAGCAGAAACCAAGAGTCAGACGCTTAGCTGACTGAGCCACCCTGGCACCCCACCAGACATTTTAGCTGAGACACAGGATGCTAACGATCTTTGAGGGAAAGGGTTGGGGGAATGGGGACTGTGCCATGGAGTGAGGTCCACTTTGTCTGTCCTTAACCGGACCCTGGATTTTCTGTCTGGTCCTATGGATCATTGTCACTGAAAAGAGGAGGGTTTGGAGAAGACTTGAAGCAAAGTATTTGTGCCTTACATGGGAACACGGGAGCTGGCTTGCTTCCTGTCTCAGCACCAGCAGCTGTCAAAGTACAGGGCTTTCCATACAGAATGAACAAGGCCCTGGGAGAGACACTGTCCGGGAGGGAGCAGCTGACAGTCAGTACAAGCCCTCAGCCTGTTATCTGAGAAGAAATTGTTGCTGCCCGATATTACCAGCATCCCGTGAAACTGTGCATGGAACACTTCAACTAAAAGTTTAACAGGAGAGTCAAACCTCGACAACGGTATTTAGATGTGCCGTCACGGACCTAAGATGTCCAAACTGCGTGGGTAGGAATTGTGGTCATAAAAGAGAGAGGCTGTGACGTATGAAATTTGATGTGGACAAATAAGTAATAACTTGCTGATGGTCTTAGATCTTCCTGGTAGAAAAGAAAAGAAATGATCACTTGAAAATAATTTCAATAAAAATTAAAATGGGGGAAATTGGAGATCGTTTATCTTTAAAAAGTTGTTCAGGGGCGCCTGGGTGGCTCAGTCACTTAAGCGTCCGACTTCGGCTCAGGTCATGATCTCACGGTTTGTGGGTTCGAGCCCCGCATCGGGCTCTGTGCTGATAGCTCAGAGCCTGGAACCTGTTTCGGATTCTGTGTGTCCCTCTCTCTCTGTCCCTCCCCCACTCACGCTCTGTCTCCCTCTGTCTCAAAAATAAATAAACATTAAAAAAAAATTTTTTAAGTTGTTTATAAAAAAATAACTCAAGGGACTATGTTTGATTCATGGAGTGCAGCTCAGAAGATTCTCAACCAAAATCTCCAATAATTGGGCACAGTTCTGGTAAAACCCCTTGGCTGTCTAAGCAGTCCAGACTTCCTTGGGAGGGGGACGGCAGGGTCATGATGCCCTGTGTTTGCCTGGTGTAGTGGAACAGCTGTTCCTGTCAGTGGCATATGGCCAAGGCGTGCGTGGCATTTGGGAGGGCTCCAGAGGGCCACCCTGCTGCTCCACGCTCTCAGGGGACAGCTGCCTGAGCCGCAGGGAGGCAAGGTGCCACCTGGTCATGGGTGGTCGAGGAGGTACGGCTCTATGCCTTCCTCCCACAGGTGATCAGCCGTCTGGTTTGGAGCTAGTGAGGAGGAAGGGTATTAAACACTTTGTTACTCAGAGACTGATTATTTGTTTGCCTGGATTTTATTCCTCCCTATCGCTGCTGCCCACTAGAGCCCCTGGGGAAAGGATCTAAATGGAGAATAAAACTCAAACCAGCTGCCAGTGACTTCTGATAAGTTTCACCGATGGGCCTGTCGCAGGGAGAGCACTGGCGAAACAGGGGGATTCGGGAGCTGTGATAAATAGCAATTAATGAAGGAGAAATCGGGTCTAGGGTGTATCCAGATTGTAATTCTCCATGTTGACTCTGACCCCCACATGACTGTAGCCATCTGCGGTTTCTGTGTTTATTGTGGACGTGCTTGGTTTGGAGGAGACATTTCACACCGTTTTCCTGTCTTTCAGGTTTCAAGTGCCCCATTTGTTCCAAGTCTGTGGCTTCTGATGAGATGGAAATGCACTTTATAATGTGTCTGAGCAAACCTCGCCTCTCCTACAATGGTAAGGGTTTGGCGGGGGGTGGGGGAGTCTCCAACTCAGGGTCTTCCCGAGTTCGAGTGGTTCTGGGCAACCTTTGCACCCCCCTTTCTGGCGGGAATGCCTGCGTGGTGTTGAGGAATCCGACTTTTGAAGGCGTCTCGGTGCACCAGCTGGAGAGGCAGCCGAGTGGAGCAGGAAGGCGGCCCAGGGGTCAGGCCCGTGGCACCCAGAAGTCTCTTGGGTGCCCAGGCTTCTGCCCCCTTAGTTCCTTGCACCTCAGGTTGGGAGATGCGGCCTTTGCCCATTTACACACCTGAGGGCAGAGGGCCTGGAGGGGACGCCACCTCTCCTTGGGGAAGGGGACATCTGTGCTGCTGGTGTGCACGGAGTGCTTAAGCCTTGGCGTCCACAGCAGAATACATTCACCAAGTGGACACCCTTCAGGGATTCAAAATGCTGACCTGCCACCTGGTCGCTCCACCAAGGCCCCACTGCTTCCTGCTTCAGAGCCGAGCAGTGAACACAACAGGTAGAATCGCCAGGCCAGGCCGTTCCTAATGTGGTGCCTCTGTGGACAGTGAGCATCAGCGTCTGCCTCCATCACTGACTGACTGGACAGTCTGAGAGGCAAGAGCTTAGCAGAGGTTTAGTTTCCAGGTCCATGAAATGGAGCTGTCAGTAACCTGGCTGTGAGGATTTTTGTCAGAACAAAGTAAGATATTCA
Organism: Panthera tigris; assembly: GCF_018350195.1. Taxonomy (NCBI): domain Eukaryota; kingdom Metazoa; phylum Chordata; class Mammalia; order Carnivora; family Felidae; genus Panthera; species Panthera tigris. The sequence goes on from NC_056674.1 coordinate 49,283,072, forward strand.
CACCTAAAACCCGTCAATACAGAGCCTGACCCGTGGTCAGTGCTCAGGAAGTTACAGCTGGCATTGATCAGAGACAGTCACCCTCAAAGATGTGAGCCCATCCGTGGGTTGGTTGCCTTTCGTTTTCCAGAGTGGACTGGCCTCTGTGTAGTGCTGGGTGCCGTGGGCTTCCACCCTGTGTTCACTCTCGTGTGCTTAGTCTGGTCCTCAAACCGTGTTCATCAGAGAACTGCGCCTTCTGCAAGGCACTAGATCTGAGGGGCATGTGCTCCGGCCCCGTCACGGGGCTCCTTTTGGGGTTAAAGTCATAGCGGTGCTCGGGACAAGTTCTGTGATTTCTCAGAGCCTGTGGACTGGATGGGAGGTGAGCCTCTGATCGCTTGAACCCCCTCCTGACGATGAAGGTTTTCTGAGTAGATTCTCCTTACAGAGCGGTCCTTGGGCTCCTGCCTCCACACAGCGTTAGCCCAGGAGGCCTGATGATTCCAGATTGTTCCCTCGAGGTAAATCTGACAAATCTGACATTCGTTCTCCTATAAACACACCCTACTATTCTCTTATCTCTGATTTACTTGCTCAGCAGAAAGATCTTGAGTACCTGTGGGCAGGCCGGTTATCTGCTTGTCTCCACGATACTCAGTCTGGTCGTATTTGCTCAGGTCAGAGGACCAGCCGCAGGGAACGTCGTGGCCCCACCTCTGCCCCCAGCATTTCCTTCCCCTTCATCTGCTACCTGGTGCCCAGGAAGCCCTTCTTCTTCCCTATGGACAGCCTCTCACTGTCCCTAGACACTGACCGCTGCCACATCTCTGAAACTTGTCATGTGAGCTCTGGGCTTCCTGTCAGACTCGTCAGCGTACGTTCCTTAAAGGATGTTCCAGCTCTACTTTGTCATGTTCCTCGTCTCTGCCTGGGGCCATGGAGGGAGCGGAGTCTTCTCCCGTGGCCCACAGCCCTCCCCAGCCATGGCCCAGAAACTGTGTTCACTTATTCTCCACATGTGCAGAGCCCTCATGAAGACCGCTTTTTGTCCTGTGGGTTGCTGGGGAGAGTTCTCTGTAGACACTGCCTTGCTGTCATAACACAAAGCAGCCTCAGAGTGGGTTCCACGCGAGAGGACTGGGCTCTTGATGTCATCAGGGAGAACTTTGCAAGGGCAGCTGTGGAGGACAGAGTGCTCTTGGGGCCACCTGAGTGAGAAGTACCCACATGGCCCATTAGGAGAACAGGAAAGGCGAGAGACTTGTAAGTGCCCCGTGCTGCCTGGAGCTCTCCTCCTTGCCCACAGCCACAGGGAAGGGGCCCTTGTCCCTCTCCCCTCATTTCCACAGGAGAGCCAGCTTGGCAGCTCAGCCTGAGCACAAGCCACCCGCAGAAGCCACACTCAGAGTCAGAGTCCCCTTAGAAGAAGAGGAAGTTGACCAACCAGCGTGAGACCCAACTACAGCTGTTCTCAGTTCTGTTCCATTTTCCACTCCTCCTCTAATTGAAGGGCCGCCTCTTCAGGATGTGAGTGTGTGTGTGTGTGTGTGTGTGTGTGTGTGTGTGTGTGTGTAAACTAGAGGCTCAAGCACCTCCTTTACAAAAGTCAACCCTTTACCACCAGAGGCAAGGAGAGGCATGTTGTGTCTGGTCCTTTCAGTGGAATTTGATCTAAGGGGATGGAGAGGTTTCAGAAATGGCGGGCTGGCCTCTCTGTGTGCACTTAATGCCTGATAGCCAGTCTCTGTGTTTTGTGAAGACATCTAAACCTTCCAGATAAGAGAAGGCATTTGCCACTGGGGATATGTATGTGGAGTGGGAGTCTCCAGAACTTGTCTAGGGCCTATTCTAGCTCACACAGAGCACAGGCATTTCAGGGACCATAGGCCAAAGTCCCAGGTCAGGACATCTGGGTGTTTACTTTGGTTTTGCCAATAACCTGTTTTACGCCTGATCTCTCATCATCCCCACCAACTTCACTTTATCTTTTCTATTAAAAAAAAATGTGAGAAGACTTCTTTATGTTCTTTAATCTGTGAAGTATAGAGCTCTCAGAATCTTCTGGAAAGTAGGCAAGATGAGGCTTTCTTAGTGAATAGAGAGAAAAGTGCTATTTTCTTATGAAGATTCACCAGAACTCCTGGTCACTCCCCTGGAGATTTCTCATGTGTACACACACACACACACACACACACACACACATACACTTTCCGTAATTGCTGGCACTAATTGGGGAAATTTCTAGAAAATTTGCAGCGGTTATGTAAGATGAAATTTAGTTAACCACCAAAGGAAAAAAAGTAGAAACCTCCTAAATGAGGCAGATAGAAAGTAGTATTTTTCTTATTATGAGGGTTGGCCTGAGCTGTGGATTGGAAAGCCTCCAGTAGCGGCCTGCCAGATTAAAAAAAAAAATTTAGGAAAGGCAAGACTAGATTAACTGGTTCACCCAGTGCTCAAGAGAAATGTGCAGGCCAGTAACTGGTGCTCCCAGGGCAAGCACCTGGCTAGGAAGGCTTGTGAGTAGTTGCCCCATGCTGAGGGTGTAGGATGGGTGCAGGGCCCCAGAGCACTGAATGTTCCATCCTTCTCCTCATCCACAGGTGGCTCTGAGCTCAGGACCCCTGGGAGATGAGGGAGGAATTGGGGGGACCCGCTTTTGTGGATAAATGCAGTGAGCTTGAATGGCCCTTTAATTTCTCTCCATGTGCAACATCTATTTGTGGTTCTGAGACCAAGGAACTCACCCTCAAGAATATGCACTCAAGGAGCTCCTGGGTGGCTCAGTCAGTTAAACATTCGACTCTTGATTTCAGCTCAGGTCATGACAATCTCATGGTTCTTGGGTTCGAGTCCCACATTGGGCTCTGTGCTGGTGGCACGGAGCCCGCTTGGGATTCTCTGTCTCCCTCTCTCTCTGCCCCTCCCTGTTTGCGCGCTCCCTCTCTCTCAAAATAAATAAATAAACATTAGAGAAAAAAAAGAATATGCTCTTAAATTTTGATCTTCACATTGCTCAGCTAGCAGTACGAGCCTTGAGATTGGATGGGGCACTTGATTTTGCTATGAACAAAATAGAACCATAATACTGTCGGGGGCGTGACAGATGGCCAGCTGTCAGTGGAAGGTTTAGGGGGCCCACATTCCAAGACTAGCCAGGAGTCCTTGGCCCTGGTAGATTCTGGGGGGTTTTAGGTTCCTTTGCCAGCAGTGTTAAGGAGAGCTTGGTTGCTATCAAAGTAGCTTCAGGAGATTGTCTCCCCTCAGCTTTCTTTCTTCTCTTTCTTTCTTCTTCTGGACCCATGCTCTGCTTCTAAGGTCCTGACTACCCTCTTCCCTCCTCTCCGCCAAAAGTCATTGCCCCCGACTTTAGGGCTCTTAAAATGCTGCATGCCACACAAAGTTTCTTTAATGGAGAGGGAATCTGACTCCCTAAAAAGGCAGGAATGCCTCCTTCGAGTTTACCCCAAGGCAGCAGACTTGTGTAAACGGTGCTTATCTGGCCTGTGTCCCTGCTGAGAGCCTGTGGTTGGCATGGAAATGCCTTTTCTTAGGCCTGGGGGAGCCAGGTCCTCGCCTTGGAGTGTGCCCAGCCCAGTGGGGCACTGGCAGGGGCTACCGTTAGATGCTTCGGCAGTGCCGGACTCGGAGGTGTCGGTCCTGGTGCCCCTCCTACAGGAAGAGGGCTGGTGACCGGAGGGCCACTGGGAGAGCGGGGAACCCGTGGGCAGGAGACCCACAGGGGCTTGCCGCAGTGGGGAAATCAGAATCGGGTAGTTACAGAAGAGACTTGAGCTGGGTCGCCATGGGGAGCCTCAGTAGGGATGAAGCCCTCCGGGCGCAAGCTTTATTGGCTGCCCCCTCTTGGCCACCATCATTGCAGTCCAGCCCACCAGAACAACTGGAGCGTGCCCCACAGTCTGGGGCGTTAGGGTGGGGACGCCACTGCTGGGAGGGGAACCCTCTGCTCCAAGTTTCCCCTTTTCCTGGAGATTCCCCAAGAAGGGAGCCGGCGAAACCGGCGCCGATGGCACTGCTCCTCCCTGTCCCCCAGGAGACTGGGCCAGCAGCTCTGCCCTTGTTGAGGAGACCAGGCTGTGCTGCACCTGGGCAGGAAATGAGGCCAGGAGGCGGGGCCAGTGTCTCTGCGTCATTTGCTAAGGGTTCTCCCTCTGGCTCCTACCTTCCTTCCCGCCAGGGCTTTGACTGCCATTAAGCACCAGAGGAAATGCATTATGTATCGTCCTGCTCTCAGCTGCTGGCTCCGAGCTGCACCAACTTCAGCTTTCCCTCCAGGCTGCCAGCAGAAAGGGATCAGTAGCTATTTGGGCCTTCCTGCCCCCTCCATGCCGCCAGACCAGCCGTTCGCGCAGTCCCTTGGGGAACGTGGAGCCAGCACTCCACGGGGCAGTCAAGCCCAACATGGCAGCCCTACACCTAGGTTCCTCCACCCCCCACCCCCCGGAGCCCCTGCATGCACACAGTCACAAGAAGAAGAAGATCTGAAGTTGTGGGTGAGATGGGTGGTGTTTTCCGGCCCCAAGGGAAGAGACTCCATCACCTGGTCTTTTAAGGAAGGGAGGTAAGGTGGCCACGTGGAACTTGTCTTGGGAGTCATGGCCACTTACCAGCTGCATGAGCTGATCCAGAGACTCCCACAGGGTCTTTAGGACTCACTGAGATGTTTCTGTGAAGTTCTGGCATACAGCTGGCCCCAAAGAAATGAAGCCTCCTTTTCTCCTCCTCCTGCATCTTGCTTTGACAAATAGCAGCTGTCAGAGTGCCCCTCTACCCCGTATCTCAAGGCAGGAGTAGAAGTATGCAGCCCCTCCCCAACCCCAGTCCCTGCCCTGGTGTCAACCTCTCCCACTGTGGTGCCAGAGAGCTTTGCCTCTCGTTTGGCTCCCTCATCCATTTGGACGGATAGATATTGGCATCACTTAGCACCACTCCCACTCAGACCAGACACTTCTAAACTCCCTCTTGGGCAGTGGCATTGGCTTTGCACAGGGCATCAGGGGCCTGGTGGGGCAGGGAGTGGAAGGGGGGTGGGGTGGGGTTGTCGGGAGCCAATAAGAAAAAGGCAGAAAGCACAGCTTCATCCCTGTTTTCTCATCAACCAGCATCAGTTGAGGCCCCTCCTCTGGGGACATCAAAGGACGTTTGTGTCCCTGGTGGCCTCAATTTGTGCCAGGCCCAGGGTCCTCGGCTTTGTGCCTCGAGGTTCCTGACAGCAGGCAGCAGCCTCCCACAAGAAGTGTATGGAAGTCTTGGAGGAGCTAGTTGATAGCCAACCGTCAGCCCTAGCCATTTCCACTCCCCTGCTGAGCTCCCACGGACATCTGGGGGCTGCTGACTCCAGGGCCCCAGGGATTGGGACAGGAAGTTTTACTCAACCTGCTCAGGCCTGTGGCCGGATCTGTGTACCGCCTGCCTTCCGCTGTGGGAAGAATACTGCTCCCTGGGCACCGCGCCGGGTGTGGGTGCCACTGGCTTCCCCAGGCTGTCAGGGCCCCAGCCCTGAGCTCCCCTGTCCCACGGGCTTCCAGGCCCGGTGCTGCAGCCCCAGGCTGGCTGGTGAGGCGCAACACCGCACTGTGTGCGAATGGTAATTGATTGTTTCTAAGAAGATGCATCTGACCTTCGTGTGCTCAAACCAGAGTCCTTGATAAGAAAAGGAACCACCCTGTGCCTCCTATGTCTTCCCCTAGTGACATCCAGTATGAAAAGAGGGGAGAGTCGAGCAAACCTCAGGCCTTCTCTCCATTCCTGGCTCCCTTCCTATATCTCTGTCACCTCTGCTCTGGCCTGGAGCCAGTGCAGGTGGAGAGCGCAGCCAGCAGCTCGGGAAGCTTTGGGGACCCAGGGAATTCTAACCTACCCATTGGGCTCACGGCTGGGATATCAGTCAGTGGGGGGAAATGCAGAGGACACTAATTGGGAATCTGTAACATTACTGTACCCCAGGGATAGGAATCATCCATAAGTGGGGAGGAAGGGAGGAACCATGAAACGGGGCTGGGGCCCAGACTCACTTTCCCCCTGGGATGCCTGAGGCGGACAGGGCTCCCAGGAAGGTCCGTGGTACAACTCTGCCCCCTCAAAGCTAGACTGTTTTCCTTCCCATCTTTATTGGGGTGTTTTCCTCCAGTGTTTTATTATGAAACTATGAAACATACAGCAGAGTCTGAGGGTTTTGCAGTGAACACGCAGAGAACCCAGAGTCTGAAGTCTGCGTCTTACGGTACTTGCTCTGTCACACCTCTGTCCACCAGCCCATCCTATCTTTTGATGCATTTCAGAGCCAAATGAAAACACCAGTACTTTTCTTTATTGGCGCTTTTCATTGTAAAAGCAATGCACGTGCAAACAAATTTCAAAATATATAAAGACATTTTTCTTCTAGTCCTCCTTTCCTTCACCATCAGAGTGTATATTCTCCCAGGCGTTTTCTGTGCCAACACAACCAGGTGGATACACACATACATTTCAATCTGGAGGGTATCTGGTGCTTTAAGAAATGGGATCCTGCCCTTTTACCCATCTGCCACTTGCCACATTCGGAGTCTGAGGCTTCCCTCCCCTTGGCAGACTGATGATGTGCCATTTGCTTTTTCCGTTCTTGTCACCCTTTCAGGTGGGCCTGTGGGTTAACCTGATGTTAACAAAAAGTGACCACAATTGTATTGGCCGGGAAGCAGAGGGTGACTTCTGTCACAGCTCAAGTGCACAGGGACTTCAGTATTGACCTGGTCCTATCTTAGGCTTTTTCCTCAGGGTTCTTGGTGGGGAGCTTTGAGGCACCTTAGCCTTCTAGGCCCTGAAGAATTCTCGTTTTGAGGGCACCTGGGTGGCTTAGTTAAGCATCCGACTCTTGATCTGAGCTCAGGTCTTGATCTCAGAGTCATGAGATCAAGCCCTTCATTGGGCTGTGCTCTGGGCATGAACGTACTTTTAAAAAAGGCGGTGGGGGGCACCTGGGTGGCTCAATGGGTTAAGCAGCTGACTTCAGCTCAGGTCATGACCTCACGGTTCATGGGTTTGAGCCCCGCGTCGGGCTCTGCTGACAGCTCAGAGCCTGGAACCTGCTTCAGATTCTGTGTTTCCATCTCTCTCTGTCCCTTCCCTGCTCACACTGTCTCTCAAAAATAAATTAAAAAAAAAAAAAAAAAAAGAATCCTTGTTTTCTAGGCCCCACATGTTTTCCTTTCCACCAAAGTCATCAGAGAGCACACAAAAACAGGCGGAGGAGGGCACCAAGCAGAGGGTCCCAGGCCCTGCGCTGCCACTCCCAGGCCCCCATCTCAGGCAAGATGTTTGATTTCTCTGGCTTCCATATCCTCCTTTGCAGAATGGAAATAACACACATGCCCTGCCTCGCTCGTAAGGTTGTGAGGCTCAATTGAACACACACATACAATCTCAGGATGTATCTCGTTTGGTGGTGCTCAAGAACAATTACAATCTTTTAGTAGTGGGGAACTGATCCTGCTTCAGGCTCTTTCTTAACATCCATAACCTCGCCCTCTCGGTATTTCTCTTGTGGTTGGAGAAACTTCTGAGTAACCTTTGCTTCCTTCATCTCTTGCACCTGCCTTCCAGATGTTAGAGTTAGCCCGGGTTCTGTCTTTGGCCTTCTTAGATGTCAGTCAAATCTCTTTATCCCACATGTACACCCGTCACCCACGTCTCTCCTCTAAACCCCACATCTAGACTTGAATAGTCTCCCGGAGGTTTCATTAGTTTGTCCAAATGGAGATGCCCGGTCAGCATCCCCTACCCAACTCTGAACTCACTTGTCCTGCCTGTCCTCCTCCTGGGTCCCCTCTCATAGTGACGAGCACCTGCCACTTGCCTGGCTGCCCTGGTCAGCACACATCATTCCTCCCTTCGTGCCCCCGTGGCTAGTGCAGGCCCTGAATCCATTGCTCCTGCATTGCCGCGTCCGCCTCCACGGTGGGCCCCCCCATCTCTGGGCTCTCTCAGCCCCTTCTCCAGTAGTCAGCAGAGACCAGACGTGATCAGACCGTGTCTCCAGGGCCTCCCAGTGAACCAGATGAAGCCTAGGCACCACAGCAGTACACGAGTCCGTCCCGAGGGAGTTGGTCCCACCTCCCCGTAAGACCCTGCGTCTCTCGGCAGAGGCCATAGCAAGCTTCCTGCGGTTCCCGATGCTTGGGTACTGTTCCCTTTGCCTGGGATGTCCTTCCCTGAACAGTCTCTGCCCTGATAAGGCAGGCATCTGCCATACTCTCACACCTGGGCCTGTGGGCATCGTCAGGCTTCCTAAAAATTCCTGTGGCTGTTCGTTTCCATTTTCTTGTCAGCCTCCCCTGTGAGATTAGGACTTCGATCCTGGGACTGTGGCTTATTCACTGACTTGCCAGTGCCCAGAATGTCACAGAAATTTAATAAAGGGCTGCCGACTCAGCCATGGTGTCTCCCTATTCTGCCCAGGCCTTTCCAGCTGTGGCTGTGCTAGGGGCCTGTGGTGTGCGGTAGCTTCCTTCCATTCATTCTTTTCTGTGGGGGGCCTTTTTCTCCTTTTTAAATTGAATTGCACAACCTAGTAGCGTTCAGGACATTCGCAGTGTTGTGCAACCATCATCTCCATCTAGTTACACATTTTTGGAAGAAAACGCCTGGCACGATTGTACTTTCGTGAGGTATCTAAAATAGAGCCCTTCTCAAAGAGCCAGAGGATAGCGTGGCGGTCGCCAGGGGCTGAGGGATAGGGAAACGGGGAGTCGCCTTTCAGCGGGTGTGGCGTTTCAGTCGTGCCAGATGAAGCAGCTCTGGAGAGCTGGTGCACAGCGTCGTGCCTCCAGTTAGCAACAGTGTAGTGCACACTTGAAAGTCTGTTGAGAGGGTAGATCTTGTGGTAAGTGTTCTTACCATCCAAAAGGGAGAAAAAGAAAACCCCTCACCCGTAAAAAAGCCACTCCCCGTCCCCTCCTGCCCCAGCCCCTGATCTGCTTTTTGTCCACATTGGCCTGTCGTGCACATTTCACATAATGGAATCGTTTAGTAGGTGACTTTTTGTGTCTGCCTTCTCAGCACGGTGTTTTTGCAGTCTGTCCACATCGTGGCCTACCTTGGTTCTTCGCTCCTTTTCACGGCTGAGTAATATTCCACAGTGTAGATGGCCCACGTCTGTTTATCCACTGACCAGTTGGGCGGGGGATATGGGCTGATTCCACCTGTTGGCTGTTGTGCACTCATGAGTCGTTGCCGAGCACCTGTCTCTTCCGTTCCCTCTTGCCTCGTACCCGTACCATGCTTTTCCAAACCAGAACTCCACGCAGCCCCTGGTCTGTGTGTCTGTCTGGGGGACGCTCTGTTCAGGGAAATAGTTTGCCTCTGCTACGTGCCTGTCCCCCTCCCAGCCCTCTTCAGCCTCCATCCTCTGCCCCTCGTTTGGTGATTAATCCCATTTGTCTTCAGATAATTCACGTGCCGTGTGCGTGTCTTGTCTCTGCAGTACCTTCAGGTCAAGGTACCCTTGGTCTTCTGTGTCGCCCACAGAGCCTTGCCCACTTCAGGGGACCCAGGCGGTCCCAACCAGCTCCTAGACCCCTGCCTGCCTTGCACCACCTGTCTGCTGGCCACTGACCCTCTCCCACTCTCCTCTGTCCTCCCTTTGCAGATGACGTGCTGACTAAAGACGCGGGTGAGTGTGTGATCTGCCTGGAGGAGCTGCTTCAGGGGGACACGATAGCCAGGCTGCCCTGCCTGTGCATTTATCACAAAAGGTACGAAAGGGTCGGCAGGGCCAGCTCAGCCCCATCCGAGACCCCAGAGGGCTCCTTCTGTGCAGGTGGGGGAGAGAAGGACGGACCCTCAGCACTAGCCATTCTGTCCCTTTCGGTTGCGGGATGACCTCTCCTCCCTGCCAAGGGCTCTGAGAGGGGTCGAAGCAGAGGCCCGCAGATAGAAGGTCTGAACATGCCAAGTGTAGGGCAGAGCAGGTCTCTGGTCTGATGGCCTGGAGGGTGGGGGCTGACGGGGAGACCCGTGGAACCCCACAGGTTGGAGGCACTTAGGACCCCGCCTGGAAGGTTGATTCGCCATCCGTCTCCTTGAGCCTTATCTTCCTCCGCGGGCCCCTCTCCTCCACGGTGTGAGGACCGTCATCTGTGCCAGAGAGGCAACAGGGAGGGGTGTGCGAGCCGCCCCTGCACCCGCCCCTTCTCCCCAGAGGGCCAGAGGCAGGAATAGCCACTACCTGTGGGGCCACGGCACTGAAAGCTGCTATAATTAGCGGGGCTGAGATTTGTCCTCAGGCTCCAGTATGAGCCTCGTTCTTGTTTCCAGCTGGAAAGAAGACACCTCCTTACCCAAGACAGGAGGACGCTCTGTGCCATCTGCTCTCGGCTCCTTGAGTCCCAGAGCTTCTCCTGACACGCGGGCTTTTCCAAAGCCCGATTCACAGGGCTGTTGGCCATGAGGTGGTCGTGGCTCCTGGTACCCGGACGTGGCCAGTTTATGAGAGGCTCCAGGTCGGGGTGGGGCGAGGGGGTGTTCTTGGCCTGGGCCCAGCACAGATTGCTCCAGTGTCCCCAGAAGGCACCACTCAGAATCAGAAGATAGAAATCTTTGGCTCTGGGGGAGAACGGTGCAAATTATCTACCTGGTTCCTGTCTTTGAAAATTACACTATGTTGGTACATAAGTCAGAAAGCTGTTTTGGGCAATCTCTGTTCCCTGTCTGGTTCAAATGGTCCTTTCTGTGAACACTGGAGACCAGGGTTTCACTGTTAGCCTCCTGTCTGGCCCTCCCCAGCAATGTCCCTAAGCTGGAGGGCTGGGCCTCCCCTTCCCACTTCTCTGGGACAGGCTCCATGCCGTGTGCCCACCACAGCTGACCAAGCTCCGTAGAGCCTGGGGATCTCCTGAAGGTCCCACCAGGGAGGGAGCCTCAGGCTGTCCCTTTGATGGAAGAAGGGGTTCCCGGGACCCCAGTGCCCAGAGCAACGGCCAGCCTGCTGGGTCTCGGTTTCCATCTGCTTGTGCTTTAAGCCCGAGAGATGGTGGGCTCACTGCCCTGCCTGGCCCTCCAGCTCTCACCTTCCCCCTGGTAGCTGTTGCCTCTCTCGAACCCCCATGTAGGCGAGGCCTTGGTCCCTCTCAGGGCCACACTCGCCGTTTCCTGCCGGCACCCAGATCCGCCCAATCCTGTACCCATCGTGCCGGGCTGATGCCTCGGGCTGAGCCAAGATCCGTCCTGGTTCTCTCCTTCCTGCTTCAAAATGTGGGTGTATGGGGACACGCTTGTTTTTCCCTGAGGCGCGAGCAAGTGAGATTTAGCAAACTCCTGATCAGAAGCCTGACCCTTGGAGAGCGCCCTGTAAGGAGTGGCTTGGTCCACGGGTAACATGTCTCCCCTTGCCACCTCCCTGCCTCAGTTGCATAGATTCGTGGTTTGAAGTGAACAGATCTTGTCCAGAACATCCTGCGGACTGACCCTGCTGGGCTCGCTTGCTGACTCCTCTCAAAGGTGAGCCTGTGGTTGGGGGTGCTCCGGGCTCAAGACCGAGGCTCGAGTCACTCTGGGGCCTGGAGGTAGGGGAGCATCTCGTCAGTGGTTCTGTGGGGGAGGTGATTCTCCAGGAAGGACAGGAAGTACAAACTCCCATGGTTATGAAGGGGAGCTTCAGCAGAACTAGGTTCTTTGGAAAGAGGCCAGTGTGTGCAGACATCTAGAGTGAATCTCCCTGAGGAAGGTTCAGAAAGACCCTCTCGGAAGGTGCCGGGTGGGAGGGGACCGACACTGGGTTCTCCCCAGCCCCGCCTTGTGCGTGAGGGGCGGCCCGAGTCAAGCCTGCGTCTCGGGGTCTCTGCCTCTTCGGGGACAGGGGTGGACATCAGCCTTACTAAACAAGACACCCTGTGGGACAGTGCCCTGTACTCTGTGGTGCTCATCAGTGATCACCTTAACCGCTGCTCTTCTGCCCGCAGGCCACCTCCCTCACGCTCACACACAGCCACACTCACACATACTCACACCCACATACTCTCGCCTACCCTCACACACTCATCCGCTTCCAGATGAATCAGCCACAGTAGGCCAGCACGACTACCTTTCCCTCCAGATGTGCACACGTGGTCCCCTGTATAACCGTCCAATCTGACTGTCCCTTTCTTCCCCAGGGCACCTTGCTTTTCTGCTGACCATCCTCGCCCGTCCCCCATCCCACCTGTCCCTTGCGAGTCCTGGGCTAGCACTTTCTTTTTTTCTGGCAAACAGACAAAAACCCCATGGAAACCAAAACCCTGACTCCACCTCATCTCACATCCAAAGGTTTTGGGGCCTCTTTTCTTCTCTCTCTCTCTCTCCCTTGTTTTTGTTTTGTCTTCCTTTGTTCTTCATTAGGTTTATTTTATTTATTCCAAGTAAACTCCCAGAACAGCTGATGATGTCAGACAAATCAGGGACATTTGCTCTTTTTACCTTCCCCTCAAAAACTGAGGACATGGGGAGAAGAAAAAGCAAGGGTGAGAGTGAGGCAGAGGGACTGGGCCGGCGCCGGAGCGGGAGTCCAAATCCCGGCGTGACTTCTGGCTTCGGGCCCCGGAGCGGAACCACAGACGCCCGGCCAGCCTCGGCAGGATGCACGCGGCCGGCCTCGCCGACACGGCGCGACTTACGTGTTACGATCCACACAGGGACCGGCCAGCCCCCGTTCCCGAGAGGAGGCATCGGACACGGGCAGAGCTGAGCTGGGGACACCAGTGGGAACAGGGCACCCCTTCTGCACTGACTTCCAGAGAATGGTTCTCCCTTTCTCCCTGAGGACACCAAATGGATGAGAGCGAGTTTGAGAGAAGAAAGAATCAACCGCCATCCTTCCCCTCACCCCTCATCCCAGGAGGGAAAGGGCATTTTCTTTTTCACCTTTGAAAGGCGTTGTGGGTCTGTCTAAAGTGTTTACAAAAAAAAAAAAAAAATTATAAAAAAAAAGTCTAGTGTCGACTGGTGTTTTCCCTCGTGATGTTTACAGATTGCTGTCTGCTGCCCAGCTAGAACCCACTCAGTGACAGAACCGAGCAGGGCCACACGCCCCGATGGCCCAGGAGCAGGCACACGTGGCCTCCTCCCATGCCCGGCACCCCCACCGGCCCTCTCTATCACCAACCACTCTGCCTTGGGTATTTTGGGGTTGTTTTTTTTTTCCTCCATTCTTCTGGCTTGGTTTTGCACATTTCTCCCCCAGGACCCTGATATGTAACTTTATTGCCAAAAAAAACAACCCGTCAAGGACCTACTCCTCTCCTTTTCCTTTTCCTCTTCCTCCCTCCCCTCCTGGTTCTGGTCAGTTCAGAGGATTTAACAATCACAAGTGTCCTGCAAAAATGCCTGAACATTTTTCTTAGACCCTTGCGGATTTTTTTTTTTCCAGAAAACTTAAACAGACAAAAGACTTATTAAAGGAATATGTACAGTTACCCCTGTTTTCAGGCACTCTGTTTGAGAACATTTTAGCCATTGATGTTCACACGTGGCATCAGCCCATGCAAGATAGGTTTCTGTATTTATATATTAAAATACAAAAAAAAAACAACCTTATAAAATGTTTAAAAAAAATGTTCAAAGCTTGGAGACAAAGCTTTCTTCATTAGTCAAGGTGTTTTGATATGGTATTAAAATGTCTAATAAAAGATGCACTGTGTGACTTTATTTTACTGAGGTAATCGTTACACGACCAGGAAATGGGGCTTGAAGGCCTGTCCCCCGCTCCCTCACCTACATCCTTAGCAACTTCCTCCAGGCTTGGCGCTGCAGGCATGTGAAGTGGTCCTCAGAGCAGTCATGCCTGGGCAGGGGGGCCTGGCAGGTCACACCCGAGTCCTTCAGATTTACTGACCCTCCCAGGCATCATGGAGTCCATCTGCCATCACCTGTGGCGTGGCCGTGACAGAACTCTTCAGGAAGGATCTGCGGGGGCAGAGATCGCGCAGCCAGCGGAGGCTGCGAGGATGCGGATTCCTCCAGGTATTGGCCCAGTCCCCTCACTCCCCCACCCCCACCCCTGCCTGCCTTCATCCTCCGCTCCCCGTCCCACGTCCTGTCCTGCCCTGCCTGTTGCTCAGTCTACATCTCAGTGCTGACTCATGGGCATGCTTCATTGAGGCCCAGAAAGAGGCCCTGTTTGGGGCCGAGCCAGCTCAGAGCCCTTGAACTGGAACCAGCCACTCAGGGCTCACAAGAGTTGGCACACCTAAAGCCGGGCGGGAAGCTCAGGGCAGGGGGAGCGGCGCATGCCCGGCCTCTGTCCCCGGGCCAGACCGGCTCCTGGAGCAGCATTCCGGAGCCTCCTGCAGAGCCTGTGAAGGAGAGCTCCGGAGGGAGATGCCTCAAGCTTCTCTGCTCCAACTCCTCCTCGGGCCCCTCTTGTGCTCGGCGGACTGTCCATCTGTCAGAAGCTTCCTAAAGCACCTACTCTGGGCAGGGGCCTTGCAGGCCAGGGGGCAAACGTGCACTGGGGCACAGGCACGCTCAGCACATTCAGAAACGCCGAAGAAGACCTTGTGGGTCTGAGCCTGGGCCTTAGCATCATGGTGGGGACCCCCGGGGACCGACCGTCGCTACGGTGACAAGAACATGAGCTCTAAACGGTCTGCATGTGGGCTCCTCTGTTGGGCAGAATGATCTCAGAGAAACAACTTTGTTCTTCTGAACTTCAGTTTCAATCCCATGTGAGCGGGGACAGTTGGGAGGTGACCGTGAGGGTCAGAGAATGTGCCCGGAAGCCCCTGGCACATGCGTAGCAGGCTCCCTCAGCTCTGTCATCGCAGAGAGCACTGTTCTCTTCACAGCACCTCCCGCTTCTGCCTGGCAACTGTGTCTCCCTGTTCTAAATTTAATTCCTCCAGCAAAGCCGGCCCCGAAGATCTCCTTGCTTGACCCCTGGGCCTGCAGGCAGAGACCTTTATGACCACCTTGGTGGCTTGGCCCTGGGTGAGCCAAACGGTCGTGACCCAGTGGGGCAGGCTGGAGCCCACGCCGGCCGGGCGCTGTTCCAGGCTCCCGGGGCTGGTGCCTGTCCCCACCCCCCAGCGACTTCCACTCCCACCCGGCACATGGCAGCCCTCTGCTGGCTGCACTGGCCTCCAGAATTCACCCGGATTGCAGGCCCCTCAGGCAGGGGTTGAACAGGCTAGTCCCAGCTTCCCAGGTAGGCCTGGTCTCTGTCATGCTCCTTCCAGGTCGCTGTCTCTCTTCCTGGGCGGGCAGGGAGTCAGCTGGAATCTCAAGGTGACTTCCATCCCCCTCTCTCTGCTAAGGGCTCAGCACGCTTGGGGGGGGGGGGGGGCTTCCCGGGCAGTTGCACCTTACTAAGACCATCTAGTAGCCCTTCAACGGTGTTGAGGTTTTTAAGAGAAGGTCCTTATGCTTAGGAGATAGGTGCTGAATTCTGCAGGTAAATGGCGCCAAGAAGTGTGTAACTCCACTCCAGATGGCTCTCCAGAAAGTACACACACAAAGACAATAAGGCAAAAATAGTCACTTGAATCTTCAGGGGCTGGTATTTCAGTGAACAGTGTGCTTGTTCTTTCATCAAAGTAGATCTCTGCCCAGTAAGGGGAGAAGCCTCCATTGCAGGCTTCTCCCCTGGGCTTGGGGGTGAGGCAGTCCATTTGCGGGGCGGGGTGGGGGGGGGGGTACTAGAGAGCTGTTTGTCCAGAATGCATGCAGCTAACACTTAGGTAGTTCGTGTACCAGGGTGGTTTGGGGAGAGGCAATGAGGCTTGCCCCCACACCAGCCCTCGGCACAGTGCTCACAGCCCAGGGCTGGAAATGTCACGGAGGAGCAAACGGGGCTCAGTCCAGTGAGGCGAGGGGCTTCCGAGAATCATGCTGGGCTGAGGAGTCCCAGAAGGGCGGCCTCTGCCCAGAGCCTAGACAGCTGATGGGGAAAGGTGGGAGGGGCCCGTGGGGTGGAGGCAGGGAAGGAGCTCAGTGGTGGCTCAGGAGAGTAGGGGTGAGGTGAGATGGAGAGTCCCACTGGTTTCCCTGCTTTGCTCATCTTTATTCAGAGGCCAAGTCCAAGGGGGTGAGGGAGATGGGCCCACATGATAGGCTCCTGGGATGGGATTTAGAGATTGGCTTCCGGGACACCAAGCCTCCCCCCACCTCAACCTGGGGAAGTAGGGGTACCCAGGGCAGAGAACTGTAGGCCCTGGACAGGGGAGTCCTGGGTGCCTCTGCCCAGAGCAGATGCCATGGTGGTGGGCGCCCTCTTGTGGGCTTGGGAACAGCTGAAGTACACGGACTGAGTGGTCTCACCAGGGATCCCCAGGGTGGGCAGACCTGACTTGGGGAGGGGGGGGAGCTAGTAATGTAATACATCACACCATGGAGAAGTATAATACAAGCAGAATAATTTCACTTCCATTTCCATTGATTGGCAACAGCCACTTGAAGAACATGTTCAGAATGTTCTTGGGCTCGGTCCAGGCTCATGGTGACCATGGGCAAATCCTCGGGCTCTCGGCTTCTCACAAACAGCAGTTGGGACAGGGACCTGGGTCCCTGAAAGCAACCTTCTGTAGCCTAAGCACCATCCCCTCCCCAGGCTGCAGTAAGTCCAAGGACAGGCCCAGAACGAGGGCTGAGGATATCACTGGCCACAGGACAGAGAACCTGACGGGGGTGGGAGGGAGGCGGGCACAGGAGGCCATGCATAGGGGCTGCCTGCTCATCTCCAGACTGCTGCAAATAGGGCTCTGGTTTGCTTTAGGGGCCCAGGGAAGCCTATCAACGTAAAGTGGGGGATCCCTTCCCACGCCAGGAAAGGAGCGTTCCTGTCACCAGGCACGTGGAGTCAGGCTAAGGGAGCTGGCCCCCAGCAGCAGCGAGGCTCAGACCAAGGGGAAGGCAGGCAAGCCCCCTGCAGGTCTGGGCGGAGGCGGAACTGTTCTGTGGCAAGAAGAAAGGTTCCAGAACAGGAGGTTCCACTGTCTGGGGGCTTGTGGGCCAAGTGCTTTCAGGCCCTCACAGCACCTTGCCTGGGTTCATGAGGCCTCGGGGATCCAGCATGGCCTTCAGCCGCCGCATGGTCTCCATGCCCACGGCACCTACCTCCTCCTGTAGCAGCTGGCGCTTGCCCAGCCCAATGCCATGTTCCCCAGTACATGTCCCATGGAGTGCCAGTGCCCGCCTGGAAGGGGGGGGGAGGTGGCAATGAAGAGATTCTCAGCAGCGTTCCTCCCACCACCTCCCAGCCGCCCTCCCTGGGCTTTGCTCTCACCTGCCCAGCAGTTCTGAAAAGGCCTTGACCCTGTGGAGCTCCTCGGGGTCCTCTGGGTCCACCAGCAGGAGGCAGTGGAAATTGCCATCACCCACGTGTCCAAGGATGGCTCCTGGGGGCCCAGACGACAGAGCCGCTGCCCCGGGCCAGTCCTCCCGCTACCCACCCCCACGGCGCTCCAGCAGCGGGCATGCGGACCTGTGAGTCCCTGGGCCTTCAGGTCCTCCTTGGTCTGCACCAGGATCTCTGGCAGCCGGGAGATGGGCACGCACACGTCGGTGGAATAGCCCTAGATCGGGGCAGGTTTGTGAGGTTCTCCACGCCCCCACCCCCCGCTGGCTCAGAGGTAAGAGGTCATTGTGGTCGAGGCTAAGGACGGCCTCACCCACAAAAACTGTTTTTGTCTAGGCCTGTACGACCAGACAGCTGGCCAGAGGGGGCTCTCTGCCCTGCCTGCGGAGGCTTTCACAGCCCTCCCCTCCATCCCCGCCCGGCCCCATATGCAGGACCCCCAGCTGCCCACACCGCCTAGTCTGCACTCCGGCTCCCGGAGCCCAGCCTCCCCTTGCTGTCGGCTGACACCTTCCGCGTCATCATCTTTCTCCAGGCGGCTTCTGTTCCGTGTTCACCAACCCTAAGCGCACCCTCTCTGTGCCTGTGCCCAGGGCCCTGCGCAGGCGGGGGTTCCCTCTGGAGGGTCTGGCGGACAACTACTCTCCCACTCGACAGTGTCTGAGTAGCAGCTGGGTTGGGGCACTCCTGCCCCCTGTGGGTCTCAGCCTGCCGCTCTGGACAGCAGTGCGGTGGGCCGAGCACAGGGTGCTGGCCCGGCCTGCGGGCACCGCCTCCACCCCAGCCCAGCTCACCTTGCAGCCCGGCCGCAGGGCCAGCACTGCGTACCAGGCACTGTGCCGCGCTGCCCAGAGCCGGCCGCGCTCCTCAGCCTCCTTGGCCGACGAGAAGTGGAAGGCTCCATTGTCCTGGGTGATCTCCTCTGCAGGGGGAGGCAGGTTGACACGCGGCCTTAATCGGGACCAGCCTGTGCCCCCCACCCCACAGCACCCCAGCACACCTGCTCGCTGTAGCTGCTCGGCCAGGACCTGCTCGGAACCATGGAACTCGAGGAAGAGAGTGGGTGCCACGGAGCAGTTCAGCTGGCTGTGCTTGTTGCAGGCATCCATCGTGACGTCATCCAGAAACTCTGGGGCCAAGGAGAGGGCAGGTGAGCCGAAGCCCAGACTTCGAGAGGGACCTCTTCCAGGGAGCCCACCCAGACTGCTCAGTCCCGGCTCACCAATGCGGGCCACGGGCACCGCAGCCTGGAGGATGTGAACAGTGCTGTCCACGGCTGCCCGGACACTGGGGAATGCACAGGTGGCGACCACTGTGGCCTCAGGGGCAGGATGCAGACGCAGAGTGGCAGCTGTGATGAGTCCTAGTGTCCCCTCAGAGCCCACAAAGAGCCCTGTGAGGTTGTAGCCAGCCGCGCTCTTCCTGGACCCCGGGGACACGCAAGGTAGGTGAGTGGCCAGGGCCTGAGACGATCGGTCTCCAGCCCCGAGCCTGGTCTGGAAGCCCAGCACTGTCCGCCAGGCCCCTGCCAGGTAGGGAGCCGGCCCAGCCTGCCAGCAAGGCAGATGTTCTTTTGCACAGCCCTAATTGGTGCAGGAAACCTTCAACCCTGGCCCACGCGACAGGAGTTTCAGACCCCTCAGAAGCCTGGCCCACCAATCCGGGAGGCCCCATTGCCATGCGTAGAAGACGCTCACCGGAAATGACGGCCTAGGCCTGCGGTATGAAGCAGCTCACCGCCAGGCAGCACCACCTCCAGGTTCAGCACATTCTCCCGCATGGTGCCATAGCGCACGGCATTGGTGCCCGAGGCCCCAGTGGCCACCATGCCACAGAGAGAGGCATCTGCACCTGGGTCTGGAGGGCAGAGTGCGGGCAGAAGGCAGCCTGGGACAGGCGCCCAGGGACAGAAGAGTCCCCTCAAACCCTAGAAACAGCACCGCCACCAGGGAGCCCTCAGGGGCCCGGGGAAGGGCTTCAAGTTTCAGCCTACCCACGGGAAACCAGAGGCCGCTGTCCCGCAGACGGGTGTTGAGAGCTTTGCGGGTGACGCCTGGCTCCACCACCACAGAGAAGTCTTCCAGATTCAGCTCCAGGATTTTGTCCATGTGGGTCAGGTTGATGCAGACACCGCCCTGACGGGAGGGAGGCCAAGGGGAAGTCGACCTCGGACTTCCCGGGGCTAGGCCACATTCCACAGGACCCCATCTCAAGGCAGACTTCCGGGCACTCAGACCATAGCCCGAGGATTGCAGGTAAGGCAGGCTGGAGGCAGCCACAAAAGTGACAAGGGAGAGAGAGCCAGAGCCCGGGGGGGGGGGGGGGGGGGGACCTGCATACCTGCACCGCACAGACTCCACCCTCAAGCCCAGTGCCCGTGCCAAATGGGATGATGGGCACTCCTTGGCTGTAGCACAGGGCGGCCAGCTGGCTGACCTGCTCCACATTCTGGGGCCACACCACGGCGTCTGGAGGTTGGCACCTAGAACAAGACGCTCAGCAACTTCGAGGAGTATGGTACCCTCTGGTCCTGCTCACATCTAAGGAGCCCAGAGGCATCACAGGGCCTGGGGCTGCACAGTGGGTGAGGGATGGGTGTGGAGAAGAGGTAAAGAATGCCAGACCCCCCAAGAAACAGATGGGTGGGGGCGAAGACAGCCCGGGACTCTCACTCCCAGCCCGGGGCTCTGATAGGGGAAGGGGCCCCCACACCTGTGCATGGACTCGTCGTGACCATGCTGCTCGCGGACGGCGACAGCGGTGGACACATGGGAGCTCCCCACAACCGCCTTCAGAGCCTCCACAAAGCCCTTGCTGAGCTCACCCTGCAGGGAAGACACACGCAGCCAAGAGTCACTCAGAGACACCTGGGCCCACAGCCCTGCCCCTGTGGCGGTCCGGGAGTGGAGGAGGGGCTGCCAGCACCTCTGGCCTCCTCCCCTGCCCCACCCCCCACTGACACCACCCCAGGGTCAGCACAGCTTGGCCTTGCCAGTGGGCCCCCTGGAAGCAAACCCACTCTACGGGAGTGCCCCTTTCCAAACAGAACCATCGGGCTCCACATTTCACTTGGGAAAAAAACCCCTGGGTAAAAATAGGAACCAGATTCACTCTACAGAAAGGAGCATCACAGGGTTCCATAACGCAGCCAGCCCTGCTTTGGCCCGGAAAGCTTACTTACGTCTGCGCTTCCTCCAAAACTGCCCCAGGCACACCAGTGGACGCGGAAGGACGGGAAGGAAAAACTCCACAGCCTGTCAACTGAGGCGCCCCCAACCCCACATCGTCCTCACCTCCCGGGGCATTGTTTCAGATGTGTCTACGTTCGGGAGCCCCAAAGAGGGCGCCCTGGAGCCCACAAGCTTTTCATTTTACACCCCCACTCCACCTGTGGCAGCTGTGGGGGCCTCGGCTCGGCTCGGCTCGCTCAACACCGACCTTTGGCACAGGGTGAGCCCGGTGATCCTCTGCTCAAGGTCACAGGGTGCTGGTGCAGCACGAAGCCTGGTATAAACCTGGTAGCTGGCCCGCCCACCCGTAGCGGGCTTCCCCCCACCTACCTGCGTCCCCCCGGAGCAGTAGCCCCTCCAGGGGAACAGCCCCCAGGTCGCCGCAGCCCGGAGCAGATTGGCCATAGCTGGGCAGCAGCCGGAGGGGCGTGGGCACTGAGGCCACCCCAGCGCCCAGCGCATTGGCTGTGCAGGGGGCGGGGGCGGGAGGGGGGAGGGGGACTGCTTAAGGTGATCCGGCCTTAAGGTGGCCCTGCCAGACCTTGCTGAGTCAGGTGTGGCAGCAGGCACATGTCAGTACTTCCAAAGGAGAGGTGAGGCTTAGCTAACACACAGCAGGAGAGGATAGCAACCTCTCCCTGGCTTAAAGCTCTGCTGTGGCTTCCCTTGGGCTTTCCAACAAAGGCAGACCGCTTGCCGTGGCCTTAAAGGTCTTGCTGGTTCCTGCTGCTGACCTCTCCATCTTTCCACTTCTTTCCAGTCTCCTCTTTGGCCTCTGAGTTCCGGCTTCCGTTAGGGTTCCTATATCCCCTGAGCTCCGCCGACTCAGCTCAGGGCCTTGACACACACCCTCCCTCTCCCTTACCCTGCAAGTCTGGGAGTCTCAGCCAGTGTCACAGTTAGAGGAGGCTTTGAGCAGGGCCGTGAGGAGGGAAGTGCAGGGAGACCCTTCAGGAATGGGGAGGGCATGGAATAGGGCAGTGAGGCAAGCCAGGAAGCCTCCCTGGAAGTGAAGAGCTGAGGACTCACCGGCTAAGTGAAGGAAGAGACAGCTGTCCTTTCATCTCCAGCCTCCCACTGGGTGGATTTCCTAACCATCCTGCAGTGATGTGGCTGCTTCTCTTGAAGCTCTTCCAAGCTCAGTTTTCCTTCCACAGCAAATTTGGAGAAGCGTGTTGCTAACATTACTAAGATAAAGCTATTTCCAGCTTTGTTTTTCTTCTCAATTGAATCATGAATACAAACTCCTACTTGGGTCCTTCTACCCAGCCACGTTTGAATGAAATCGCATTTCCACTCTCAATGTGCTGCTTAACTGGCTCGTCTCAAAAAAAAAAAATGTCTCTTTTACAGTTAGTTAGTTCAAATCAAGATCCAGTGAAAATCCACACGATGTGTTTGGTTAATATGGCTCATAAGTGTCTTTTAATCTCCAGCAGCTTCCCACCACCCCCGCCCTTTATTCCATGACATTTATTTGTTAAGGAAACTGGGTCACCTGTTCTGTAGAATTTTCCACATTCTGTATTTGGATGATTGCATCCATGTGGTATTGTTTCATGTATTTCTCTAGTCTCTGTATTTCATGTAAGTTGTTAGATCCAGGCGTGGTGCTCTCCAGTACAACTTTCTGTACTATGGAAATGTTCTATATCTATGCTTCCATTAGCCTCACACAGCTAATGGTACTGGAGGCATTTATGGTTGGAGGAGAGATGCCAGGGAGAGTTTGTAATGAACCCTAAGAGAACCACAGTGTAGATCCGTAAGGTTTGGGAGCAGGGCCATGACATTTGCAACAGAAAGCAATACACTATTCGGAAAAGTGTCCCTGGCCCACTCCTAGGTCCTGGTTAAGATGGTGGGTGTGGCCATGAGACATCAAGTGGCCATGTGGCCAGCCAGAGCTAGCCATCATGAGCCTTATTCTATCAGACTCACCAAGTCGTAAAGTCAGGTGGGTCCGAAACAACCCATTACTAGACAAAAGAACAGACAAAATTGGGCAGAAGCAGGGCCAGAAGGCAAAGTAAGCTGTATGGGTAAGTGGCTCAGGTCCCCATGTCACCCACCGTTGCTTGCCTAGCACCTTTTCCTCAGCTCACACCTATGGCCATAATGGGGGACTCTTAGGACCAGCCGATAGAAGGGGGAAGAGTTCAAGCTTGATTCGTGAATGGGTTGGTTCAACATGAGGGTGTGAGCCAACATGGACCAATGCTGCACCACAGCTCCACTTAGGGATAACTCTGAAGTCCTCCCATTTGGCAGAGCTCCAGGTCATGCACCTCATCAGCCCCTTTTGTAAAAAGAAAAGTGGCCCAGGAGAAGAATAAACATAGGCTCGTGGACACTGGTGAATGGCTTGGTTGTGTGGTCAAGGGCCTATGCGGAGAAAGATGGGAAAATCAGGGCCTAAGTGATTAGGAGAAGAGGCATGTAGATGGATCTCTAGGAGTAAGCACAAAGAGTCACACATCGGGGCGCCTGGGTGGCTCAGTCGGTTGAGCATCTGACTTCGGCTCGGGTCATGATCTCGCAGTTGAAGAGTTCAAGCCCCACGTCAGGCTCTGTGCTGACAGCTCAGAGCCTGGAGCCTGCTTCAGATTCTGTATCTCCCTCTCTCTCTCTGCCCCTTCCCTGCTCATGCTCTGCCTGTCTCTGTCTCAAAAATAAATAAACATTTTAAAAAATTAGAAAAAAAAAAAAAAAGGAGTCACACATCTATCACCTGTTAACATCCACCAGAGAGCATCTGCCGTGGAAAAGACCAAACGAAGTATACAGCACGATTTTGCCAGTTGTCATTGGCCAACCTCTGTCAGTGACCACACCGGTGCTGGCACAATGGCAGTGGGGATAGACGCTACTCATGGATTCACCAGCATGGCACCCACTCTCTAAGGCCCATCTGGCTACTGCCGCTGCTAAGTGTTCACCCTACTGCAACATTGAATCCCACACAACGTTGAATCTCCCTCAGGGAGACCAGCCGGCCACTTGGTAACAAGCTGATTACATTGGACCTCCTCCACTCTGAAAGGGGAGCAATTAATTTATCTCAACTGAAATCCACACGACACATACTATGGGTATGGGTTTGCCTCTCCTGCCTGCATGGCCTCAGCCGGCACTATTGTCTGAAGGCTCACTGAGTGTTTGATCCGCCATCATAATATATACCACATAACATCACCTAACGTCAAACAACCCTTTTTTTGATGGTCAGGTCAGAGGCCAGTGACCTTACAGAGCAATAGGTGGATTGACCTTTGGGAGGTACAACTGAGGCACCATCTTGGAGATGCATCTATTCAACCACAGTGCTAGAAGAGGAAGATATTTTTATATAGCTAACAGATAAAAGGGGGGGTGTCAAAATTATTTTTAACTTTTTCTTTTGAACTAATTTTAGACTTACAGAAAAGTTGCAAAAATAGTACAGGGGGTTCCTATATGCCCTTAACCTGATTTTCACTAACGTTTACATTATACATAACCACGGTACAATTGTCAAAACTAAGAACTGGTAAAATATTAATTGATACAGTTAGAGAATAGGTACATTACTAAACTACAGATTTGATTTCGCCAGTTCTTCCATGAATGTTCTCTTGTTTGGGGCGGGTTTTGTTTGGTCCGTACTCCATCATCTCACGCTGCATTTAGTTGTCTCGGCTCCTTTGTCTCCTATAATCTGTGACAGTTCCTTAGTCTTCCCGTGTCTTTCTGACCTTGATATTTTGAGGAGTACTGGTCAGTTACTTTATTGAATGTCCCTCAATTTGGGTTGTTTGATGTTTCCTTGTGAGTAGATTGAGGTCATGCTTTCTGGCAAGAATACCACAGAAGCGATCTGCCCTTCTCAATATATCATATCAGTGGTTTAAGATGTCAATATGTCTTATTAGCAGTGACATTAACCTTGATCACTTGGTGCAGGTCATGCCTGTGGGCTTTCTGCACTGTGAAGTTACTATTTTTCTCTTTCAACTAATAAATATGTTGGGGTAGATACTTTAAGACTGTGCAAATATCCTGTTTTACCTCGCTTTCATTCACTCTCTTTAGCATCCATTGGTGGATCTTGCCTGCAATAGTTGTTATTGTGGTTATTGCGTGTTCTATTGGTGATTTTCTCCTTCTCTTATTCCTTCTATATTATTTAATTAGAATTATTCTCTAATAAACAGCCATCCATTTTTCCTTATTATTTACTCACGCAATTATTTATATATTACCAATATGGACTCATGGATATTTATTTTATTCCGTAGGTTATAATCTAATTGTCATTATTTTGTTGCTCAGTTCCGGCTTTGGCCACTGGAGGCCTCTGTCATCTAGGTTTCTCTGCCCTTTAGACCAGCCCGCACCTTTTTTTGAGCCCTGTCTTACTATAAGATGCTCCAGGCTGGTCTTGTCCTTCCCCTGCCCAGACCAGCAATCAACCACTTTTCCAAGGACTTCTGGTTCATTTTAGTGGAGAATAGTAATATTTAGGACCTGGGGTTTGGGTGTGAGCTGTGTTCTTAAAACTCAACAATAAGAAAACAAAAACTGTGATTAAAAAATAGGCAGGGGCGCCTAGGTGGCTCAGTCGGTTGAGCATCCAAGTGCAGCTCAGTCAGGTCACAATGTCGCAGGTCCTGAGTTCAAGCCCCACATTGGGCTCTGTGCTGACGGTTCGGGGCCTGGAGCCTGCTTCAGATTCTGTGTCTCCCTCTCTCTCTGCCACTCCCCCACTTACTCTCTGTCTCTCTCTCTCTCTGTCTTTCAAAAATGAATAAATGTTAAAAAAAAATTTGTTTAAGTAGGCAAAAGATCTGAACAGACATTTCACCAAAGAAGACATACAGATGGAAAATAAGCACATGAAAAAAATGTTGAACATCACCTGTCATCACAGAATTGCAAGTGAAAACAAGATGCCACTACACACCTATTAGAATGACTAAAATCCAAAAACAACTGACATTGAATGCTTATAAGGCCACAGAGCAACAAGAATTCTCATCCATTGCTGGTGGGAATGCAAAATGGTACAGTCACTTTGGAAAACAATTTGACAATTTCTTACAAAGCTAAATATAGTCTTACCATATGATCCAGCAGTCATGTTCCTAAGTACTTACCCAATCGAGTTGAAAACTTATGTCCCTACAGAAGTCTGCACATGAATGTTTATAGCAGCTTTATTCATAATCTTCCCAAACTAGAAACAACCAAGATACCCATCCAAAGGTGGATGGATAAGCCAACCATAGTCCATCAATACAAGGGAATATTTGTCAGCTACAAAAAGAAAGGAGCTGTCACGTCACAAAAAGACATGGAGGAATCTTGAATACATATTGCCAAATGATAGAAATCAGCCTGAAAAAGCTACATGCTGGATGATTCCAAACATGTGACATTCTGGAAAAAATAAAACTAGGGAGGCAGCAAAAAGACGAGTGCTTGCCAGGGATTTGAGCTGCAGGGATGAATAAATGAACCGCAAGGGATTTTTAGGGTGGTAAAACTATTCTGGATGCTACTGTAATGGTGGATACATGACTTTATGCGATATTCAAAACCCATAGAGCTTTACAGCACCAAGAGTAAACCTTGCTGCAAACAAATTCTTAAAAAACCATTTAGGGGGCTGGAAGATCCCAAGAAAGAATGCGGACTGTGACAAGAGAATCTAACTGTTATCTCTCTAAATGTGGGAAGCAACCTCACTGAAGGGGGGGTGGGGGAGAAACACTGACCTAGGTGACTTTGGGAAAGGAGTTTGTAAGGCTAATGGCAAAAGGAACTGCACATAGGTACAGGGGCACGAATTAACAATTCAGATACAATCATGCATATATACTGGACGGGTTGAGTCAATTAATACATGGGGAGAAGAGTCAGGTCCCCTGTGCAGAATTCCAAACAAGTTACGTAGATACTCTACCCTAAATACGGGGAGCATAACTTCCCACTCCTTAAATGTGAGCTATTCATAATGACTTCCTTCCAAAGAGTACAGTATGGAGAGTGGAAAGAAAAAGAGTCCCTTTACAGGGGGGAGATCTGACAAACTACTTCAGCCAGATGGCCAAGGTCAACATCACCAGCCATAAATCACGTTGATAGCAGGTACCTGTGCTGGGTTCAAGAGTATCCTCCCATGGGTGCCTGGGTGGCTCAATTGGTTAAGCGGCTGACTTCGGTTCAGGTCATGATCTCATGGATTGTGAGTTTGAACCCTGCATCGGGCTCTGTGCCGACAGCTCAGAGTCTGGAGCCTGCTTCAGATTCTGGGTCTCCCTCTCTCTCTGCCCCTCCCCCACTCACACTCTGTCTCTCTCTGTCTCTCAAAACTGAATAAATGTTAAAAAATTAAAAAAAAAAGAGTACTCTCCCAAAGTTCAAGTCCTTCCCCCGACCTCAGATTTTGACTTTATTGGGAAATTCGGTATCGCAGATGTAATTAGTTAAGATGAGGTGATTCTGGAGTAGGGTTGGCCTTTAATCCAATGACTGGTGTCCTGTAAGAAGAGAAGAGACAGAGAGACAAGAGCTGAGAATGTCATGTGACAATGCAGCAGCACGCTAAAGAAGCTAGGGAGCCCACTGACATAGAAGCAAGGAAGGATTTTTCCAGAGGCTTCACATGCGGCATGGCCTCGCCCACACCTTGATTTCAGATTTCCAGGTTCCAGAACTATGAGAATAAATTTATGTTGCTTTCGGCCAGTTTGTGGTACTTTGTTATGACAGCGTTAGGAAACGGATACGTACCCTTGATGTGATATGAGGAAAATGGTCCTTTACCTCTGAGCATTTCCTCCCCGGAACCCATAACTCCTGTCTAATCATGAGAAAAACACCAAGCAAATGCCAATAATGCAGCACTCTACAAAACACCTGACTAGTACTCCTCAAAACCGTCGAAGTCCTCAAAAACACGAAAAATCAAAGCAACTGTGCCATCTAAGAAGGGCCTATCTCAGTCCAGTAGAGCTGCTGAATCCATCAACAAACGCAAACGTGTATTTCTCCCAGTTCCGGAGGCCAGGAAGTTCTGGGCTTCAGTCCTTCCGTTTGTAAACAGAGGTATTTGGACCAGTAGACCCCCCCGATCCATTCCCTTTCTGGATCGACTCACGAAAAATGGAAATCTTTGATTCAACTGCTTAGTTTTGTAAGCACTCTGCCCAACAGTACTCATACCCATGTCTTTCTGACCCCTATGAAAGTATCTCTACATCCTCTGCACAACTAATGCATCCAGTGCTAGAACTCACTCGGCGCGACTGGGGCTTTTTGGCAGTCCTAAGACCCGGCCGGGAGGAGAAATGGACTGGAGAGGCAGCTCCCTCTGATGCAAGACACAGGGTGCCACTGGTTCCCCTCGGGTGGACAGGGGTGACCCTGCCACATTCAGGATGCCTAGGCCGTGCCTGATACCTTCAGGTGGACAGGACTGCAGAATTGGAGGATCCTGGTCACAGCTGTGTTACAGACGTCGTAAGTTCCTGCCCCCGTCGTTCTTTTATTCCTCGTCTATGCTAAGCATAGTCCTGGAAAGGCAGAGAGACTGAAGCAGGCCCTGTACGCCCCTGGGGGGTCCTTGGGCGGAAACTTTCTGAGCCATTGGCCATGTGAGGAATCCTTCACTCATCGGGGAGAACGATAGACCTGGCAGATGCTCAGTGAGATAACTGGATTTTGCCAGGTTCAGGCTGTTCCGTTTTTGTTTAATTTTTATTGAAAATGAAGGAACGAAAGCATGAGGTATTCACTTTGCTCCGATTCGGGAGAATTTTTTGAGAGCTTCCTGCTCTGTAACTTTGCCATGAGAAAAACAGGTGGAAGGCCACTTCTCAGAGCCCCCAGACTCTGAGCTGTGGTCAGCGGTCATTCCCTTGCATCCTCTCGGGTGTGAAAGAGAGAGGCAGGCCGGCCTGCTGGGGCGATCGGAAACCAGATGGAATGGTGTTGTCAGCCGCTGGAAATAACCGAGGACATCTGCCAGTCGGGGGGTCTGACTGTAGAGTCTCCGAATTAGGGTCATGGAGCCTGACACCTGATTGTGGAGTCTTGGCTCAAACCGCACCCGCTCAGTCAAGCCTTCTCTAGCCAGTCTGTTCCCAGATGCACCCCGTGGGGCACTCCTGGTACGACCTCCTCGGGGGTGAATGCCATCTGACACACTTCCTATTTTGCTTTCTGTTTACTGCCTGCCCCCCCCCCCAACCTGGAATATAAGCTCACAAACGGAGGGAGTGTTGTGTCCTTCACAGCCGTGCTTTCCCAGGTGCTTGATAAACCTTGACTGCAGGAATGCTGAATCAAGGAGTAGAAAATAAAGACACCTGGTGGAGGAACTGAACCTGTCACCCAGCACCTTAAAAAAAAAGAATCGTTTTAACCCCTGGCAAGGAGTAGAGAACCGCCGTTAATTTGGGGCCAGAAATTCTTGCTAAAGATTGACCTTCTCAGATTTGAAGTCCAGACGAAGGAACAGAAAGTTGACGGTTAAATTCCAAGGTGATCGGGGAAAATCTGAACGTGGAAATTCTGCAGAATAACACAGTGTTTTCAACATATTAATGGCAAAGAAAAGAAAAAAAGGTATGGAGGCGGAGGAAACCTGCGTATTAAAAGACACCGATCTTAGGACGGGGACTCATTTGGATCTTGAGTTTCGACAATCTGAAGAACTACGTGATGTTTATGAAAAGAATCTGGAAATATGAACACCAGCTGGATATTTGAATACTATTAAGGAAACGATGCTAATTTTTTTTTTTTTTTTTTAGGTGTGATAATGCCACACAAAGATTGTGCTGTCAATGTAGTCTGCAGACTCCTGGGGACTTTAAGACAGTGGCAGGAGATCCAGGAGGTCAAGATTACTTTAATAATAATGCTTAGACATTGTTTCATTGAACTGACCATTCAGTATCAGTTTGGCACTGATGGTGCAAAAGCATTTGGAGGGGAGCGGGGAGCTGCTGGTGCCCCAGCAGGATTCCAGAGAGCGGCACCAAACTGAACTGGCCGTCATTGCCTTCTGTGTTCTCATGCAATTATAGAGGAGAAGGGCTAGTTTCGCTGAAAAATGACCTTACTGGAGCAGTAACAATTTAATGGTGTTAGGCCTCGAACTCTGTGTCTTTTTGCCACTCTGATGAAACGGGAAGTATGCAGGAGTATTTCTGCTGCACACAGGAGCACAATGCTTGTCTCCAGGAAGATCACTTGTGCAGTTGTTGGAGTGGTGAGCTGCACTAGCAGCTGTTCTCACGAAACACCATTTTTACTTGGTTGGCTGACAAAGGAAGCCTGGGCGTTTGGCAGGCACTTTCTCAAAAATGAATGAAGCGAGCTGTCGCTTCAAGGAAAGCAACTGATTATATGTGTTGTCCGAGGGAAAAATGAGCTTTCAGGTGAAAATTAGAATTTTGGCAAGAACTTGGGACGCCTGGGTAGCTCAGTCAGTTAAGCGTGCGACTTCAGCTCAGATCATGAATGATCTCATGGTTTGTGAGCTCGAGCCCTGCATCAGGCTCTGTGCTGACAGCTCGCAGCCTGGAGCCTGCTTCGGATTCTGTGTCTCCCTCTCTCTCTGACCCTCCCCTGCTCATGCTCTGTCTCTCTCTGTCTCAAAAGTAAATAAAAACATTAAAAGAAAAAATTTTTAAAGAATTTTGGCAAAAACTTGTATCAGCTTCCCCAACGCTTAAAGCTTTTCTGATGAGACCCATGGTGATATTAGTGTGGTCCTTTGATACTATGTAATAAAATGTATCAATACTTAAAAGATCTTAATGCCTCCCTGAGCCAGCTATTTTTCAAACGACCAAGGCATGATGTTACAAAATCGTGCCTGGATAAATGATCCAAAGTGCGAGAAAGACTAATGGATTTTAATATAACAGAGTACTAAAGTTCATTCATAAGGTCATGTGTTGTGATATATGATCTCTGCCCCATGGTAACGTCTTCTGAGCAAGTGAACAAAAATAAAACCTTTTTTTATTAATGTTGATGAACAAACCACACTATTATTTATGTGCTCCACTTTATTTTTTTAATTTGAGAGAGAGAGCGAGTGAGTGTGAGTGGGGGAGGGGCAGAGGGAGAGGGAAGGAGAATCTCAAGCAAGTTCTAAGCTCAGGGTTCAGTGCTCAGTGCTCGTCAAAGAGCTGGAAGAGGGGCTCAATCCAGAGCTCTGTCCCAGGTCCCCAGGATCATGACTTAAGCCGAAATCAAGAGTTAGACACTCGACTGCCTGAGCCACCCAGGCACTCCTATGTACTCCACTTTAAATAGTCACTACTCTTACAGTTAAAATCTGTTTACGTCTGGGGCAACTGGCTGGCTCAGTTGGTAGAGCATGCAACTCTTGATCTCATGGTTATAAGTTCAAGCCCCACGTTGGATGTAGAGATTACTTTAAAAAAAAAATCTCTTTACATCCTTTGGCAGGGCCATCCAAGCATGTACTTAATGCTGGTGCCAGTGTCTGTCAGGACAGAAGTAGATATTACCCCACACTTGGAAGGAGATCCAATGACCTGTGGGATACACCGAGTAATGGACTGGGAAGCCAGCCCTCCCTGAAATGTCAGTGGAAAGTAAAAAAAAATTATAAGCAACATTTAAATTAAAATATGCAATGTGTTTTCCAAAAACTTTCTCTGCCTCAGTCCTTTATTCCTAAGAGGAAATTAATAGAAAATAATGTGGTTTTGAATTTTTCAGGATCCTCAGAAGCAGTCCACACCCGGCAGCTTTCTGTGCTGTTAAGCATAAGGCGGTAGGAGAATTTATTTTATGTGTGCATATGGGGGGTGGGGGATCTTCCTTCTTTTTGTACATTCCAGTACTTAGTCTTTTCAAAACATGCATAATTTTGACAAAAATAGTATCACACTCTACATACTCTTGTGGGATCTACATTTTGTAAATTTCTCAGTATATTAGACACCTCCCCCATGTAGTCAGTGAACATTATCATTTTCAGTGCCTTCCACATTCTATTCAGATATCACTACAATTGATTTTACTTGCATCTGTTGAAATATTGTTAGTTTGTTTCCAATGTTTTGCAAATATAAGCTACAACGTGAGGACACGCTTGTATGTACACACTTGTACACGATTGAGAATTATGATAATTAACAAATTTTTAATTTGATTTAGTGAGGCCTTCAGAAATATTTTTAACATATTACACCCCTACCAGAAGTGTATGAAAATATTTTTACAAATTATTCCCACCCGGGGTATCATTATTGTTTTAAATATTGGCCAAACTTATAGGTCCAAAAGATATTACGTACATTATAATGCTGACTTTTAGTAAAGAGAAACATTTTTTTAAGTTTTATTTTTGAGAGAGAGAGAGAGAGAGAGCAAGAATGGGGGAGGGCAGAGAGAGAAGGACAGAAAAAATCCCAAGCAGACTCTGACCTAAAAGTGTGGAGCCCCAAAGCAGGGCTCAAACTCAGGAACCATGATTTCAGATCACATTCTGAGCTGAAATCAAGAGTCGGTTGCCTAACTAACTGAGTCACCCAGGTGTCCCCAAGAGAAACATTTTTGATAAATTTATTGTTCTATGTGCTTCCTCTTTAATTGGCCATTCATATCCTTATTTTTCTTACTGTGATTCAATTAACTTGTAAGAATTTATAAATTAAATTCCTTATTCTTTTATACATGTACCATATATATTTTTCCAGTTTGTCTTTGACTTTGCTTAAAGCATTTTTTTTCCAGGATTTAATTTTCTCTGTAGTTGAATTTGTCCATTGTTTCCTTTATGATTTCTGACTTTGGTGTCATACCTTCTCACCCAAAGAATATAAAAAACATTCCATTTTTTTTCCCTCGTTCCTTTCCTTCTTCTTCCTCCTTTCTTCCCTTCTTTCTTTCTTCTTTCTTTCTTTCTCTTTCTTTCTTTCTTTCTTTCTTTCTTTCTTTCTTTCTTTCTTTCTTTCTTTCTTTCCTCTCATCTCTACACCCAACATGGGCTCCAACTCACAACCCGAGGTCAAGAGTTGCATGCCCTTCTGACTAAGCCAGCCAGACGCACCCCTCCTCCCCCATCATGTCTTTAAAACCTTGATGGCTTCCACTTTAAAATTTAAATCTTGAATCCACAGCCACTCTGGAAAACAGAATGGAGGTTCCTCAAAAAGTTAAAAATAGAACTACCCTACGACCCAGCATTTGCACTACTAGGTGTTTACCCAAAGTATACAAAAATACTGAATCGAAGGGGCACATCATGCCTACACTCCGATGTTTATAGCAGCACTATCCACAGTAGCCAAATTATGGAAAGAGCCCAAATGTCCATCAATTGATGAATGGATTAAGAAGATGTGGTGTGTATGTGTGTGTAGGTACATACTCACAGTGGAATGTTACTCAGCCATAAAAAAGAATGAAATCTTGTCATTTGCATCGAGGTAGATGGAGCTAGAGTGTATTATGTTAAGGGAAACAAGTCAGAGAAAGACAAATATCATATGATTTTGCTCTTATTTTTATAAGAAACAAAACAGATGAACATAGGGGAAGGAATTTTTTTTAAAAAAGAGAGACAGCAAGGCAAACCATGAGAGACTCTTAACTATAGAGAACAAATGAGAGTTGCTGGAGGGGAGGTGGGCGGGGAAGGAGCTAAATGGTTGGTGGGAATTAAGGAGGGCACTTGTTGTGATGAGCACTGGGTGTTGTTATATGTAGGTGATGAATCACCAAATTCTACTCCTAAAACCAATATCACAGTATATGTTAACTACCTAGATTTAAATAAAAACAAATAAATCTAATGTGCAGTCTTGAGAGCTAACATTTTAAACATTTTTTTCCTTTGAATTGTTAAGTAGTAGCCCAAGAATGATGAATATTCCAGTCTTTCACTAGTATTCATTAATTTGTGTAATCTATTTCTATATCTCGTAGTTATTAGTCTCTCTTTTTTAAAAAAAATGTCCCAAATATTCTGTTTTTCTTCCCGATGAAGTGTGATATTATTCCATCAAACAAACAAACAAAATAATCAAAACAGTGCAAATAGTAAATAACAAAAATACCTTTCAGAGAATTTGATTTTTATGAATTTAGAGTTATGTATCCATCACTTCCATCCAGTATATAATTTTTTAATTCTGATAAGATATACATAACGTGAAGTTTACCATTTTACCCATTTTCTTTCTTTCTTTCTTTCTTTCTTTCTTTCTTTCTTTCTTTCTTTTTTATTATTTTTTTTAACGTTTATTTATCTTTGAGACAGAGAGAGACAGAGCATGAACAGGGGAGGGTCAGAGAGAGGGAGACACAGAATCGGAAACAGGCTCCAGGCTCTGAGCTGTCAGCACAGAGCCCGACGCGGGGCTGGAACTCACGGACCGCGAGATCGTGACCTGAGCTGAAGTCGGACGCTTAACCGACTGAGCCACCCAGGCGCCCCCCATTTTACCCATTTTTAAGCATACAATTCCGTGGCTTTAAGCATATTCACAGTGTGGTATAGCCACCACCACTCTCCCACACAGAAGCTCCCTGCCCAGTGTGAGCTAACCCTCCATGCCTCCCTCCCTTTAGTCCCTGGTAATCTCTATTCTCCTTTCTTTATGAACTTGTCTATTCTAGATACTTCATGTAAGAGGAACTACACAGCATTGCTCCTTTTGTATCGGGCTTGTTTCATGTGGCGTATCTTCAGTGTCCATTCACATTGCAGCCTCCGTCAGAACTTCATTCTTTTTTTGGCTGAATAATATTCCATATTATTCCAAATGTACGTATATACTACATTTATTTATCCATTCTTTTTTTAAAAACTTTTTTAAAAGTTTATTTATTTTGAGAGAGAGAGAGAGAGAGAGAGAGGAGGGGCAGAGAGAGGGAGAGAGACAGAATCCCAAGCAGGCTCTGCGCTGACAGTGCTCTCTGACGCAGAGCTCAATCCGATCATGAGATCATGACCAGACCTGAAACCAAGAATTGGATGCTCAACTGACTGAGCCAGCCAGGTGCCCCTACTTGTCCATTCTTTCGTTGATGGACACTTAGGTTCTTTCTGCCATTTGACTGTTATGAATAGCAGCCAAATGCTGCTATGAATATTGACGTACCAATACCTTTATGAGACTACCCATTATTGTAATTAAAAGTTACTTGTGGGGCGCCCATGTGGCTCAGTCACTTAAGCATCTGGCTCTTGACTTAGGCTCAGGTCATGATCTCATGGTTCGTGGGTTCAAGCCCTGCCTTGGACTCTGAGCTGATGGTGCAGAGCATGCTTGGGATTCTCTCTCTGTCTGCCCCTCCCCTGCTCGTGTGCTCTCTCCCCCTCTCAAAATAAATACATAAACTTAAAAAAAAAAAAAAGCTACTTGCTACCACTCTGCACCTACGAGAATGGCCAGAATCCACCACGCCGGCAGCACCAAACGCTGGCAAGGATGTGGAGCAGCAGAACTCTCACTCACTGCCCGTGCGGGTGCCACATGGCACAGCCACCTTGAAAGACGTTTTGGCAGTGTCTCACAAAACCAAACCTACTCCTACCATACGATCTAGCAGTTACGCTCCTCAGTACCTACCTAAATAAGTGACTTTATCCGCACACAAAACCCTGCACGTGAGTGTTTGTAGCAGCTTTATCCATAATTGTCAAAACTCGGAAGCAGCCATTCAATAGGTGAGTGGATAAATAAATGGTGGTACATCCACACAACAGAATATTATTCAATGGCAAAGAAATGAGCTATTGGGGCACATGGCTGGCTCAGTCAGTGAAGCATGGGACTCTTGGTCTCCACATTGTGAGTTCAAGCTCCACGTTGGGTGTAGAGATAAAAATGTTTTAATCTTAAAAAAGAAATAAAGAAAGAAATGAGCCATCAAGCCATGAAAATATATGCAGGAACCTCTAATGAATATTTCTTTTTTAAAAAATTTTTAACGTTTACTTATTTTTGAGACAGAGAGTGACAGCGCACAGCGGGGGAGGGACAGAGAGAGAGGGAGACACACAGAATCTGAAATAGGCTCCAGGCTCCACACTGTCATCACAGAGACCGATATGGGGCTCGAACTCACGGACCACAAGATCATGACCTGAGCCCAAGTTGGATGCTCAACCATCTGAGTCACCCAGGTGCCCCATCTAATACATATTTCTTTTTTTTAATGTTGATTTATTTTTGAGAGAGAGAGAAATACAGAATGGGAGCAGGGGAGGAGCAGAAAGAGAGAGGGAGACACAGAATCTGAAGCAGGCTCCAGGTTCCGAGCTGTCAGCATAGAGCCTGATGCGGGCCTCAAACTCACAAACCGTGAGATCATGACCAAGCTGAAGTCAGACGCTCAACTGACCGAGCCACCCAGGGGCCCCTCTCATGCATATTTCTAAGTGAAAGAAGCTAATCTGAAAAGGTACATACTATATGATTCCAACTATTCTAAATTATGCATACCTAAAAATATCAGTGTTTTCCAGGGGCTCAGGGAGTGGGAGGAGGGATGTATGGTGGTGTATACATGTCATTATATATTAGAGTAAATCCTAATGTAAACTATATAGACTTTGGGTGATGTGTCAATGTACATTTCATTATAACAAATGTACCACTCTGGGAGGGAATATTGATAGTGGATGAGCCCATGTATATGCAGGGGCAGGTGGTATATGCAATTTTTCCTCAAATTTTGCTGTGAACATAAAACTGCTTTTAAAAATAAAGAAAAAAGTTGGGGCACCTGGGGGTGGCACAGTCAGTTAAACTTCTGACTCTTAATTTTGGCTGAGATCATGATTTCACATTCATGAGTTGGAGTCCGGGTCAAGCTCCACGCTAACAGTGCAGAGACTGCTTGGGATTCTCTTTCTCTCCCTCTCTGCCCCTCCCCTGCTTGCCCCTCCCCTGCTTGCCCCTCCCCTGCTTGCCCCTCCCCTGCTTGCCCCTCCCCTGCTTGCCCGTGTGCCCACACACGCGCGTGCGCAGACACATACACACGCAGACACACACACACACACACACACACACACACACACACACTCTGTCTCTCTCTTAAATTAAAACAAAATTTTTAAATTAAAAAATAAGCTAGTTACAGCACATGATATCTTTAGGGTAAATTTTATTTTTTAAGATTTTATTTTTAAGTAATCTTTACGTCCAACAAGGGGCTCAAGCCTTAAACCCCGAGATCAAGAGTCACGTGCTCCTCAAGCGCCTCTGATCAATTTTATTTTTATTTTTTAAAAATATTTTTAACGTTTATTCACGTCTTGAGAGACAGAGCCTAAGTGGGGGAAGGGGAGAGAGAGGGAGACACACAATCCGATGAAGGCTCCAGGTTCTGAACTGACAGCACAGAGCCCAACGCGGGCCTCGAACTCACAGGCCTTGAGATCATGAACTGAGCTGAAGTCTGACGCTTAACGGACTGAGCCACCCAGGCGCCCCATGGTCAATTAGATTTTTAAAAAGTGAGAAAGGTATGCACTTAATGTTACATACGGTTATCTTTGAGAAATTAGAATAGATACTTGCTTTTATTTTATACATATTTTCTAATTTAAATACGTTATCATGGATTACCTACCTAATCTTTCAAAGTCAGGTTTGTTTTTTTTTAATTTGGGAAGAGGTGGTTGTAATCCATAACCCTTGTTGCGGTAAATGGCCAGTCCAGGCCAGGGATTATTTTAGCCTCATGCCACCCGCTAAACTAAATGAAGACTTTCCAGAGAGTCCCTACAGCGGGGCCCCAAAGACTTATGGGAAGTGTAGTCCCGAGGTTGGATGAACCACCCCTCAGAGGACCCTGGGACGGCTAGCAGCCCTTGCATCTGCGCCTGTGCAGTGCTGCGAGCGCGCCGGTGGCTGCCCTTCCCCCACCTCCTGCCGCGAGTGGGTGACAGGGCCCCGGTCTCCGCGCATCTTCGCTGACCGGCGCCGTGACCTGGCTTGGCACTGAGCCACAAGTGGAGGCCGTGCCCCTCCAGGTATGAGGGGGGGCTGCCATGCAGCTACGCGAGGGCTGGGGGCCGCGGAGGAGGAGATGAGGGATGGGCTCCTGTCCGCGCAGGGTGGGAGCCCAAACTTCAGCGACTTGCAGACGTCGGTGACCCTCGGGGCGGTGTCCGGGGCCGCCCCGCGCCGTCCTCCGCACGGGGCTGGCGGGGCCCGCCTGGCCGGACGTGCGGGGGCGGGGACGGCGGCGAGGGAGGGCGGCGGCGAGGGCTCGCCTTCCTCCCTTTGTCAGGAGAAGCGCCTCCGAGCGGCCGCCAGCGTCTCCTGTCGCGCGGGAGCGAGTCCGGAAGCCCGGGCGGGTGCGCGCGTGACCAGGCCCCGCGGGCGCGGGGCGAGGCCGGGGGCGGGGCCGCACACACCTGGCGGCGCCCGGAAGCCGCGTGCTGAGTGCCCGAGCATCACCTGGTGCAGGGAGGAATGAAAGCCCCAGCAAGTTTCCCGATGCAGGCGGCGTACCAGAGGAGACCTCTGACCTCTTTGCGAAAGCCTTTTCGGCTAAGTGTTCCTCTAATCCTCACACCTAGCCTGTGACGTCGCTAGTATCTCAGTTGCAACTGAAGGAAAAACCGGAGGCTCAGATGGGTGGAGTACCCGGGCCTCCCGGTATTTTGTGTAAGTGGCACGTGTTTTTCCATTTTCCTTTTGATTTTGTTCCCTGATAGTTTTGCCTTGCAGGCGTTTTGAATTAATTTGTAGTTGAATTTACTGCTCTTCTCTTTTATGGCACTCAGAAGCCTTTTACCACTTTGAGATTACGCAAGTTGATTTATGATTTCCACTGGTACTTTAGAATTATTCGCATTAAAAATCTGCCAATACTTTTATTATGATCCGATTAATGGCTGCATTTAATTAGGGAGAATGGACACCTTTATGATGTTGGATCATATTGTAGGCCATCCCAGTGTTCAAGCCCTGTTTTGTCTCCCTTAAGTGCACTTTATAATCTTTACAGAAGTTTGTCATTTAAAAAAAAGGTTATCATTTTTATTTATCCTTATGTAGTGTATTGTTGAAAATGTAATCATTTTTCCATCATTTCATATTTTTTCTCTTGTATTTGTTGATATTTTCCACTGTTCTTATTTTGTATATTTGGGATTTCTCCCCCTTTTTGTTTTTGTCTCCTTAATTAGCATAGCTAATGGTTATCTATTATTTAAAAAAATGTTTTTAAGTTTATTTATTTTGAGAGAGACAGAGACAGCATGAGCAGGGGAGGGGCAGAGAGAGAGAGAGAGAGAGAGAGAAAGAGAAATCCCACACAGGCTCTGCCCTGTCAGCGCAGAGCCAGACACAGGACTTGAACTCACTAACCCACACTAACTGTGAGATCATGACCTGAGCCACAATCAGGTCTCACACCAGGCTTAACCAACTGAGCCACCTGGGTGTCCCTCTATTTTTATTATTAAAGAATAACTCTTTAATATCTGTAGCATCTGTAGTAGTGTCTCCTCCATCATTTTTGATAATGGTAATTAATGCCCTCCTTTTTTTTTTTCCCTTTTGGTCAGTATGGCTAGAGGTTTATCAATATTATTGATCTTTTCAAATAACCAGGTTTTGGTTTTATGGAATTTCTCTATTGTTTTTCTGTTTTGAGGGATTTTTTAAATGTTTATTTGTTTATCTTGAGAGACAGAGTATGAGAGTGCATGGTTGGGGCGGGGGAGAGAGAGAATCCCAACAGGCTCCACCCTGTCAGCGCAGAGCCCCAAGTAGGGCTCAAACTCACAAATTGTGAGATCATGACCTGAGCTGAAATCAAGAGTCAGATGCTCAACCTGCTGAACCAGCCAGGTACCCCCCTGTTTTGAGTTTTATGGATTTCTATGCTTAACTTTATTATTTCCTTCCTTATGCTTGATTTGGGTTTAACTAATTAATTAATTTTTTTTCTGCTTTCTTAAGGTGGAAACTGCGATAATTGATTAAAATCTTTCTTTTCTAATACAGTTTAATGCTGTAACTGTTTGTAGTTACAGTTAATGTAGGTAATAATTTAATGCCATAATACTACTTTAGTTATATCCCTCAAATTTTGGTATGTTGTGCTTTCATTTCTATTCAGTTCTATGGGTTTTTTAAACTTGTGACTTCCTTTTTCAACCCTTGGTTATTTAGAAATTTGTTGTTTAATTTCCAAGTATTTGGAAAGAAGGAATTAACAGATCTCTTTCTAGTAATTGATTTCTAGTTTAAGTCTATTTTCACCAAAGAATACACTTTGTTACAAATTTCATTTCTTTAGAATGAAAGGTTTGTTTTGTGGCCAAGAATATGATCTATCTTGGGAATTTTTAATATATAATTTAATGACTATTGTGCTGCTGGTGGTGGAGTCTTCTATAAA
Source organism: Panthera tigris (assembly GCF_018350195.1). Taxonomy (NCBI): domain Eukaryota; kingdom Metazoa; phylum Chordata; class Mammalia; order Carnivora; family Felidae; genus Panthera; species Panthera tigris. Next base: position 49,323,011 of record NC_056674.1, read on the forward strand.
TACAAAATGAGTCAGGGTGGTTGATAGCGTGGTTCTATTCTTCTATATCCTTACTGGTTTTCTATCTACCTGTTTTGTCACTGAGAAAAGAGTATTGATGTCTCCAACTATGATAAATTCACTCCAATTGTGAATTTATCTGTTTTTTTTTTTCTTTCAGTTCTGTCAATTTTTGCTTCTTGTATTTTGAAATGCTTTTGTTAGGTACATATACATTTAGGATTGTTATGCCTTCTGGCCATTTGACACATTCACCAGGTGTTGTTTATCACAGTGACGTTATGTAATATCACTCTATTTCTGGTAATATTCTGAAGTTTACTTTGATATTAATATAATCACTCTCTTTTGGTTAGTGTTTGCAAGGCATATCTTTTTTTTCATCCTTTTACTTTTGATCTAGCTATGTTTTTATATTTCAAACAAACTGCTTATAAACAGTTAAAAGCAGTTGGCCTTCCTTTTTTTTATCCAGTTTGACAACCTTTATCATTTAATTGGTGTTTTATACCAGTTATTAAGATGGTTCAATTATGGGGCCCCTGGGTGGCTCAGTCGGTTGAGCTGCCGACTTCGGCTCAGGTCATGATCTCACAGCTCATGAGTTCGAGCCCAGCATCAGGCTCTGTGCTGACAGCGCGGAGCCTAGATCCTGCTTCAGATCTGTGTCTCCCTCTCTCTCTGCCCCTAACCCACTTGCATTCTGTCTCTCTCAAAAGTAAACAAACATTAAAAAAAAAAAGATGGTTCAATTAAAATCTACCATCTTGCTAGTTTGTTTTCTACTTGTCCTGGTTGGTCTTCATTCGTATTTAACTCTTTTTCCAACTGCTTTTGTATTAGTTGGTACTTTTATGATTTCATTTTTTTCCTCCACTATTAGCTTATCACTTATACCCCTTTAAAAATTTTTTTTGTTGTTGCCCTGGCATTTACAATACAAATCTGGAGTTAATCACAGTGGACCTTTAAGTAATATTTTACTGCTTTACGTGTAATATAAGATCTTTATAATAATATACTCTCCAATTTCATCATCCCATCTTTTGTACTATCATATGTTGTAGTTTTACATATGCCGTAAGCCCACAAAACTTAACGGGCTATTTTTTGACAATCATTTGTCTTTTAGAGTGATTAAAAGTAAGAAGGTTTTCTTTAGAGTCATCTTTATTTTAAGCATTCCCATAGATCTTTATTTCTTGTGTAGATCCAGGTTTTTGTCTGGTATCATATTCCTTCTACCTGAAAAACTACTTTAAATATTTCTTCTAGTACAAGTCTACTGGTAATGAATTCTCTGTTTTTGTTCAAAAAGTTTTGATTTCACTTTCATTTTTTGAAGGATGTATTTGCTGGGTATAGAATACTGGGTTGATAGTTGCCCTGCTTTTTTTTTTTTTTTTTTTTTTTTTTTAAGTACTTCAGGGGCACCTGGGTGGCTCAGTTGGTTAAGTGTCTGACTCTTGATTTCGGCTCAGGTTATGGTCGCAGTTTGAGAGCTCGAGTCCTGCATTGGGCTCTCTGCTGACAGTGAAGAGGCTACTTGGAATTCTTTCTGGCCCTTCCCTGCTTGTTCTCTCTCTCTCTCTCTGTCTCTCTCTCTCTCTCTCTCTCTCTCTCAAAATAAAGAAATAAACTTAAAAAAATAAATAAAAAATAGGGGTACCTCGGTGGCTCAGTCATTTGAGTGGCCAACTCTTGATTTTGGCTCAGGTCGTGATCTCACAGATCATGAGTTTGAGCCCTGCACTGGGCTCTGCACTGACAGCATGGAGCCTGCTTGGCATTATCTGTCTTCCTCTCTCCCTGTCCCTCCTCTGCTCTTGCTATGACACACTCCCAAAAATAAATTAAATAAATAAATACATACATACATACATACATACATACATACATACTTTAAAGATGTCACTGCATAGTCTTCTGGCTTGTATAGTTTTTGATGAGAAATTGACTGTGATTCTTTATGTAGTTCCTCTATATAATGTGTCATTTTTCCCTCTGGCTACTTTCCAGACTTTTTATTTAACCTTGGTTTTCAATGGTTTGAATATGATGTCTTACATATTTGTTTGGTTTGGTATTTATTTAGTTTAGATAAACTATTTAAGTTTCTTAGATCTATAGTTTGATATCATTATTTTTTAAAAATCCTCAATCATTATGTCTTCAAATACCTCTTCTGTTCCATTCTTGATTGTCTTTTTGGGATTCCAATGACATGTTTGTTAGGCCATTTGATATTGAACTATAGTCTTTGGATTCTCTATTTATTTAATTTTTCATTCTACTTTGTTTTTATGTTTCATTTTGGGTAATTTCTTGCTTTCTTTTCCATTTGATTTTTTCTTGCAGTTTTCATCTTTTCTGAAATTTCCCATTTATTTATGTTGTCCACCTTTTCCATTAAAGCTTCTAAAATATGAATCATAGTTATTTTAAATTCTCTGTCTGATAATCATCAGTTGAAGTTTGTGTTGATTGCTTTGTCTCTTGATAGTGGGTTGTCTTAGTTTGGCCTTTTCTGGTGTCTCGTAATGTTTGATTGAAGGTAAGTGTTGCCACCATGATTGTTTAGGTCCCTTCTGAAGAGGGCAAGGGACTCTCCCACTAGGTGGTGTTTTCCCAAATGATGTGTAAGGATTTGTAAATAAGTCATTGTAGGAGTTCCAAAGCAAGTCACATCATTAATAACAGTATCTTCCTTTTTCTGTCTTTCAGTTCGGCCTTCATAGTTCTCAGCCTTTACCCCAAAACTACAAAAAATGAACAAATCCCAGGTGAGTTGTTTTTCCCAATTTTGTTTTTTCAGTGCATTTGAGGAAGTTTATAAGGACCAAGAAAATGAAATATAAAGGCAGAGATGAGCAAAACTTAAGGAAAATGTAGTAAGAATAATTGATCAATACCAGCAGCCAAAAAGCAAACCAAGTTAATTGTCTTGAATTGATTATGAGTGGCATCTCCTTCGTTCTCTGATATCAGGTCTGAGTAAATTTTATGGACCTTCATACAGATGGTGTTTTGGACAACATCCCCAGAAACGATGGGTTTATCAGTTTGTCTCTGGTTGTTTTGTATAGCTTTCTTCACTGCAAATGCAGGATTTTGTGTGTATCTTACTTTTTCAGTCAAATTAGGATGCCAAAAAACTCAGTAAATATCTGGGTGTGTATTAAATTCTCCCCCCAGACCTCCACAATACCATTACTTTCATGAGTAGCTTTCATGAGTAGCTTTACTGTCATTACTTTCATAAGTAGCTTTCTTTTTTATTTACTTTTTATTATTTTTTTAAATTATTTTTTAATCTTTATTTGTTTTTGAGAAAGAGAGAGACAGCATGTGAGCAGGGGAGGAGCCGAGGGAGAGGGAGACAAAGAATCTGAAGTAGGCTCCAGGCTCTGAGCTATCAGCACAGAGCCTGATGCAGGGCTCGAACTCACGAACTATGAGATCATGACCTGAGCCGAAGTCAGACACTCAACTGACTGGGCCACCCAGGCGCCCCAGACTTTTTATTATTTTTTTAATGTTTGTTTATTTTTGAGAGAGAGAGAGTGTGCGTGCGTGCCCATGCGTATGAGCTGGGAAGAGACAGAGAGAGGAAGACATAGGATCCGAAGCAGGATCTGCACTGTCAGCACAGAGCCTGATGTGGGACTCGAACTCACAAATTGTGAGATCATGATCTGAGCTGAAGTCAGACGCTTAACCAACTGAGTCACCCAGACTCCCCACTTGAGTAGCTTTTCAGAGTTTATATGTACATATTTACATGAGTACAAATACAGGTTATTATAGGAAGCATATTAATCATGCTGATTTGTTTATATGTGTTTTGTTTTTAATTAATAGACTTCATTTTTTAGAGCAGTTTGAGTTTACAGAAGATGTGAGTGAAAAGTACAGGGTTTTTGTGTATTCCTTCATTCCTTCCACACACACAGCTTACCCTGTTATTAACATCTTGCATTAATGTGGTACACCTGATGCTGTTCATGAACCAATATGAACACTTTAAAATCTGTAGCTTACATTAGGTTTTATTCTTGGCGTTGTATGTTCTGTGGATTTTGACAAATACATAATGACACGTACCCACCATTGAAGTTTCATACGGTATAGTTTCCTGCTCTAAAAATCCCCTGTGCCTCATCTATTCATCCTTCCCACCCCACCCGCTCAGCCCCCACCTCCCTGAGCCCCTGGAAATTGGTGATCATTTTAACTGTTTGCATAGGTTTGCCTTTTCCAGAATGTCATATAGCTGGAGTCATACAGTGTGTAACCAGTAGTTTTTTTCACTTAGAAATATGCATTTGAGGTTCTTGTATATCATTTCATGGCTTGATAGCTCATCTTTTTTTTACCACTGAATAATATTCTGTTGTGTGGATGTACCACCATTTATTTATCCACTCACCTATTGAATGGCTGCTTCCGAGTTTTGACAATTATGGATAAAGCTGCTACAAACACTCACGTGCAGGGTTTTGTGTGCGGATAAAGTCACTTATTTAGGTAGGTACTGAGGAGCGTAACTGCTAGATCGTATGGTAGGAGTAGGTTTGGTTTTGTGAGACACTGCCAAAACGTCTTTCAAGGTGGCTGTGCCATGTGGCACCCGCACGGGCAGTGAGTGAGAGTTCTGCTGCTCCACATCCTTGCCAGCGTTTGGTGCTGCCGGCGTGGTGGATTCTGGCCATTCTCGTAGGTGTGCAGCAGTATTTCATTGTAATTTATAGTTCCTTAATGACATGATGTCGAGTATCTTTTCATATGTTTATTTTCCATCTCTGTATTTTCACTGATGAGGTGTGTAGTAAGGTCTTTAACCCATTTTTAAATCAGGTTGTTTTCATATTGTTGATTTTTAAGAATTCTTATATATATATTTTGGATACCATTCCTTTATCAGGTATGTGTTTTGCCAAGATTTTCTCCCCATCTGTGCCTTGTCTTTTCATTCTCTCAACTTTGTATTTTTATCACTCAGTAACATATCCGAAGTCTTTCCGTAAAAAAACTTAGCGTTTCCTTATTATTTTATTGTGTAAGGAACAGAGTATATAAGGCATTGTAATACTTTTATGTACATCATAACAATATGTATAACAAATATGTGTGCATTAAAGAATAATAAGAAAATGGGCACCCATGTACCTTACCCAAGTTAAGAACTAGAACATTCTCAGGGCGCCTGGGTGGCTCAGTCGTTAAGCGTCTCACTTTGGCTCAGGTCATGATCTTGTGGTTCGTGAGTTCAAGCCCTGTATCAGGCTCTGTACTAACAGCTCAGAGCCTGGAGCCTACTTTGGATTCTGTGTCTCCCTCTCTCTCTGCCCTCTACTGCTCACATTATCTGTCTGTGTCTCAAAACTAAATAAACATTAAAAAAAAAATTAGAACATTCTCTGTTCTTGATGATACATTCTCCCATTGAATCATCCTAGTAGGTATCCTCTATCTTGACATTTTTGTCGATTACTCCCTTGCTTTTCTTTTTTTTTTTTAATTTTTTAAAAATGTTTTTTTATTCATTTTTGAGAGAGTATGAGTGGGGGAGGGGCAGAGAGAGAGGAGACACAGAATCAGAAGCAGGCCCCAGGTTCTGAGCTGTCACAGAGCTTGATGTGGGGCTCGAACCTACAGACCGTAAGATCGTGACCTGAGCCCACGTCAGATGTTCAACCAACTGAGCCACCCAGGCGCCCCTCTTTCTTTTCTTTTTTTTTTTAAAGTTTATTTTGAAAGAGAGCAAGCAGGGGAGGGGCAGAGAGAGACTCTGTGCTGATAGCACAGAGACTGATGTGGGGCTCGATCCCACAAACTGTGAGATTGTGACCTGAGCCAAAATTAACAGTCGGATGCTTAACTGACTGAGCCACCTAGGTGCCCCTCCCCTGCTTTTCTTAAAGATTTTACCACTTATCTACATATATGCCTCATCAACATAAAATTTAGTTTTGAGAAACTGTAACTGGAGTTTATATTGCCTTGTGTTGCATAATTTTCTTTTTGATCGGTGGAGTTCTTTTTTCTTTTGCTTCCAGACCCTAAGATTTAAGATGTCCTTATATGCACCCATGTTCCCTTTTGTCAAGACTTGGGTTGTTTTGTTCTGTTTTAATCGCTGTTTATTTTAAAGTTTTATTAGGCAGTATTAACCAAAGAGAGATGAAACCACGCATGCATTATTAGTCATAGTCTAAAATGATACAGCCTTACTGGGGAAGCAGTGTGTCAAAAGTTATCCAATAAGCATAAGTCTGGTTGTGTCCTGCAATTTTGCTGGTATTGGATAAAGGTTTCTAGGAGAAGATGAGCTGAATACAGTCTCTGAGTCAGTCTGGCTTCAGCTTTTCTGAGAACTTCCAAAAATTCCATTTGGAGAAGTCATTGGCAAGGTCATGAGAAACATAGGAAAACATAGGGCTCACATGGTTGGCCTATCTGGCAGGGTCAAAGTGTGAATCAGGTATTGAATGTCTGGTAGAAATAGAATTAAACCAGGTGGTTGCCTGTATTCGCTGCTTCTTAGCCTAGTGGTAGCTGCCAAGTGTCAGGAGTCCATCAAAGCAGGACGCTTGTGTAAGGTGGAGTGTCATCTGATGCAGGGCAGCCTGGTGCGGAAGGTAGAAGTAGGAGATGTCACCAGCACACGTTGAAAACAAGTCAGACTGAGTGCAAATAAGAAACTGGGCCAGGCTCACCCAGGCATTCCGCCCTCGGGTTAAAAAGGTGGTCCCGTGGCAGGAGGCTTTTTGTGTATGACGGCCCTCCAAATGCCTGCTTTTGAGTTGCACTGTTCCCATGTACGACAAGCAGTTTGGTATCGATAGACGTCCCTGCCACCCTGCAGTCTCTCTCGAACTCCTGGGGATTTCCTTCAGCTCTGGTATCGATCTTTCGTTTGCCTCTTCCCATGTCTTTGTCTTTTTTGGGGTCACTGTTGTTTTATTGGCGTACCTTTTTTAGTATCTTCTTAAGAAAGGGTACGGGAGAACATTTTTTTAGGCTTTACGTTTCTGAAAATATCTTCATTCCATTGTGATACTTGCTTGATGGATAGCATGAATGTGGATTTGTCCATCCGTTGCTCTGGTTCTGTCAGTTTTTGCTTAATGTAATTTGAAGCTGTGTCATTGAGCGCATGCACATTTATGATTGTTCTGTCTTCCTGACGGACTTACCCTTCTGTCATTTTGGAATCCTCCTCTTTATCTCTGGCAATATAAATATAGCCACATCTCCCTTTTTATGATGAGGTGGTGTATTTTTTAAGTGGCTTCTGTAGGGATTATAGCTTATATACTAATCACCTTGAATTAATGTTATACCACCTCGATATGGTCCAAGAACAGTATACAGTATATTGCGGTGAATTCTTGCAGCTTTTATTTGTCTCTATACGCCTTTTGACCTTTGTTTTGAAAAATGTTTTTCCTGGGGATAGAATTCTAGGGCTTCTTTTTTCCGTAAGTATGTTAAAGATGACGTTCTGTTTTTATCTCACTTCTGTGGTTTCTGTTAAGAAATGAGTCTTCACTTTTATTGTTTTTCCCTGAAGGAAAGGAATCTTTTTCTTTTGGCCACTTGCAAGATACTCTGTTTTTCTCTGGCGCTCACCAGTTCGAGTGTGATGTGTTTAGGTATACTTGTCTTTACATTTATTCTGCTTGGGCTTTATTAAGTTTCTTAGATTTGTGGTTGATGCTATTTACCATATTGGGGAAAATTCTTAGCTGTTGTATCTCAAATATTGCTTCTGTCCCATTTTTTTTCTCCACCTGTGAGACTACACATTATATATTTTTTGTTTTTAGCATTTTAAGCAATAGTATATTAGACTTTTGGGCCATACTTCACATTTCTTATGTTTTAACTTTTCCCCATTTTTTTCTCTCTGCTTTAGTTTGGATATTTTCTTATTGGCCTGCCTTCGAGTGCACACTTCTTCTGCTGAATCTAATCTGCTATTAAGTCTATACAGTGTGTTTGAAATTTTAGTTGAAAACGCTTTTTGCAGTTCTGTAATGTCCATATGCTTCCCTTTTGTAGATTCCAGTTCTTTGTTGAAATATTCCCATATTTTCATCTACATTATTCATCTTTTTCTCTGTATTTTTTTTTCCTCTTACGTAAACTCACAACCCCAAGATCAAGAGTTACACTCTGCTGACTGAGCCAGCCAGGCGCCCCTCTCTGTATTCTTTAGCATATTACTTTACAGTTAATCTGAAGTCTTCTGTACTAACTCTAACCTACGGATTCTCTCTACATATGCTTTTGACTGTTGATCTCTTGTTTATTGTTTTATTGTGCTATTTTGGTTTTTCACGTGTCTAGTCATTTTTGTTTGTATGGTAGACGTGTATGACACACACTTCTGCTCTGAAGAATGTTACGTTTTGTTTTGCCAATCATTTCACTGTCTGGCAGAACAAAATTGTTGCCCTCTACTAATTCTCCTAGAGGTTTTCCCTCCTACTTGCACATATTAGGAACCACCCAAAGATCTGAGGTGAATTTTTATGCAGAATTTTAGAGCCCCTTCTCTATGCCTTCTTTACCTTCATTGCTTTGCCCCCAAATCTCAGTTGCTTTGCAGACCCAAATGCTAATTTTTCTTTTTTCAATGTAGCAACAGTGCCGCTTGCTACTTCAGTTCTATTTCTCTGCGCTACTGTTGAAAAATCACCTTTAGGGACATTTATGCTGTATATAGAATTCAAGATTGATATATTTTTTTCTTTCAGCATTTTTATCATCGTTGGTAATGTGGGCCTCCCGTCATGGTCACTGTTCTTTCACTAATTGTAGCCGTGCAGTGGTTGCTAATACCTGCAAGTTGTTATATGTATTTGTCCAGCTTTTATTGTTGTTTTCCTCTCTCGGAATTTTGAAGTGATCACTTTTTAGTGTTGTAGTCATGAAGTACAAAGGCCTTTCTACCTATCAGAACGTGACCTTTTAGTTGTCTCCTGAAACTTGTAGAATTTGCTCTTTGTATCCACTGTTTTCATTTTTTCCTGATGATTTGTGTTTTAATTCCTGTTTGCATGACAGTTCCTAAGATAGTTCTTCTCACCTTTTTTTGGTTTGATTTTGTGAAGCGTGAAAATGCAGAGAAATACAAATGAAAATGGATTAGGCTGAGCTATATGAAATAGCAGTGTTTGTATGTACAACAGTTGCCTGTCAGTAATTTCAGTATGGCCCAGCCTAATAATTGTCAACCTATTACAGTATCCAAGTCAAGACTGAACATCTTGGCTTATTTGCTTCCATACACTATGTGTATTGAAGGCTGTTATGTTGCACAATTCACACATGAATTCTGTCTCATCCGCTTTCTCACCATCATGGTTCTGACCTCCCTTAGCAGGCTCCCACTCCTGGCATTAAGTCACCTTATTCAATGCTAAAATCCTGTTGACCATTAAAGGTTGTTTCCTCACTTTAGAGGTGGCCAATATTGTAAGTTTTGTGCAGGTCTGTCCACTTCTTTTCATATTTTTTACACATTAAATAGAATTGATAGAATTTGGGGTCATGATATATACATATTCTTGGAATTCTGTTTTCACTAATTTTTTTAATGAATTATTAATGTTCCTGTGCTAGCTTTTCTGTACCTTTTAAGGCTTTGTTATTTAAGTTTGCGTCTTTTTTTTTTTTTTTGAAGACTTGTCTGAAGTCTTTTTTTTTTTTTTTAAAGACTTGTCTTGACCTTTTATTAAATGTTTATTCTATTTTATTTTATTACTGGTTTTCTTCTCCTTGTCACTTTGAGCATTTTTCTTCTTCTGGTGTGTCAAACTATATTTTTATATTTCTTTTAAAGGTTTAACTTACTCTTTTTTAGCTTCTATTTTAAACAAAACTTAAAAAGCTAATCACAATTTATATTTTCCTTCCAAACAAAATACTTTCTCTGTGTCACAACTCCCAGGTTTCTGGCATCCAAAAATTAGTTTCAGCTAATTATTTAATACCTCCTTCCCGGAAACATCCCATATATACGTATTTTAATAACTTATTTTGCTGACTTATTTGCTCCCTGATGCTTTTTATGTCCAACTGATTCTTGCTAGGTTTGTCTTCTTTATGGTTCACATCGTTTTACAGCAGTAAAAAAAGCTAGCACTTATGTGACATTTACTATGCAGTAGTTGTCATTTTAGATCAGGCTGTTAAACTATGTCCCTGAGCCAGATGGCATTCTGCCTTCCTTTTATATGGCTCACAGCTAAGAGTGGTTTTTACATTTTTTTAATGGCTATGAAAAAAATCAAAAGAATAGTATTTCACGATGTGAAAATTACATGAATTTCACATTTCATTGTCCAGGAATCAGGCTTTTTTGGAACATAGCCGTGCCTGTGTGTTTGCTTATTTCCTGTGCCTGCTTTCACGGTGCAGTGGCAGACTTGATTGGTTGTAGTTGAGACTACATGTGGTCTGCGGAATCTAAAATATTTACTACTTGGCCCGTTGTAGAAAGTTTGCCAACTCATATTCTAGCATTTTCAGTACTTTGAAGATACTCTGTTGTTTAATGGCTTACATTGTTTCTGTGGAAAAATCAGCTAGCAGTTTTATTGTGCCCTTTTAGTCAGTGCCTCCTTTTTCTTTTGGGATTTTTAACAGTTTTGTGATGATGTGCATAATGTGATTGCATTTGTTCTTCTTGGGGTTAATGGTCTTCTGTGGTCTGAGGAGAGTTGTTTTGGAAAATCTTAAAAAGTCTAACATCCAGAGGGGAGAGTGGAAGGAATAAGACACTTTTAACAAAAGAAAGCAAAATGATTGTCACAAGAGATACAAACAAAATACTCCAGGGTTTAAAACTGAATAGGAACTCACAATAAGGAAGGATCACATCTAAGTGTGATGTAAGATGTGATCTTACTGGGAAGACCTTTGCTTAGAGAGGAAAGCCATGGGAAAGAGGGATGGAAAAGAAATCTGGTGTTGAATGCTGGGCTAGCGGTTAGTTTATCAGTTTTCAGGAGGTAGTGAATAACCATGTCTAATCAAGGTAAACATTAAAAAAAAACATTTTTGACTTCTCTTTTCATATTACAATGGGTTAATCAGGATGTAACCATCGTAAGTCAAGGAGGATCTAATAGTTGGACGAGTTGAGGGAGGGGTATTAAGAAATGGTCTGTTTAGATGTCAGATATGCTTAGCTCTACCTCTCTTCATGACCATAGGCTTTCTGGCCAGAACACCACATTCCTTCCAGATGGAAACTGTATACTGTCTTGGCAAAAGTTTTTGAAGTCTGTCATGCTTGACATCTAATGCTATGGTATCAGAATTGTGTTTCATCAAGTTTTTGAGTTTTTTGTTTGTATGGAGTATGGAAAATAAGGAGAATACGGACATTTTTCATATTTGATGGTAGAGTCATTTCTAAATTATTATAACTTGAGTCCAAGTAATGTGCCACGGGTTTCTCCCCCTGTTGGTCTGGCAGCCATACAGAAGTTCTTATTGCATCTATCATTTGGCCCGGTGGATATAGAGAAAGAAAATCCATGTAGTCGTCTTTCAGGCCAAGAAATAGAAAACAGCCAGGATTCTTGAAGCTCTTGTGAAATCCTCACTGTGTAGCTGGAGCTAGTTCATTTTTATTGCTTTATAATACTCAATTATTTTAGCATACCGTAAGAAATCCATCTATTGATGAGCATTCGTTTTTCTGGCTTTGGGGTCCTATGTAAAATTTAACTGGGAACATTCTTTTTTATTGATTTTTAATTTTTTTTTTTAACATTTTCATTTTTGAGAGGCAGAGAGAGACAGAGCATGAGTCGGGGAGGGGCAGAGAGAGAGAGGGAGACACAGAATCAGAAGCAGGTTCCAGGCTCTGAGCTGTCAGCACAGAGCCCGACGTGGGGCTTGAACCACAAACTGTGAGATCATGACCTGAGCGGAAGTCAGACGCTTAACTGGCTGAGCCACCCAGGCACACCTGATTTTTAATTTTTTATGGAGATAGAATGACATATAGTATTATTAGTTTTATGTGTACCACGTTATGATTCGATAATTCTATATATTGCTAAATGATGAGAAGAAGTCTGGTAAACATCCATCACCAAATATAATTTTTTTTTTTAACTGTAATGAGAACTTTTAAGATCTGTTCTCTTAGCAGCTTTCAAATATGCGATACGGTATTGTTAATTGTGATTACCACACTGTACGTTACATCCCTATGTTGTATTTATTTTAAAACTGGATGTTTATACCTTTTGATCCCCTTTACCTCATTTAGCTCATTCCCCACCCTGACAACCAATCTGTTCTTTGTATGCATGAACTTGGTTGTTTTGGTTTTTGTGTTTTGTTTTAGATTCCACATAGAGGTGAGATGATACAGTATCTGTCTACTGCACTTAGCATGATGTCCTCAAAATCCATTCATGTCGCAAGTGGCCAGATTTTCTCTTTTATGGCTAAGAAATACTCCGTTGTGTATATATGCCACATATTCTTTATCTGTTTGTCTATTATCGGATGCTTAAGTCTCCCTATCTTGGCTATTGTAAATAATGCTGTAGTGAACGTGGGTGTGCATAGATCTTTTCAAGTTAGTGTTTTTATTTTCTGTGGATAAATACCCAGAAGTGAAATTGTTGGATCATGTGATAGTTCTGTCTTTTGAGGAACCTTCACAGTGTGTTCCCAAGTGGCTGTGTCAGTTTCCCTTTCCACCAGCAGTGCACCGGCCTTCTCTCCATATCCTCACCAACGTTTGTGATCTCTTGTTGATAACAGCCATTCTAACAGATGTGAGGTGATCTCTCATTGTGATTTTGGTTGGCATTTCTCTAGTGATGTGCTGAGCATCTTCTCTTGACTCCGTTGGCCGTATGTAGGTCTTCTTAGGAAAAATGTCTGTTCAGATGTTCTGCCCATTTATTAACTGGATTGTTTTATCAGATGATTTGCAAATATTTTATCCATTTAGTTGGGTGCCTTTTCATTCTGTTGGTGGTTTCCATTCTGTGCAGGTGCTTTTTGGTTTGATACAGTTCCATTTGTTTATTTTTGCTTTCGCACCATTGGTATGGCTTGGATATGGTAGAGAGATCTCTACTTACGTCTGACATTTTGCCTGGTAATTGGAAGTTCGTCTGCTGCCTTTAAATATTTAAAGGTTTAATTAACTCTTTAATGTCTGACTTGATACCCCCCAACACGAATATCTAGGAGTATCATCTTTGTCCAGATAACATTAAATACTGTGTATTTGTTTACCTATTTATCTTCCTCTACATATTTTCAGAGGAGAAACAGTATTTTATTAATCTTAGATACCTGTTCTATATGGCAAGTGCCAGAGCTCTAGGGGATCTACATAAATGTTTAATTTATAAACATATTTTTTGGAAACATGAGAAAACAGTGAAGATGTACAGTCGGCGTCCTATGTAGATTTTACAAGGTAAGAATAAATTTTCACATATCCTTCCTCCATTGCCAAATGCTGATCATTTCAGAACGAACAGCCATCTGAGCAATATGCCGTTTCAGGGATCGGTTTCGTTCACCGATGTGACTGTGGACTTCACTCAGGAGGAATGGGAGCAGCTGGACCCCTCACAGCGGATCCTTTACATGGACGTGATGCTGGAGAATTACAGCAATTTACTCTCAGTGGGTAAGCACAGCTTTTAGTGCAGCTCCGTGTCGGCCTAGCATCTGTGTCCTTGCTCACTTACCAAAAATTCTGCGCTTCTGAATTACTACCTTGTGGTTGTGGTCTGCGGCTTCAGGTGTTAAAGCCGAGAGACAGTGGAGACGCTGAAGTTCTGCCTTCTTGATTTGGGGGATTTCTGAAGTCTAAGCAGTTGGGAGCTGTGTTCCGCCGTCAAGTTCTCTGATATTGTCGAGCCAGATGTGCTTTTCAAGTTGGAACAACAGCAAGAGGTGTAGATAGCGTAGTAAGAACGGTCAGGTCAGAACTTTCTGGGGAAGATGTCAAAAGAGGGAAGGAGCATCAGAAGCCAATCCACGCAGTATCCTAGGGGTCATGAATAGGTTGAGCTATTTTCAAATATTTTTTAAGAATCAGTTTTTCAGATCCTTAAGCCTTAAAAGATGGCCAACACCAGATGATTCCTCAGATATCAAAATCCTACCTCCAACTATCGTCTGTCTCTGCCTAACATTTTTTGTTGAACTTTGATATTTTTCTCTCACACTTGCCCCTTGACATTTACCTAACCTGTCTTAAACCTTTGTGATTAGCTGCTCTTTCATTCGTATTCCCAGTTTGCCAGAATGGTGACTTTGATATTTTAGGTGATGGAATTGGTGTAATAGATTCTTCTTTAGTCTAAGAGTGATGCATTGTCCTAGACACAAATGCCAGCAAGATCACCAGAGTCAGGAATGTCAAGGCTGGGTCAGTCTGATCCTTAAGATTGCTTCCGATAACAGCAGCGCCAAGACCTGTTTAGAGAAGAGATCGAACACATTAGAAGGAAAAAAATAAGGTGTTTCAATGGAAAAAAGTAAAACACATGATTCTGTCGCAAGGATCTTGAACCCTTGGATTTATTTTCCAGTTCCTTCAGACTATGGGTGCTGGATCTTGTCGTCCGTTTGCAAAAGTTGTACATGAGATTTGGATCTTGGCGGGAGGATTATGTCTGCAGACCTGTGAGGAGCATTGCTGTTAGCAAGGTGTGTGGCTTGCAAGAGCAGAGGAGAAAAAAACGGGGAGAGAGACTAGGAGTGTGGAGAGGAAGTGCCCGTCTGACCACAGCAGCTCAGAGCCTAAGTGGCAGTTGCTAAACTCAGATCTGCCCAGGCTGTTGCTGTTCCCTTCGCGTCTTCGTCCGCTTGTTCTCTTGGTCTGTGCTGACTGTTCCGTGTCCCTGAGGACACGCTGAACCTCCTGCATCCCTCGACTTGTCAGCTTGCCGGCGTCATTTGTGCCCTGTCTGCTGCCCTGTGTTTTTATTTCACTTTACCTTTTAAGGTCGTTCTGTAATCTGGCAGTGCTACTCGAGTCCATTGTCAGCTTCCATTCTTTTTTTGCCACAGGCTTTTTTGGTCTTTCCAAGCTTAAGAACTAGGCAAAATTTGCAACGGAGACTTCTTAATCCTGGAAGCCCGGATCCCACACACAGAGACAGCCCTACGATGGAACATTGGTGGAGACTTCACATTCTCTAACATGGCAGGAAGGGGCTGACAGCGTGTCTCGTGTGCTCTTTCCTAGAGGTGTGGAAAGCTGACGACCAGATGGAGCGGGACCCCAGCAACCCAGATGAGCAGGCGAGACCATTTATCATTTTTAAGAACCAAACCCCAATTGAGGAAAGAGGTAATCTCTTTGAAAAAACATTTAATCTGAGCACAGATTTTGTTTCCTTAAGGCAAGTACCCTATAAATACGACTTATATGAAAAAACCTTGAAGTCTAATTCAGACTTACTTAATGGTAATAGAAGCTATATAAGAAAGAGAGCTGATGAGTGTAATGGATTTGGAAAAGCACTCCTCTATCTGAAGCAAGAGAAAACCCATCATGGGTTGGAATACTCGGACTATAATAAAAGTGGGAAAGTCTTTAAAGAAGCCATTTTTAAACATCAGAAAATACGAAATTTGGTACAACCTTTTATTTGTAATTACTGTGACAAGGCTTTCTCCTTTAAGTCACTCCTCATTAGTCACAAGAGAATACACACTGGAGAAAAACCTTATGAATGTAACGTGTGTAAGAAAACCTTCTCCCATAAGGCAAACCTCATTAAGCATCAAAGAATTCATACGGGGGAGAAACCCTTTGAATGTATTGAATGCGGAAAAGCTTTCACCCACCAGTCAAACCTCATCGTTCACCAGAGGGCACATATGGAGAAGAAGCCCTATGAGTGCAGTGACTGTGGCAAGACATTTGCCCAGAAGTTTGAACTTACTACCCACCAGAGAATTCATACAGGAGAACGACCCTATGAGTGTAACGAATGTGCAAAAACCTTCTTCAAGAAGTCCAACCTCATTATACATCAGAAAATTCACACGGGGGAGAAACGCTATGAGTGCAGCGAATGTGGAAAATCCTTTATCCAGAACTCACAACTGATCATACACATGAGAACTCACACGGGAGAGAAACCCTATGAATGTACCGAATGTGGCAAGACATTCAGCCAGAGGTCAACCCTGAGATTACATTTGCGAATCCATACAGGAGAGAAACCATACGAGTGTTCTGAATGTGGGAAGGCCTTCAGCAGGAAGTCCCGACTCAGTGTCCACCAGAGGGTTCACATGGGGGAAAAGCCCTGAGACTGCAGCTAGCTTGTTCTGTGGAAAAACCCGAACCCTTCCAGTGGGGGGACAGACCGCACAAAGGTACTGAAGGAACATGGAAATGCGGGGGGGACACAATCCATCAGATCAAAACACAGGTAAAAACAGGATCCCCTAAGAACAGCCTCATACCCAAAGTTAGATACGCTGCCCAGCTAAAGCGTACATCCAGTTGTAAATAGACACGCGTAGTCCTGTTACAGTGACCTTTTTAAAATCGTGAATTATTCTGGGCAGCAGCATAAAGGATCTGCAGGCCACACCCCGGGAGTTGAGTGGCTGTGTATGAGATTATGCCCCAAAACACAAATCTTGTCTTACATCTATACATGTAAATTTAACATAGTCACTGGGAGTTGGAAATTCTTGTCCTCTGATAGGACATGAGTAAGATTTTCCATACTAAACACCACGTGTCTTTCAGTACCTTTACAACCCAGTACGCATTCCACATGAACTAGGTCACAGTTTTAGTAGCGTGTAGCTTATGTTTTCTCCTGCTACTTGCTGGCATAGGTAAGTTGGTCGGACCGTCGTTATTCAGCTGCCTCTTCAATAAACAGAAGACAATGTTGAAGGTGTAACTTGCTTCGGAGGTTGCTAAAAGCATTCTTCACATCAATATATAGGTGAGAGATAATTAAGAGGGGATTTAGGGAGTGAAAGACCACTGTGGGCTGTCACTCAGTGTAGGCACCACAGCTGGAGAGAGTGCCCACGTCCCTCGTGCGCAGTTCCTTTGCAGTGGGGTGTTTACATACAAATGCATGTCTTTTAACATACTGTGTAACCCATAAACTACTTGTGCTTTTTTTTTGTGTTCTCCTGTTTCTCTTAATATATGGATTGTCTTAACAAAAAGTAGGATGTGTATGTGGTTCACAAATGTTACATTTCAGAGACTTCAGAGAAAAAAATGTCTTAGTGCTTTTTCAAATGTCCACGTGCACAACCCACTTTAAAAATGCATTTTTGCCACATCCTGCTTAAAGGAGGCATTTTCACTCCCTGGGTTTCACTGTCATCAGCCAGAAGCATTTCCCTTTGGAACCTGAGTAAAAGTTAAGCCTTTCTTTTAAAGGTTCACACACACTTTATAAGTTAGACTTTTCAGTGATATCTCCAGATGTGTTTAACAACCTAAAAAAACTTCTTGCCTAACTCAGAGGTAAAGTATCTTACTATTGACTTCAGATTCCCAAGTTCCTCTCCCTGTCAGTCATGAATCACACACTAGAATTGTCACTGGGAACTGGCCTTTCTTTTTCCTTGTTTTTGAATATCATTGATGTGCTGTGACCACCCATGAATGTGAGTGACTTTCTGAACAGATTCGCCGAACATCTATAGTCCAGTAAGTTTGTCTTTCTCAAATTGTCATCTTGTCTACTACTGGCAAGGAAGCAGGGAAGAAGATTCATCTCACACACTGCTGTTAGAAATGTAAGTTGCGGCTCTGTCTCTGAACATCAGGAATATGTGTAGCCTTCAGGGCACCTGGGTGGCTCAGTTGGTTAAGCATCGACTCTAGGTCTCTGCTCAGGTCATGATCTCACGGTTCGTGAATTCGAGTCCCGCATTGGGCTCCACCCTGACAGCATGGAGCCTGCTTGGGATTCTCCCTGTCTCTCAGCCCCTTCCCTGCTTGTGCTCGCTCTCTACGTAAACATTTAAAAAATATATACATACTCTTTAATCCAGGAGTCTCACTCCTGGGGATCTATCCCTAAGAAAAAATAAAGTGCCAGTACTTAAGATTATATGTTTATCAATGTATATTGTATTTTTTGATAAGGACAAAAGAAAATGTGAACAACCATCACTAAGAGAATGATTGAATAAACTGCAGAAAAATATGCCATGGCTGGCTGGTGTTCCATGGAAAAGAATGTGTAGGATCAGATGCCTCCACATCAGATTGGGGGGTGGGGGGGGAGGTTGTGTGTACACCATGTTTTTAAAATAAAGGTCTAAAAACCTTACATGTATGTATATCTGTGTGTATTTTTATTAATTTATGGACCTGGAGAATAGCATTCTCCTATATCAACATAATTACCATTAAGTCCAATGGAAAATTGCTCATGTATTCCTCGGTCCCTAAGTTAACCCTCATTTATACTAAAACAATACCCTAAGTCATCATGCAGCTAAGTAATTAACATTAGTTAACGCCATAACACAAGGCAGGTTCCCTTCCTCCATAACAAACAGCTCTGTGCTGTTCTCCAGCTCCAGCTTTCATAGCTGTATGCTGTGTGTGAGGCTGTGTTCTCCATGAAAACCTGTATTTGGCATTCATTGTTCACACAACAAAACCGTTCACACACACACAAAAATAGTAAAGACAGACACCTGGGTGGCTCAGTCGGTTAAGCGTCCAACTTAGCTCAGGTCATGATCTCAAAGTCCGTGGGCTCAAGCCCCGTGTCAGGCTCTGTGCTGACAGCTGAGAGCCTGGAGCCTGCTTCGGATTCTGTGTCTCCCTCTTTCTCTGCCCCTCCTCCGCTCTCACTCTTCTTTCAAAAATAAACATTTTAAAAAAGGTGGGGAGAGACCAAGATGTAGGAGGTCCTCTCACGCTGGGAAGTATGTGTTTGAAGGTAGTGCGAGGCCTGTGGGACTGGCCTCAGATCACTTTGCTCAGGACAACAGATGCTGTAATGTTGAAAAATCAACTCGGGTTTTGTTTGCGATAAGGATCAGCCTAGGGGTGGGGTAAGGACTAGCTGTGCTCAGCTGGTTTGGCTGAACTAGGTGCAGGAACAGCCTCAAGAGTGGGCAAAGGATAGCCAGGCCTAGGCGAGGAAGGGGCAGTTGATGAGTACCCTGCTGCGACAGACTCTTTGATAAACAGGCCATCTGGAGGAATAGGTGATCAATAGCAGGTGGAAAAATTTGACCTCAAACAGGTTAAGCTGCTGAGAATGCTCAATATGGCTCCCCTGTGGCCTCAGGAGGTCAAGTGCTAATAAAAAATACTAGCAACAACAGCTGCCACCAGACCAGTAGTAATAACAGTACTTCTATTAGTGATGATGCTGAGTAGTATTGCTTGCTTATTCTGCTCTTGGCAACATGCTATTTGCTTTATATGCATTAGCTCATTTAATAGTTAACCCATGAGACAAGTTTATTATTCTTATTTAAAATGAAGAAGCAAGTTCAGAGAGGTAAGGAATCTGCTCAAAGTACATGAAGTGGTACAATACTAACTCTACGAATATGAAAAGTTTACATATTTTAATCTAGAACCACCAAAAAAAAAAAAAAATCATGAGAAGAGGTATATCTAAGATGCCAATAGATAAAACAGAAAGCCAAAAGTATTTTTAACCCAAAGAAGAAGGAAGAAAGAAGAGGAAGCCTGAAGGGAAAACAGAAAACGAAAAGTAAAATGGTAGACCCAAAGTTCAACCATTTTAATAAAAGATACTGTCTAATGGATAATAAAAATAAGACCAAGCTACATGCTCAGTAAGAGTCATGTTTTTACTATAACGACAAGGATGGAAAGAGGATGGGGAAAATATTACATATAACCACTAAACATAAGGTTGGGTAGAACTGTTAATATCAGATCAAGTAGACTTTAAGACAGTATTGCTAGAGATAAAGGGTAATAATGATAAAGGGTTGATTTAGGAAGACAAACATGTATGTGCCTAATAACGGTGCTTCAAAATGGAGAAAGCAGGGCACCTGGGTGGCTCAGTCACTTAAGCCTCGGACTCTTGATTTGAGCTCAGGTCATGATCTTGAGGTTTGTGGGTTCAAGCCTCGTGACAGCAGGGGTTCTGCTTGGGATCCTTGCTCTCTCTCTCTCTCTGCCCCTTCCCTGCTCACGTGTTCACTCTCTCAAAATAAGTAAACTTAAAAAAAAGAATGGGTGAAGCAAATAGTGACATTTAAAGGAAGAAAAGACAAATCACAAGCACAGTTGAAGATTTTAACACCTCTCAGCAACTGACAGAATTCAACAAAAATTCAATAAAGACCTAGAAAATATGAGTAACACTTAACCACTTTGATCTAATTGACTTTGATGGAACACTTTACCAACAGCTACAGAATATACATTCTTTTCAAGTGCATGTAGCACTTTTACTAAAATAGGCATATGCCTGGCCATACAACTCTTAGAGCATTTAAAAGGATTGAAAGCATACAGTGTGTTCCCTGACCACAACAAAGTTAAATGAAAACCAGTAACAAGATAAATGTAGCATAAGCACCTGACAATTGGTTTGTTTTTTGTTACAACACCAGTACCTGACTTAAGCTTTTCATTGCTGAAGCATCCACTTGAAAGATAGCTGTTTCATTTTTTTTAAGTTTGTTTTATTTATTTTGAGAGGGGGTGGGTGAGAGAGAGAGAGAGAGAGAGTGCACGCATGGGCACATGCAGAACGGGGTGGAGGTGGGGGCAGAGAGAGAGAATCCCAAGCAGGTTCTGTGCCATCAGCACGAGCTGGAGCCTGCTGTGGGGCTCGACCCATGAACCATGAGACCATGACCTGAGCCAAAAATCAGTTGTCAGACGTACAGCTGACGGTGCCACCCAGGCACCCCCAACATAGCTATTTCAAATGAACACACTGCCAGCACGAGTAAAGAACCAAGCTGCTCCTGTCCCCATCCCGCAAAAGTTTCCTTTATTTTAGAGAAATCTGTTTAACCTCGGTAACTATTTGGCTTCTTGTTTTTCCCTTTGCACACTTTAATTCCTGTCCTGTGTTTTAAATTCACCAATAAAGTCTGAACTCACAAAACCCTAGGCCCCCACCCTTAACTCCAGTAGAAGCCGAACCCCGGTCTGCTTACTCATGCCTCTCTCCCAACTTCACTGTATGGCCCCAGGCATGCCTTGTACCCTCCAGAACCCAGAAGTAATAAATCTTGGGATTTTCCCCCGGTTTCCTGTTATACATTGTAAGAACCCCAAGGACTGGTTCAGCCACAACACGGTTTCCAAAAGGGGAGAGGTCTGTGGGGGGCTCACTGGGCCAGCTGAGTGCCCCCAGGTATTTCCGGCTGATAGCGGCACTATCCACAGGCTGAGACCAAAACAGTTGGCATAGTGGGCAGGACTGCACAATTGTCCTTGCACTTAATGGAGAGCAATGCCCTTTAGCTGCACCTGGTTTACCGACTGACTAACCCAAGCGGTAACCATCTGGGAAAGGAACGCTAATTGCTAGAGGCCATGCTGCCTGTGCTGCTGGTGACTGCCGCTCTCACTGCTGCCTGCAGCATCCATCCCAGAATGTCACCGCTGCCCTAGTCATTCAGCATCTTCCCAGACCAGCGGGGTCAAGGCCATATTGTCTAACAAGATCGGACCAGTAGATGAAAAGGCCTTGATTATTCATGTACAGTGAGGGTCCTCCGTGCCCAGAGGCCTGGGGATTGGAACCCAGGACCGTTGTGACACCCAAGTGGAGTGTGGTCCATGTTTTGGACCAAAGACACGAGGAAAGGACGTTCTCGTAAAGAGGACAGGAGCCCTCTGCCTGTGACCACCTGGCCGTGGCTTGTGCCTGGACTGTGCGTCCTAGTAGCCTTGCCATCGAAACCAGTGGCACCACGAAAGGGAAATGCAGTAGAGGACCATGGTCTGTGTGTCACTGCTTTACTCGCTGCTGTCGTTCTGTGTCCACTGACCCAATGGGATATCATGGGTCCAATCCCTGGTGCGATGTTGCTTAAAGAAAAAAACCAGACAAATACAACTATCCCAAACATCTGCAGCCAGCATCTCCTAAAATCCCTGAGAGGGTCTATCAGCTCCTTGGTAAATGCAAAACCTCGGCATTTCCTGGGCTCCTGGGCGTTGCTCAGTGCCACGGCACACTCACTGCCCAGGCTCTGGTACTAACACTCTCAGGTCTGGGGACTTTTCCCAAAGACCTGTGAGCATTGCACTCATGGAGGCAGACCCCAATCCCAGAGTTCCTGGGAAGGGAAGTGGCTGCGCAGGAACATCATCACACGTTTTTCTGGTTACAACACAAGATTAAGGAATCAGGAGAAAAATCACAAAATAGAAACAGATTGGAAACTATACCTTAACTGAAATTCAAGCCTTTAAGATTTTGTGCATCAAAAAAGAGAAGGGACTGATTGGCTATCACAGGTTTGGGGGCTGGGCTCTGCATTATTGCTCTCGGCAGCTAAAAGGCACTAACTGGCCGGTGTCTCCTGAGACCACACACTCCATAACATGCTCAAATACATTCCGGGCTTTATGCTCCTTTCCTCCCAGATGCTACAGATTATGAGGCCCCACCCTCTGCGTTCACCTGCTGGGGGGCAGAATCGAGAAACATACCTCACAAGGCCCCCCTGCTGCCAAAGGAAAATCTGCCAGGGTTGAGACCTGGAGCGGTGATGAAGAGGGAGAAGGGAAGGCGAAGGCCTCGAGAGCCTCCGATTCCTACCAGGGCCTTCCCTCTCCTCACTTGGCCATTTATTGCACGGGGCTGTGCCCACCTTCCATCACTCTACCACAGTGAGGACAGGTAAGGCCCACAGTGATTGGGAAACATTAATGAAGCCCATCTCCCGGTGTACAGAGTCGGCATGCTCCACGGGTGGGAAGGTTTTGGACCTGATCACACCGCGTGTGTGGGAAAGGCAGTGGGAATCACCAACAAGTGATTCTCAGACACCAGGTGGGCGCCCTAAAATTCAGCTTAATTCTGATGCTATCCACTTAGACATCCCATCAGATTCCACAGGTTAAGGGTTCAGTCCTAAACCCCTTTTGGGGTTTTATGAAGCTTCATTCTATTGGCACAGTTGATTAACGAATTGACAATTGGTGACTCAATTCAATCTCCAGCCTCTCTCCCCTCCCCAAAGGTCAGTGTGTGGGACTGAAGGTTCCAACCCGCTAGTCCCCTGGTTGGCTCCAATGGCAACCAGCCCCCATCCTTAGGTAGTTCCAAAAGTCATCTCATTAACGTAACAAAAGACACCTTTGTATTATCCCTCTTATCACTTAGGAAATTCCAAGGTTTTAGCAGCTCTGTGCCAGAAATGGGGACAAAGACCAAATATACATCTATTATAAATCACAACATCACAGACCACCACCACCCCATTCTCAAACATGGGTCCCTTATAGCAAAACAATCTTAAAAGTTACTGGCATCTTACTAGGATGCCATTCAGCCATTGATAACTATCCAGTCAATCATCTCCTGTAAAAAGGTCTCCTATGGTGATGCCACTCAGATTTGCAAGCCATCATTCAATCTTGCCAGGTTCCCAAAGCAGTTGTCGTCTCAACAACACATGGCTTCACCCTTTCATGCATCTGGTACAGTCCAGCTAAGAGACCATATCACCTCTTGCTCTGAGCCTCTTTCGAGATGTTCGTGTAGCATGGGATTTCCCTCATTACATAACCCATTTATTCAATCCTTTACCCGTAGCTACTATTTTTCCTTCTCTCCATTTGAACCCAAACTTTTCCCCCTTTGGAAGAGATGTTCTATTTGGCCACTGTGCTGGCCTAGATTACAGATTTCCAAACAGGATGTTGTCCGTTCATCTTGAAACTGCCACCCATAAACCAAACAACCCTTTGTTTTCCAGACAAGAGCCATTCCTAGGACACCATCCACATGACAGTTGGTTCCGGTGGCTCCTCAGGTGGCTCCAAAGGCAGTCCTAGAGGAAAGGAGGCTCCCTGTGTTCCCTGGCAGCATACCCCTATATGAACCATTTCCACGTTATTCTGGAACTCTTCTGGGCACAGCCTTCCTTATTAGAGTGTCTCTGTGACATCACCCAAGACATTACGAGTATCTCAGGTTTCATGATTATTTTATGTCCTTCCATCATCAAGGCGGTCTCATTAGTGCCCAGTAGCAGGTGTGTCCCTCAAATGGTGTGGACTGGCCAGCAAGATGTGGTATCTGGGAATTTTCTGGTCCAAAATCCCAACAGCTGGGAGGCTGTCGTGAGCACTCTGTAAAAGCACCAACACAAGCTGTGTCTTTCCACAATGTCCGATTCATTCAATCGTGATTCATTCACAAATGATTCATTTATGATTCATTCAATCATAAAGCAAGGTTAATGTAATTGTAAAGCAGTTTCAAGATTCCAAATTCAATGACGTCTCGCTACGCATCTCACTTGGCTTCATGTGTGCCACAAAAGCCAAGTACAATAATACAAAGTCACACAACAAAGATATGACAAGGGGTAAGAAGTTAACGTGAAGTCTGTTTGTGACCTTGTAGAATGGTCTGGTCTGGGTCAGCTCTCAACCCTTACTGCGTGTTCTGTTCACTGCAGAGCAGCTCTCTTACGTTCAGAGATCATTCGGGCAGAGTCTTTGTGGCAGTTGCCTTGCTAATCCACTCAGACATGAAGTGGTCAGCGTCTGGCGAGTCTGACAGCTGGCTGCGGTTTTCCCTTTTTCAAGGAGTTTCGTCAGTCTTGGGCCTTTTCAAGTCTTTCCTGGTTCTAGTTATCATCAGCTCCTGGCTCTTTTAGGTTCTTGTAGCCTTACGGATCATCAGTCCTTAGTCCTGCCTGTCTGTGCTGGTTCTGATGACACCTGGTCTTAGCTACAATATCCTAGGGCTGCTCACATCACTGCTTGACATGAGTGACTCCATCTTGCTCTCTACAGAGGTGCACACGAGCTTTTGCCACAAGCCCCAGTCTGTGTGAGTACAGGTGGCAGACATCCCACAGTCACCAGTGAGTGGGGGGTCACAAGGCTCCAAAGGCACTGAGAGCTGCCCTACCACGTTTTGTAATTCATACATGGCCTCCTTTTGTTCAGGTCCCCACTCAAAAATACAGCTTTGGGTGGTCGTAGAAATGGGAGTCAGCAAAACTCTCAGATGTGGCACATGCATTCTCCAAAATCCAAATACACCAACCAAACACTACCTTCTTGTTTGGTCTTAGGGACGGGTAGTGACAATTAATTTCTAGTCATTTGTGTGATATCCCAGGTGGTTCCTGTCCAGGTTATTTCTGAGAATTTCACCGCTTGAGTAGGGCCCTTAGACCTTTGCTGGATTTATTATCCGGGCCTAATGGTCACGTGCATCACTAGCACATTCAAATCAGTTCCAGCCTGGTCCTCGTCTCTCCAATCTTTCATGTCATTAATGTAGCATATTATTACACTTGAGAACCACATCAAGTTCAAATCCCTTCTGACCACATTATCACAGTAGCCGGTGAGTTCAGAATAAACCATGGCAGCACCATAAACGTACACTGGGGTCCTTCCCACGTGAAAGCAGACTGCAGTGGGCTCCTTTCCGAGATGAAGAGAAGAAAGCATTTCCGAGATCAACCACGGAGGAGCAGACTCCTTCAGCCCGTTTGTTTCCCATATGGCTGGAGCCACATCGGAGCTGCTGAGGCTACGAGCAGCACAACTTTATCCACCCGTCCGTGGTTTACCGTCTGTCCCCATGAGCCATCGTGGCTTCCACAGGCCACGCGTCTACGGTGCTGAGATTTCGTTGCTACCAGCAGTCCAGCGTGTCATTAACCAAAGTGGTAGTCTTGTCCTGTCTACCTGGTATTCTATACTGTGTTCAGTTAACCACCTGTGTGGGCCTCAGGCAGTTCTAGTGCTTTCTGTTGGGTATCTCCAGTTAACGCTGGCCTGCAGGTGGGCTCACAGGCCTCTGCCTTACAGTATAAGCCAGGAGAAGCAGTCCCCAAGGTAAACATAATATCCAACCCAATACATTCAGGTAAACAGGATGCCAACAGCTTGGCATATAGTTGAAAAAAAACAATCCAACTTTCCTGAGCACCTGGGTGGCTCAGCGGGTTGAGCATCCAGCTCTTGATTTTGGCTCAGGTCATGATCTCATGGTTTCTGAGTTTGAGCCCCGCATCCGGCTGTGCTGATGGTGCCAAGCCTGCTTGGGATTCTCTCTTTCCCTCTCTCTCTCTCTCTCTCTCTCTGCCACTACCCTATGTGCATGTTCTCTTGCTTTCTCTCTCTCTCTCTCTAAAATAAACATTTTTAAAAAATCCAAGTTTTCACCCAAACTTTCACCTCAATTCCATCTAACACTGCATCTCTGTAGCCTCCCCATCTAAACTCAGCCGTCATTAAGACCTCACCAACAGGTTTTGGAATCACAGTGCATGGGCTCCTGCATTAAGGAGTCCCAGAGGGGCGCCTGGATAGCTGTTGTTGGAGTGTTCGACTCTTGATCTCGGCTCAGGATGTGATCTTGTGGTTCATGGGATCAAGCTCCTCTTGAGGCTCTGCCCTGACAGCTCAGAGCCTGCTTGGAATTCTCTCTCCCTCTCTCTCTGCCCCTCCCCTGCTTGTGCTCTCTCTCCCTCAAAATAAATAAACTTAAAAAAAAAAACAAAGAAAAAAAGGAGTCCCAGCAAAGACTCTTGTCCCCACCCTACCCCAAAAAGTTCAACAAAGCTTCTTGAACTGCTGTTCAGTTTTTTTAATTTTTTAAGTTTATTTATTTTGAGAGAAAGAGCAAGCAAGCAAGGAAGGGGCAGAGAGAGAGAGGGAGAAAGAGAATCCCAAGCAGGCTCTGGGCCTCCAGCAGAGCCGGACGTGCGGCTTGAAGCGAACTCATGAACTGTGAGATCATGATCTGAGCCAAAAATCAAAGAGTTGGACACTCAACCGACTGAGCCATGCAGGCCTTCCTGTTGTTTAGTTTTGTAATAGCAAAGTTACATGCGCAAAAGCAGCCCCCTTAATCGCAGCATTTACTCTAATCTGGGTAACGGGCACATTCAGTGGCTGAACATCCTGGTTATCGTAAAGCCAGTCCCACAGGCCTTGCATACAAAGCACATGAGCAGCTTCCTCTGGGGTGTCCATGGGGTATTTATGAGGGGAGTGAGCAGTCCCCCTTCTCAGGATAAACACACTTTACAAGGGGTCTCATCCAGTCCACCAAGCTGCTGTTCCCTCAACAATCACCTCTTGTGCATCTGGATCGGGTGTGGCATCTCAGTTCAGCCCAATTCTGACACTCTCTGCCTGGAGATGGCATCAGATTCCTATTGCAGGAGACCGAGAAGACATGACCACCTACTGACCCACAAGCTAGACCCCTACAGGCAGAAGTTCCTTACCCTCCCCTGCCCTTGGATGCCTATTCCCCGTTACTCTACTAGGAGCCACTTGAAGGGTGCAGCCTTGAGGGGTTAATGGATTTTGAGGCCGTCTAGACAGTATACATGACTGAACCCCACTCAAGCCTCTATATAGAATTTTAAGATTCTGGTGGGCGGGTGTGGAGATCTCTTTGCCCAAGACAAGCCTTCATTTAAGTTCCCTTGCTTGTGAAGCCTGCCACCTACGAGTCTGCAGGGGTCAGCCTCATTTTTCAGTCTCTCCTTCCCTCTGTGTATGGAGGCCAGTTTCAGATTTCACCCAGAGAATTCCTGATGTTGGAAACCAGCAGGTCCATAGTTGAAGGGTTTGGTCCCAAAGACTGCATATTCACCCCACCCCCATTTCGGATACCAGCCTCAAGCTCAGGATCTTATCTGTGTTTCTGACCGAATGGCCATCAATCAGACCTCTTCCTTGTGTTCAGTGGATTTGCTAGAGAAGCTCACAGAATTCAAGGAACCCATTTACTCACCAGGGTACCATTTTATTATAAAAAGGTGTGACTGAGGAAGAGCCAGAAGGAAGAAATGCAGAGGGCAAGGGCCGCAAAGAATCCATGCTCTCGGGGGGGCCCCGTTCTTCCTGAATCTTAACATGTTCACCAACTGGGAAGCTCTCCAAGCCTTGTTCTTCTGGGTTTTTATGGAGGCTTCATTCCATAGGCATGATTGATTAAATCATTGCCCGCTGGTGATTGAACTCCAGCTCCAGCTCCTCTCCCCTCCCCAGAGGTCAGGGGGTATGACAGAAAGTTCCAACCATCTAATCACCTGGTTGGCTCCACTGGTAACCCAGCCCCATCTTTAAAAATCCTTCATGGCACAAAAACAGACACAAAGAACAATGGAACAGAATAGAGAACCCAGAAATGGACCCACAGGCGTATGGCCAATGAATCTTTGACAAAACAGGAAAGAATATCCAATGGAATAAAGACAGTCTCTTCAGCAAGTGGTGATGGGAAAACTGGAGAGGGACATCTAGAAGAATGAACGTGGACGACTTTCTTACACCATACACAAAAATAAACTCAAAATGGATGAAAGACCTCAATGTGAGCCATCAAAATCCTTGAGGAGAAAGCAGGCAAAAACCTCTTTGATCTTGCCCGCAGCAACTTCTTACTCAACACGTCCCAGAGTAAAAGGAAACAAAAGCAAAAATGAACTAGTGGGACCTCATCAAGATAAAAAGCTTCTGCACAGCACAGGGAATAAGCAAAACTAAAAGGCAACTGATGGAATGGGAGAAGATATTTGCAAATATCAGATAAAGGGTTAAGTATCCAAAATCTATAAAGAACTTATCAAACTCAACACCCAAAAAACAAATAATCCAGTGAAGAAATGTGCAAAAGACATGAATAGACACTTCTACAAGGAAGACATCCAGATGGCCAACCAACACATGAAAAAATGCTCAACGTGACTCATTATCAGGGAAATACACATCAAAACCACCACGAGATACCACCTCACACCTGTCAGAATGGCTAACGTGAACAACTCAGGCAACCACAGATGTTGGCGAGGATGCAGACAAAGAGGATCTCTTTTGCATTGCTGGTGCAAATGCAAGCTGGTGCAGCCACTCTGGAAAACGGTATGGAGGTTCCTCAAAAAATTAAAA
Source organism: Panthera tigris (assembly GCF_018350195.1). Lineage (NCBI taxonomy): Eukaryota > Metazoa > Chordata > Mammalia > Carnivora > Felidae > Panthera > Panthera tigris. Next base: position 49,352,148 of record NC_056674.1, read on the forward strand.
ATAAAACTACCCTACGACCCAGCCATTGCACTAGTAGGTATTTATCCAAGGGATACAGGTATGCTGTTCCGAAGGGACACATGCACACCAATGTTTACAGCAGCACTGTCGACAACAGCCAAAGTACGCAAAGAGCCCAAATGTCCATCTCTGGATGAATGGATAAAGATGTGGTATATATATAATGGAGTAATACTCAGGAATCAAAAAGAATGAAATCTTGCCATTTGCAAGTACATGGATGGAACTAGAGGATATTATGCTAAGCGAAATTAGTCAGAGAAAGACAAATATCATATGACTTCATTCATATGAGGACTTTAAGACACAGAACAGATGAACATAAGGGAAGGGAAGCAAAAATAATATAAAAACAGGGAGGGGGACAAAACAGAAGAGATTCATAAATATGGAGAACTGAGGGTTACAGGAGGGGTGGTGGGAGGGGGGATGGGCTAAATGGGTAAGGGGCACTAAGGAATCTCCTCCTGAAATCATTGTGGCACTATATATTAACTAATTTGGATATAGATTTTAAAAATAAAATTAAAAAAATAAATTAAAAAAATAAAAATAATAAAAGTGGAAAAAAATAAAGTAAAAATAAAATAAAAATCCTTCAATGAGTTCCACAAGTCACCTTATTAACCTACCAGAAGACACCCCTAGAGCTCTCACCACTTAGGACATTCCAAAGGTTTCAAGGGCTGTGCCAGCAACAGGGACAAAGACCAGCTACGCATTAATTATAAGTCACAGTATCACAACGGGTTTATCACTCACATGACCACAGTGACCCAAATGACCCCTTTTTCATTTCCAACCCTGAAGAGGCTCGCCTGACCCATAGTCAGGATTTTTTTTTTGGAGGGCCTCCCCTTCATTACAGGGTATTACTACTACGTTTTACTGGGACTGCCAAAATCACCCACGAAGCACTAGAAGGCACTAACGTGGTTACTAGACATGCAGGAGATCCCCCCAACCCGCGCCCAGACGCCCAGATACTTCAACTCAAGCCCCTCCACTCCTGCTACACTGGAAGGGTCTCCCCTCTGACAAATTTCCTTCAACAGAAAAGGTTTCCGGCTCCTTCCCCAGTAATCCCTGGTCTAACTTTGCCCATTATGATAACACAAAGGTAAACCTTTCTTGGGAGTTTTGGAAACTCGGGGTTCCTGGCGGCTCGCTCTCTGGACAGCTGTTCTCTCAGCACCAGGTCCTAAAACTAGCATTCTCTCGGCTAAGGTCCCCATCTGCTGCCCACCCTCTTACACACAGCTCCCCTGTGACCTTGAGCCTGTCCCCACCATGCCCCTGCCCCTTTGCCTAACCTCCAGGACTGCCAGTCACTTAAGCACCTACCCTAGGATTTCCTAGGAAATAGGCAGCTCCCCAGGGCTTGTCCCACCTCCCAGAGATCATCGCCCCTATACCACTCTAGTGCTCCACAGAGACAATAAAAATGCACGGTTCGTTTTGGCCCTATTAGGCACCAGGGTCCAAGTCGATGCCATTCCAGGAAATCCCTCTAAATTCCCCCAAAGGGAAGTCCTACCTACAAGGCATTGCCAGGAAAACAATCAAAGGTGCACAAACCCAATCAGATGTAACTATTAGGACCATTGGCCTCAAACAGCCCCTGTCTCCTCCTTTCCAGACATGGATAAATTGACACCTTCATGGCACACGGACCAAGCCCAAGCTCTTGACCTTCTTTGTGAGACTCACCAAATAGATGCCATGGACTCTTCCTCACCAGGCGAGGACAGAAAACATTCCCGAATACGGAATTACACAAGCAATGAAAGCCAAGGCCCTGTCCTTAAAGATGTGATGACAGGAGGGCTGCCTGGCTGGCTCAGTTGGTAAAGCATGCAACTCTTGGTTCAGGGTGGTGAGTTCAATGAATTTGCTAGAGCAAATTGGGTATGGAGCTTAATTAAAAAAAAAAAAAAAGATAAAAGAGTCATGAAGCCCACAATCTCCCCTTTTAACAGCCCCGTTTGGCCAGTACTTAAGCCAGTCACTAATGCTGGCACCTGACCATCGACTCAGGTTCCCCTGATTAAGGCTCTGAATCCTAAGGACATAGAAAGGACCCAAGGAGCATCACTGACATAGCTAATATGTTCTGTCTGTTCCCATCGCCAAGGAATCCCAGGCCCAATCTGGTTTCACTTTGGAAGGAACTACTTTTATGCAGTTCCCAATGGGATATTTAAACACTCTTCCAATTATGTGTGACCTCTGCCACCAGGATGTAAATACCTTATCGTAAGAGGTACGGTTTGGGCCATTCCAATGAGGACAGTCTGCTGAGGGGTCCCTCCGGGGAAGCGGTACGGCCAGATCTGCACAGCTTCACGGGCCACTTATGCCACACAGGATCCAAGGCCCCGCGTCATCTGCCACATTTCTGGCATCATCTGGTCCCCTGGGGGCTGGTAAATTCCCCCGGCCATCACACATGAATTACTCACCATCAAACCACTCACTAGACTCAAACAGGCACAAAATCTATTGAGACGTTTCATGTTGTAGAAGAAACATCCTTCATCCCTCACGCCCTCCGTACACAACCACACGCGTGTCTGCCACCCTCCGCCAGAGCCAGACCCCACAGTGCCCTTGGGAAGCCACCAGCACGCAGGCCAGCATGCCTCCCCTGTAGTCCCCCCCGCTTCGTGTTGGGACTCAAGTCCTGGGCCACGCCTGACCATGCCTCCTGGAGTCTCTGGAGCAAACATGGCCTACCTGGCTTCACGCAGGGTTTTGGCCTAAGCGCCTTCCCCCAGGGGCAGCCCAATAAATGCCCCTTGAGCGCCTGCTTCTGGAATCCTACTGAGCTCTTTTAGAAACCAAGGGCCTACCCAGCCCCCACCCAGAAGGACTCTGCAAACAAGCGCCTGGACTGCCCGAGGTAGAGACGTGCCTAGAGAACATGGCAGAGCCCCTGATGCCTCCTCGGGGAAACGGGACCTCAGGAGAGGACTAAGGCCACCATCAAAGGCTGTTCCCTTGCCCTTGCCCGAGAGCCTTGAGGAAGTGCTGGCAACACCCTGCTTCCTCCTCCTCCTCCGGGTACCTGGGGACCCAAAGGCCTGCATGGACAGGGAGTGCATTCTTCACCGATGGCACCCCACCCTTGCATTCGAGCAGCTGGCTGGGAGCCACGGCACGCCGGCCTCAGGTGCCTTGCTGGCCGAGGAGGGGGCTCTGACCCAGCCCCCTGGCAGAACCTGTGGCTGTGGCCTTGCCCTTGAGGAGCCAGCAAGAGGGGGCCTTCCGCAGGCCCACACCTTCACAGACTCCTGGGCTTTTGCTAGCATATAGCAGTTCACCGAGGCTGGGAAGCAAAGGGACCGACCTCTTTTTAGGCAATGGCCCCCGCAAGAAATGTCTAAATGACACTTGCCCCCCAATTTCTGTACATCAAATGTTGCTACAAGCTACTGGCCAAATTTGTGTGTCAGAGACCTTGCTGATGGCCCCAGATGTTAAGAAATTCCACAACATTACCTAAATCTTTGAAGAGACTCCTGGGGATCCTGAGCTCACCGACCTATTTTCATGGCTGGACTCTAGGTCTGGGACAGTGGCCACGGACTAGATTGGCTCGAGCTTCCGACGGCAAGGCATCCACGTGAGAGACGGCTATCTCCAAAACACACACCGCCAGTCTGTAGATACGGGCCCCACCTGCCCCTCACCCCTCCCACCTCTGGTTTCCTTTGTTTTAGAGAGTTCTGGTTGACTTGGATAATGGACACTTCGACCTCTTTTTCCCTTCCTGGGCTTTCATTCGCGCAGTTATTTTATTTATTTTTAATTTATTCTAATTATTATTTTTTTTATTTTAGAGAGGGTAAGCAAGGAGACGAGTAGAGGGAGAGAGAGAATCTTTTTTAATTTAATTTTTATTTTTTCCTTTTTCTTGAGACAGCCTAGGGGAAGGGCAGAGAGAGAAGGAGGGAGGGAGAGAATCCCCAGCAGGCTCTGTACTCTCAGGGCAGAGCTCGTCGTGGCACCTTGAACTCATCAACTGTGAGATCATGACCTGAGCCGAAACCAAGAGTCCAATGCTTAACTGACTGGGCCACCCAGGCACCCCAAGATCGAGAATCTTAAGCAGGCTCCATCTGGCACAGAGCCCAACCTGGTGCTGGATCCCAGAACCCTGGGATCACGACCTGAGCCCGAGTCAAGAGTCACTCAACCAAACGAGCCACCCAGGCGCACCCCCTGCAGTTGTGTTTTCAACCCACCAATAAAGAGTGAACCTTGAAATGCCAGGCCTTTGTATCACTTCCCACTGGAGGGACCTGCCTGCTGCTGGGTTGAGCTCCCCGGGAGGAGAAGCCCGGCCCACAGAGGAACGACTCCTGCCATGTGAGCCCACAGTTTAGTTGGAGACAGTGACGCGACAGTCCAGCGGAGTACAAGTGCCCTAACAGCAGGGCATCCTAGGTGCCCAGGGGGAGGGAGGACTGAGAAGGGGCGGGGGAGTGGGTACATCTAAGTCTGGCTGAGGCTACAAATCTGAGGTGCCCAGAGCGCCAGACTGTGGGAGCAACTTGGCCTGATGGTCATCGTCCTCGATTTCTTAACATTTATTTCTTTTTGAGAGAGAGACAGAGACAGAGCACAAGCAGGGGAGGGCCAGAGAGAGAGAGACACACACACAAAGAATCCAAAGCAGGCTCCAGGCTCTGAGCGGTCAGCAGAGAGCCTGACAGGGGGCTCGAACTCCCAAACCGTGAGATCATGACCTGAGCCGAAGTCAGATGCTTAACTGAATGAGCCACCCAAGTGCCCCTCATCACCCTTGATTTCTTTTCATTGTACAGACCGAGCGATGCTCCTGGTAACGGTCCCTCTGTTCTGTCCCAGGGCCGCCGGCCTGAAGAAACTGTCTCCCTATCTTGGCAGGGCAGGACCCTGGAGGCCACTCGTTAGAGTAACCGCGTCCACCTGGCCCAGGCCGTCGGGGTCCCAACACGCGGCCATCGGCAGCTCGGTTCTGTAGTAGTGCCTCCTACCCCCATCCTGGCCTGGCACGGGGAGCCCAAGTGAACTTCTGAGCCCCGCTGGGGCCGCTCTCCAGCACATTCTCTACTGCTTCAGGAGGTGGGCATGTCTCCCGAGGCTTCCCGTGGACCGGTCATCCCCTGGGAGTTCTGCCCTATGCAGCACACTCCCTCTATCTATTACGTCTACTTCTGCCCCTCACAACCCTCCCCCGCCACGACAACTCTGGCATTTCCTCCTCATTGACGGTGGCCCAGGGTTGCCTTCCGTGCTCCCGGGAGCCATTCTGGCAGCATGTGGGCACCGTTCGCTGGGGGCCTGGCCAGGGGCTTGCACCTTTGACCTGGAACAATGCTCCCAAATCGACAAAATCTCTCCCCGTGCTGGTGTGAGGTTCTGGTCCTCTCGACCCAGCACTCCTGGCGTCCAGGCGCCATCTTGCTCACACGGGCCCAAAGGGCCCTTGGGGCACAGCGTCCTTCATCTCTTAGCAGGCCTGGCGCAGCATCGCGGCCAGAAGGGGAGGTGGGGCCGACGCTGGGGGTGCCTGCTGTCCTGCAGGACCCTGACCTCGTGGCCGCGCTGCGTTCGCCTAGGTCAGCCTCGGAAGCCTCTGCTCCATGACGCAGTCCCGGACCCAGTCCTCAGCTTTCTCTGCTGTGAGAACACAGGCAGGGAGCACCTCTTCCCGTGCTCCCAACAGGGCAACGCTGGCTCTCCCGGGGAGCTTTGAATTGCCGGTGAATCAGTCTCAGCCTTTTCGTTTCTCTTTCCCCAAACCTTAACCGTGCTTAGCAACAGCCACGCCATTTCACTGCCCTGATGGTTTCTCCCTCCCTCCATGTTTATCAAACTCCTGATACATGGAACCCACTGGTGAGCTCTCGTCCACCAGAACACTGCCCCGTTCATCGGTGGTGGGCACTTTAACAGCTTGTTACCTTGTGCCAGGGACACAGGCCAGGAGTCCCGGCTGCCAGCCAGCAGCCCTAGGTCCAGCTCCAGAACCCCATCCTGGCATCTGCTTCCTGGGGCCCACCCTAGATGGAGACCAGCGGGAGAAAAGTTTATCAGAGGGACCTCCCTACCTGGTTCAGGAAGGACCTGCCGCAGAGTCAGGCGGAGAGCGAAAGGGCGCTTCCCTCCTTACCCCCATTTTAGGTGAAGAGATTGGGCGTTTACAAACCCCCTGACCAATCAGGGCTGTGGCTGCCCAGAAAGGAGGCGAGGCCTTCTTCTCAATCATTCTCTTCAGCTGAGGAAATTCCCAGAGAGGACTGACAGCTGAGGTTGCCAGCGGCTGGGCTGTAAACCGCCCCAGGATCCACTAGGCTGTGGGTACAGACGCCGGCTGATGGGTGACCCGTGAGTAGTGACTCACGGTGAGTAGTGACATGGGTGACTGTGACATCCTGCAGTTCTGAAGGGCGAACATTCTCGTCGGATCCATTCAGATGTTTCAGGTAGGTAGGAAGAAGCAAGTTCACCGGTGGACAGAGAGAAAGTGGGAAGCATGCGTTGTGTCAAACACGGTTCAGCTCAGAACAAGAAGAGGGGGCAGCTGTCCTACAGAGGGTCTCTTAGCAAAGTGGGACAGACTCCCAGATAAACAGTGGAACTTCTTGATTAACTGTACTTAACTAATTGCAAAAATTCGTATTTGGAACAACTTGGATATAAATCAAACTTTGATTTATAAATCAAACCGGTTCAGCTGTAATTTTTATGAAACTTAAAGGCAGACCAAGGATCCCTGATGAAAATTTAGCATCTTACGTGACATGTGCTGGAAGTTGCAAGTTACACACTGGACTTCAAAGACTTAGTATGAGAAAAAGAATGTAAAATGTACCATTAGGGGCACCTGGGTGGCTCAGTCGGTTGCATATCTGACTCCTGATTTAGGCTCAGGTCATGATCCCAGGGTTGTGAGATCAAGCCCCATGTTGGGCTCTGCACTAAGCATGGAGCCTGCTTAAGATTCTCTCCCTCTCTCTCTATCTCTCTCCCTTTGCCTCTCAATCCCCTGTAAAATAAAATGAAATTAAATGAAATATAAAATAAAATATAAAATAAAACATTGATTACATGTCAAAATGATACGTGGATATACTGGGTTAAATAAAATGCTTTAATAAAATTAAATCACCTATTTCTTCTAACTTTTTTAGTAAGGCTACCAGATAATGCAAAATCACTTATCGCTTACCTTCTATTTTTGCACAGCACAGTTAGAAGGAAGTCAGGGGAGGGCACAGCCATGCGCTTCTCACATTGGCCACTAGGTGACAATCTTAACCCAGGACTGGGATTTTCAGACTCTAGGAGGCAGCCTCCCGCAAGATCAATCTTGAAGGAAATCTGGAGAGAAACATGGAGATAAGGACACAAGTGGGAGAAAGACCTGGGAGGGGAAAGGACGCTCTGAACCACCGGTGGTGTGTGGCCAGCGCTGTGGCCAATGGCAGGAGGCTCAGCTGTGGGAGAATAAAGCAGAAGTGAATGGTTAGAATTCTGTCTGGGGCAATGGGTGCCCGCCCCCGGCCCACCTATGACAGCTGGTGCAGATGTCCTCGGGGATAAATGGGTCGTGCGGAAACTCTGCAGGTGAGGAGCCGAGGAGGACAGAAAGACCACCTCCGTGGCCCCACCACCCCTCCAACCCCCTCTGGGTTCTGCTTCTTCCTGGGGACTGAGCACCAAATGCAGCCCAGAACAGTCTCCCGGTGGGAAGGGCAGTGCTGAGCTGTAGCTGCATTCCTGAGGCTCATCCACGGCTTCTGGGTCCTGAGCTCAGGGGACTGGCACCCAGCAGGCACACTGGCCTCTCTCCGTGTGTGTCACAGGACCCAGGACTCTGTGCCCCATGGGAATATGTGCTCTTAGTCCAAAATAAGGAGAATTCTGAGGACCTCAGCTCCTTCAAAAGAAATCCACAAATGGGAATTACAGGTTCCATTGGAAACAGATGGGGGGGGGGGGAATGGACTGAGACAAAATAGGTTAAAAACCATACCAAGCAAGATGAGATCATTTGCTAGCAGTATCACATAAGAACAAGAAACTTGAAAAAGAAGGACCAACTAGAAATACTAGGCATGAAAACCACAGTGACTGAAGTAAAGAACATAATAGAAGGATTAATAGTAAAATTAATGCAGTTGAGAAATTGATGGGTTAGAAGGCAGGTTAAGAAACTCTCTCGGAGGGGCACCTGGGTGGCTCAGTCAGTTGAGCAACCAACTCTTGATTTCAGTTCAGGACATGATCTCGGGGTTTATGGGATTGAGACCTGTGTTGGGCTCATGCTGACAGCACAGAGCCTGCTTAGGATTCTCTCTCTCTCTCTCTCTCTCTCTCTCTCCCAAAAATAAATAAACATTAAAAAAGTCATCAAACTATACACAACTTGTGCTTTTTCTTGTATTATGTCATTCTTTCATAAAAAGCTCACTAGAGCAGGAGAGAACACATTGCTACACAGCTCATGAGTTGAAGAAATCATAGTGGAAATAAAAAATACTTAGAACTATATACTACATATCAAAATTTATGGGCTGCAATGACAGCAATGCTTGGAAGGAAGTTTAAATCCTGAAATATTTATAATAGAAAAGAGGAAATGCAGAAAATTAATGAGCCAAACAGCCATATTAGAAAATCACAGCACAATGAAATTAGGAGGCTAGTGTTACTCTGAAACCAAAGCCAGATAAAACATTACAAAAAAAGAAAATTGTAGACCAGTATCTCTGATGAGTATAGAAGTGAAAGCCCTCCATAAAATACCAACAAACCAAATCCAAAGGCATACTAAAAAGATTATACACCATGGCCAAGTGGGATTTATCCCAAGCACACAAAGGTGGTTGGACCTAAGAGATGGAACAGTGGAATGCACCACGTTAACCGAATGAAGAAAAACCCATATGATGATCTCAAATGGTACAGGAAAAAAAACCCAAAAACAAAAAGCCTTTGACAAAATTCAACATCCTTCCATGATAAAAAGCACAAAGAAAACGAAAAATACAAAAGAACTCAATGATACAGGGCATTTATGAAAAACACACAGGTAACATTGTATCCAATGGTGAAGGTTTGAAAGCCTTCCCTCTAAGATCAGGAACAAGACAAAGAGGCCGGCTTTCACCACTGCTGACCCATATTATACCGGAAAGTATGGCCAGAACAATTTAGACAAGGAAAAAAAAAAGTCATGGAAATTGGAAAGGAAAAAGTACAACTATATCTATTTGCACATGACTTGATCCTACATACAGAAAATCCCAGGGGCACCTGACTGGTTCAGTCAGTAGAGCATGTGACTCTTGATCTCAGGGTTTTGAGTTCAAGCCCCACATTGGGTGTGGAGCCTATTTAAAATTAAAAAAAAAAAAATTAGGGGCGCCTGGGTTGCTCAGTCGTTTAAGTGCTGGACTCTTGGTTTCAGCTCATATCAGGATCTCATAGTTGTGAGATCAAGCCCAGGGTCGGGCTCTGCACTGACAGCACAGAGCCTGCTTGGGTTTCTCCCCCTCCCTCTCTCTCTCTGCCCCTCCCCTGCTGATGCTCTGTCTCTCTCCCTCTCAAAGTAAATAAATAAACATAAAAAAGGTTTTTTTCATTAGAAAATCCCAAAGAATGGACAAGCGAGTGATTCAAGCTAATAACTTCAGAGAAGTTTCAAGGTACAAGAGTAACATGCAAACATCAGCTGAGGTTGTATATACCTACACCTGTAATAGACATTCTGAAAAGGAAATTAAGAAAGCTATCTCATTAACAATAGCATCAAATTAGTGAAATATTACACATTCAAAGCAATGTCCTAGCAAGACAGGATAAGGGCTTATAATTAACAAAATTTTTTCAATGTTTATTCATTTTTTGAGAGACAGCATGAGCGGGGGAGGGGCAGAGAGCGACGGAGACACAGAATCCGCAGCAGGCTCCAGGCTCTGAGCCATCAGCACAGAGTCGAAGGCGGGGCTTGAGCCACAAACCGTGAGATCACGACCTGAGCCGAAGTCAGACGCTTAACCGACTGAGCCACCCAGGTGCCCCAAGGGCTTATGATTTTAAAAAAGGGTGAGGATGGGGAGAAATTGGAACCCTCACACATCACTGGTGGCAAAGCAAAATGCGGCGGCTGCTGTGGAAAACGGGCCAGCATAGCTGGTGTCCACGTGCGGACAGCCGCAGAAGAAAGCCCTCACCTGGAGGACAGGTGGGCAGAGAGCAGGAGGCCAGATTGTCTCCAGGTTGGATGCACCGTGGGAGGGTGGCCCCTGGGAGGAACCAGGGCTGTGAGATCGCTGAGGGACCGCCTGTGTTTCGGAGGGGCTGGCGCGGAGCCCCGTGAACACCCTCACACCTGCCATGCTGACCAATCCTCTAACCGCAGGAACCTTCCTCCTGCAGTGTCCCTCCAGAAACTTCTATGAGCAGATGTGACATTGTGTTCATTGTGCAAAAGAAATGCTTTCAGGAATTCCATCCATTATGGCAGAGCGGGTGTGTAAGTGTGAATTTGGAGCTGAGAGGCAAGAAATTGATAGTTTTGGACACACACTGCCCTGGCCGCGCACGATCTCAGTATTAATCCCACGAGCCTTTCCTAGAAACCTACCGGAGAATGAACTTCCCTCATCAAACTGGCTACAGAGGCACGGCCACGAAGACCAGCGGTGAGCCGCAAATTCACAATCACTCAAGGGCTGAAAGGTCCAACAACTATTTAAAACGGGACTGAAGGGGCACCTGGGTGGCTTAGTCAGTTGAGCGTCTGACTTCGGCCGAGGTCATGATCTCACAGTTTGCGAGTTCAAGCCCCGTGTCGGGCTCTGGGCTGACAGCTCAGAGCCTGGAGCCTGCTTCTGATTCTGTGTCTCCCCCTCTCTCTGCCCCTCCCCTGCTTGTGCTCTGTCTCTCTCTCTCACAAAAATAAACATTAATTTTTTTAATCGAGGACAGCAAAATACAATTTGTTTTCACTCATTATATTGGTGAAGACAGTATTGTTCTCCCGCAGCTCATGTGTGTGATATGAGATGAAGCAGACATAAATTTAGAATACTCTAGTTCCATCAGCCCCCGTGTCCTTGAGAGTGAAGCTTCTCATTCTCACATGCCGATGTATTCTATGTACAGTGAAGTAAAAACACCTTTGGTCTGTGATTTGAAATACCAGTAGGAACTCATGAGGTACTTCATCTTTCAAATTATTTACCTTCAAATATTTCCTTGCTCGGTCCACTGGAAAGGCCTAGAAACAATCCGATAACCATGAGCATCCCCCACACCCAGACTGTGGTCTTGAAATTCCTTTCCCAACTAAAAGAAACCAGGGATTTTTGGTCAGAGCGCTGATTCCGGGCCTGAGGTGTCTTGTCACATTGGACAGCAAGGAAGCTATGACGCCCCTACTTGGACCATGTCACAACGCCTCTGAGCCAATGGGAGAAGCTCCCACTGGTTGAGGGGACACAACCTGAGCTTCAGTAAGGACATAATTACGATGGATCAAAACCCTCATATACGTTTAAATCCACAGGAAATGACATAATTCTAATATGCGAAAACATAATGAACTTGGGGCGCCTGCGTGGCTTAGTCGGTTAAGGGTCCGACTCTTCATCTCAGCTAAGGACTTGATCTCAGGGTTGTGAGTTCAACCCCCACGCTGGGCTCTGTGCTGGGTGTGGAGCCTACTTTTAAAAAATTGGGTTGACTGGGTGGCTCAGCCCATTAATTGATCAACTACGGATCAAGTCATGATCTCACAGTTTGTGGGTTCAAGCCCCTCATCAGGCTCTGTGCTGACAGCTCAGAGCCTGGAGCCTGCTTCAGATTCTGTGTTTTCCTCTCTCTCTCTCTCTCTCTGCCCCTCCCCGCTTCCCCTCAAAAATAAACATTAAAAAAAAAACGCATAATGAACTGGGTTGCCTTTGGAGGATGATAGAGAACAAATTCATTATCCTGAAAATCAGTGAAAGAAAAAACGTGAAAAAATTTCGTGAAGGAAAAGGAGGTAAACTTTCCCCTCCATGTGCTAAACCAACAGCACCACTGGGTAACTGACAGATGGAGGTGTCTCTGTGGAAGTATTCTAGATAATATATGAGAAATGAGTGTTCAAATTAAGTTGCCTCCAGCGTGCAAGCCCTGGAAGAACCAACAGACCCAGGCGGTGAGTGTCAGAGTCAGCTCACCTCACCGAAAGAGAGCCAGCCAGCCCTGAGGGCTCCTGACCAAGGAAGTGGCCCCCACCTACAGCCTGGCCAAGGGGGTGACCCCGCGTCTGATCCGGCCTCTAGATTTAACTGCGGAACCCAGAAATACAGAGGACGAGGAGGGGGCCGCCAGGGCACAGGGGACAAGCGCTGGTGCCTGTTGGATATTTCCCGACCTGCACAGGTTAGTGTGTATCCAGCCTGTGCGGCAGACCCCAGGCAGGGAAGGGCAAAGGGCAGGGGGGCGCAGGGGGCGCAGGGGGCTAGAGGCAGGGGAAGGTGCCTGGAGCACAGGGTGAGGGCTACGAACTGCATAGCCTGGCCGAGGACCGCACCCTTCCAGAGAGGTCCTTGGGTAAAGCTGGCTCCAGCAGATAGAAACTCAGTTCTACCTCGAGTGGAGTCCTGAGCAGGGAGGATGGAAAATAAAGCTAGATCTTTCTAAGAAAGCAGGATTAACTGGGAAAGACGCTGGTAACACCGGCCCTGGGTCACAGTGATACTGCAGCCCCGCGACTCCCAGGTCACACAGAGACACAGGGTAACTCAGTGCCTCCCGTCACATGCTTTTATTGGAAACACTCGGGGTTGGGACGGTGGGAGAATGAGGCTCAGTTGGCGGCAAGAATTTCCTGAACCCAAGGAATGAGCTCGGTGACGCGGGCGTACACGGCGGGGACGGAGGTGGAGCAGGTGCCGCTGCCCCAGGACACGATGCCCACCAGGGTCCAGGCTCCGTCCTTCTGGCAGACCAGGGGGCCGCCAGAGTCGCCCTGCAGGAGGAGAAAGGACCTGTTTACAAGCCTGAAGCCGGGTGCCGGGGCCCCGGTGTGCGCCCTGACCTGCCCCCGCGCAGGTTCTGTGCAGACAAATGACAAGTGTGGGGGCAGAGACCGGGCAGGAGGCTCTCCGGTCTGGGCCACGTGGCAGGCCCAGCTCTGTCGCCTACTCCTGGTGGGCCTGGGGCACGTGGCTGACACTCTCCCCCGGCTGGCTGGCGTGGGGGCCCCCAGCACCACGGCCGCCCGGAGGGGTGGAGCCGACGCGGCAGAAAGGAGCAGCCCCCTGGCCCGAGCGGGGGCGGGGCGGGGGCGGGGCCGGCGGGGCGGGGCGGGGCGGGGCGGGGCGGGGCGGGGCCAGGCCTTACCATGCAGGACGAGACGCCGCTGGCCCCGGCGCAGATCATCACGTCCGTGATCTTGCTGCCCCAGAACTTCTCGCAGTCGGCGTTGGACAGGAGGGGCAGGGCCGCCTGCTGCAGCTTGTCGGGGGTCTTGTTGGCTGGAGGGACACAGGGGGCGGGGGCGGGCGGGGGAGCGGAGGTCAGGAGCCCTCACCCAGCCGGCCCACCCCAGGGTGGAGGAGACCCTGCCTGCCCCCTGCCTGCTCCCAGTCCTTCCCCATCACCATGACCTCGGAAACGGAGCTCCCCACCTTCCCTCAGACCTAACAGTCAGTCCCTGCGGGACCCCTTCCTCTCCCATTCCACACCAGGCAGCGGTGACATGGCTTCCAGCACAGCTGTTCACGCGAGCCCTGCCCTGGCAGCCCGTGTGGTGGGCGGGGGGCACTGCCTCCCCTCCGGGGAAGGGGGCTGACGTCCTTTTCACGGGGCCCCTGCTGGGGATCCGCCGCTCTGGGTGGCAGATGGGGGAGCACCGTCCTCCTGCTGCCCTTTCCTGGCCGCCTCCGTCCCGGTCAAGGACCAGAGGGTGAGCCGGGGCCTGGGCAGGAGCACCCGGGACTCTGGAGGAAGATCGTCAGCGGAGGGAGCAGCCGGGGGAGGGGAGACCCAGCCGGACTCTCAGGGCCCCGAACCACACCGGGACATCTGACTCCCGGCCCAGACTTCACGGCGAGCTTGACACAAGCGCCCGCCTCAAGTCTGGAGAGGAGTCCAGGCTGGAAACCCGACCGTGGGGACCTCGTTGCAACGTAGTGAGAGTGCCACCTGCTGGTACTTGGGCGTTTCTTCAGCAACTTCGTCTTCAAGTGTGCAGTATTTAAGCTCATCTTTATTCATGTTCCGAAGGTTTTCATTAAGAGGGTTTTAGGGGCGCCTGGGTGGCTCAGTGGGTTAAGTGTCCGACTCTTGGTTTCGGCTCAGGTCATAAAATCTCCCAGTTTCATGGGTTCGAGCCCTGCATTGGTCTCTGTGCTGACAGCTCAGAGCCTGGAGCCTGCTTTGGATTCTGTGTCTCCCTCTCTCTCCGCCCCTCCCCAACTTGCACTGTCTCTCTCAAAATAAACTTTTTTTTAAAAGAGGGTTTTAAATAAATAAATAAATGGAAAGGTTTCAGAGTGTGTAGCAATTTAGACGAGAAAAAAAGGAAAAGCCATATGGGTCCCACCTGGAGACCCCCGCTGCTCAGCCCCAGCCCCAGATGCGTTTCCTGGGTGAAAAGGCCAGGTGGTGCTCACCATTGTGCTTGGTCTTCCCCCAGCCCGTGGTAGCGCACAGCAAACCAGGGGGGAACTCATCCGTAGCCGCGGGCAGGCACACAGGGGACACGGTCTCGGAGAAGCGGGCAGGCGTGGCCAGCTTCAGCAGGGTGATGTCGTTACGGATGGTCAGCATGTTGAACTTGGGGTTCTTGAAAACCTGTGGGGCGGAGCCAAAACGACAAAGTTAGGCCCTCGGATTAGTCAGCAATCGGCAGGGTCCAAGCCCTTTTCCTGGCGGCCCCCGTGGGGAAAACAGATCCACAGGAGCCCGGAATGAGAACTTGAAGGTGAGCCCAGCCACTCGGGCTCCTGTGTTCTCAAGCAGCCCAAGGGTCTTGACCTTCTTGCCGCTGTCCCCAGCCCCGCAGCTGGGCCTCCTGGGCCAGCTGGGCAGGGCTCGGGCCTACCTTGGCGATCTTCAGGACCTGGATGTTCTCCTCATTTGCGTGCTGGTCAAACTCCCCAGCCACGACCACGTGGGATGTCCTAGAGGAATCAATGGGGGTTAAGGACTGGGAGTGGGCCCTGCTCCCTCCTCACCCCCACATGTGGCCAGAAGCAGAGCCCTGAGCCCGCACAGGCCTCACCTGACACCACAGTGGGCAGCAGTGACCACCCAGTCCTCGCTGATGAGGGAGCCCCCGCAGAAGTGGAAGCCGGTTTTATCCTGGAGGGACATGGGGAGGGTCAGGCTTAGCTGGACACCAGAAGCTCCCAGCCTAGCCCCAGCTGGGCTAACACCCCAGTGTGTCCCCCACTCTCTCCCAGAAAACCCCCTCACCTGCAGGGACACCTGCCAGGGCCAGGAGCCCGGGACAGCGTCCTCGCCATTGACGATCCTGGACAGGCCATTCAGCACGGGTTCGATGGCGGGGACCCCACATTCTGGGGGAGTAGGAGAAGAGGGAAGAAGGCTGAGGCCCAGAGTCCACAGAACTCCTGCTTCCTTCCACCAGGACCCCACAACACCCTCCAGGCGACTTCTGGCCGCAGTCCTCAACCTCTAGCAACAGGGATCCCCGCGTGAAGCCAGCCCCCAGGCACCCTGCCAGGGATGCAGAGGCCAGGGGCAGGTCCTGCCGGGGAATTCCTGATGAAGGAGCAGAAAACAGGCTGAGAAATCAGACTGCCTGGCTGGACTCCCAGGCCCAGCCTTCATGCTGTGAGAGACCTCAGGGCGTCACTGAATCTCCAGGGCTCATTTTCCTCAGTAAACTGGGGAGCACCCGAGGCTAACCTCACAGGTCAAAGCTCACCTGTTAGATGGGAGCAGGGAAATCGGCCAACCCCAAGTACACGGGGAGTCCAGAACCCTGACGCTTTGCTGAAGCCGGTAAGAACCGGTACGTTCCACCCTTCTGTGCCTACGCTGACTTTTCTTTTCCAGAGGTTTCAGGAACTATTCATCGTGTCAAGTGTTAGTTTCTTAATTATTTAATAAAACAGGACTTTGCACCATACAAGAACACAGGGGGGAAAACACAAAACATGGGCTCGAACTGTCAGAGGATGAGAAAAGACAGGTGTACTTAATGTGTCTGTGACGCACTTGCTGTGCCGGGACCTGGGGACTTCTCAGCACCCGCACAAGGAAGGTCAGGCTGGTGCAGGCCCGACCACCAGGCAGCCCTCCCTCCCCCGCTCCCTGTGGCAACGCAGGCTTCTCTACAGGTCAGTGCCCGCCCTGCTGCCCCCGGGTGACTCCGTGCAGATCATTATTGCCAAAACATATGTCATCATACTAATCGCTTTCTTTGCAACAGCAAAAACATTAGAGCTAAACCAGGATGTATTTACACAGCTGAGTACTTTACCGTGATTACAGTGAATGGGTCTCCGCACCAACGGGTATAAATCTAAAACTCAGGTGGGTGGGAAAAGGCACTTTTTTTTTAAAGTAACCTCTAAGCCCATCGTGGGGCTTGAACCCTTGACCCTGAGATCAAGAGTCGGAGGCTCCACCAACTTCACCAGTCAGGCGCCCCAGCCATGTTTTAAAATTGACGTAGAGTATAATACTGTTTGTGAAAGCTTATACAACTATTGTACAGGGTTTATGGATTTAAAAACATGTACTAAATTAGTAAAACCCACACAGCAAGTTCGGAATTGGGTTCATCTTCCTCTAGGGGAGGAGGGAGAAGGTAACTCTAGCTGAATCTATTTTATGTTTTAAAAAGAAGTACCTGAGGCCAGTCTGCAAAAAGGTAATATTTACAAAACCCTGATGGTAGGTACATGGCTGGAATGTCATTTTCTGTATTTTCTATTATTTCTTCTTCTTTTTTTTAATGGAAAATGAAGGGCTTTGAAAGTGCCTGGCACAATAAATAAAAATCCTAGGAGGAGACACTGAGAGTCTCCTGCAACCATACCCTCAGTCTGCCAACGGCACCCCTGCCCAAGCCACTTCTGGGCCAAAGAACTCTTTGGTACCCTCTTGTCTCAGAGGGCCCCAAGAGGACCCCTGTGCTCTCCACAGCCTCAGTTTGCCTGTCTGGGTAAGAGACCCAAGGGTGCAGAGAAGGGGTCTCTAAAGTCCCTCTTAGCCAGCCCCCAAGGCTCACTCTGGACAGAGCCTCTCGGGCTCCTTCGATGGGCCTGGCCGCGGGGCCGCTGGGAGCTCAGGGCCTCCCCGCAAGCCGACTCCAGGCCCAGCAGGCCCACCCCTGGGATCCCGACACTCACGACCGAAGGCAGCCCCCACAAGGGCGAAGCAGGAGAGAAGCCAGAGAAAGGCCATGTTGCTGCAGTTGGGAAGGAAGGTGTGGGCTGACTGCCCTGAGGGCCCTGTTTTTAAGTCCCCGGGGATACCACAAGCCCTGCCCAACCCGTGGCCCTGCCCAGCCAGAGAAGCCTGAGAGCCGCCCTCTCTGTTATCCACTGTTATTCAAGGACCTTGAGCGATAAGTGGGGGCCAAGCCCCTCTCACAGCCTGGCCTGGCTCTCGGCCCGAGATGCCCCAGCCCCTGGGAAAAGGGCAGCTGTCCTGATGCAACGTCCCCCCTAAGACCCGGCAGTGCCTGGCATCCTAAAGGCTCTGTCGGCAATGCCAGCACCCGGGCCAGGAGCTTGGGCCCCGCAGAGCCCAGCTCTGTGCAGCCTTTGCCAGTCCCAGAGGCGGAGACCCAGCCGCTGCCAGTGCAACAGGGAGGGACCCCAGGTCCTAATTACAGGCAATCCCACCACGGGGTCCAGGAACCCCAGCTGTGCTCACTGGGAGGCCTCCAGCATGGTGAACACAGGCTGCAGGTTCCCAGCAAAGAGTACTTTCACCCAGTATCATCCACAAGTATTCTACAAATGTCCTGGCTTTTCCAGAGGGTCACCTTCAAACCAGCCCAGCCAAGCAGCTTCTGAGTGCGGGAGAGGGAGTGGGGGGGCGGTGAGGGCATCGCCCCCCTGTAGGCCACTAGCGATGCAAGGCTGGCAAACACCCAGGGCTCAACTGAATCTCCTTCTGTGGTAATTCACAATTTAAGGAACTGTAAATAGCTTCGTGTCCTAGAAAATGGGGCTCTGAGATGCGCCTGGGTGGCTCAGTCGGTTGAGCAACCAACTTTGGCTCAGGTCATGGTTTCATGGTTCGTCGGTTCAAGCCCCGCATCGGGCTCTGTGCTGACACCTCAGAGCCCGGAGCCTGCTTCGGATTCTGTGTCTCCCTCTCTCCCTCTGCCCTTCTCCCTCTCGTGCTCTGTTTCTGTCTCTCAAGAATAAACATTTAAAAAAATATATCTTTTTTAAGTGGGGCTTTGATTCCACACCATTAAATGACACACGAGGGAACAGAAAAGAAACAATGTTGATGGTCCCAGAACAATGAGAAAAGGAGGGTGTACATAACAGGACGGTGATGCATTTGCCGTAAGTAGAGGCCGAGTGACCTCTCGGCAGACCCTGGTCTAGATGTTGGGTGCTCACACGCACATAGCACCCTGCCCTCATGGGGCCAAAAGCCTAGTGACAGAGACAGACACTAAAGGGACAGGCATATGATGTCGTGAGTCCTATAGTCCAGGCAGGGAAGGGAGAGTGCTGCTGTTCTGGAAGGCTCCCTGGGCCTCCCCCGTAAGGCGGTTTGTAGAGGAAGGTGGGCGGCCAGAGCAGTCTCCTCCCGGGGCCTCCAGGCGCTGTGGTCCCAGGGCCCAGTTGTCCTGGGAGAAGCTGGCCAGAGTGAGCAGCACAGGGTCACTGCTTCTGATTGGAACTCCACGGGCCTGGAGGTTTTGTCTTGATCTGTACTTTTGGTTCTACAGAAGAGCTGTGTGTAGTCACCACGGGGTAGGTTCAAAGTGCTTCCCCGAGGGGCAAGCGGGGGCTCTGACCAGTGGGGATGGTGGCCGCAGGCGGCGCGGGGCTCCTAGAGGAACCCCGTCTCTGGGGAAGGGCTGAGGCAGCCGTACTTCTGGGGACACAGAGGGCGTCCCCACTAACTAGGTCTGAGGCTTTCTGATACCTCAGCAGGCTGTGTGGTCCTCCCGGGGGTCCCAGCTGAGTGTCAGCCATGGCCTTGAGGAAGGAATCCATATCCAAGTTTCAGGTCAGGGTCACTTATTGAAACATTAACACGTGCTGGGTTTTCTTCTCGTTTTTTCCTTCCCTCATTCCAAACTGGTCGCCACGCCAATTGTATTTTGCTTGCCTCAGGGACTTTTCCAGAGAGTCTCTGACTCTCTAGGTCTGTTGTGGAAGTGAACTCCCGGCCCACCTGAGCGAAGGAGGAGGAACTGGCCTCAGAAGGCTACCTGAAAGGGAGGGAGAGCTTCCCCACTGAGAGATGAGCCAGGGCGGCTCAGAGCAACCCGGTCACATTTGAGCCTATTTGTCGCTGCATTTTGTGCTTTGACAACAAACCAGACCGTGAGGGGAGCACTCCCTGGGGGCAGGGTGATCTCCGTGTTACCAAGAGTGATCGCCAGGGCTGCGTGCCCACAGCCGTTCCCCCTTCTCACCCCCACAGGCGGTTCCCGAGGAGAGTCGCCGCCCCCCCAGCTCTCAGGGGCAGACTGATTCCTGTAAGCAGGAGAGGCTAAGAGGAGTCCCGGGGACCCCCGGCCCGCCCTTCCTGCACTGTGGCGGTCTCGTGGGGCTGTGGCACTTGGCACTGGGGCCACCATCTCGAGGCCCAGACAAGAAAGAGATCCTGCCTCGGGATTACGGCATCACTGAGCTGCTGAGCAAAACCCGCATTTGCAACCTCCAAATCTCTGCTGGTTCGCTCTCAGAGAAGCAAATCCCGGTTGTTTAATCACCGTGTCATGTGTTTTATGACAAGAAGCATCTGGACTAATACAAAGTAACCGCAAGAATGGAGCTACGTGTCTTCGTTTTCCCCTTCTGACCCACCTTCCAGCTTTCTCCACCGTGCTGGCCTCCCGCGGACTGACCCTCAGGGACAGGAGCAGGGTCCTGTCGCGGGGGGAGGGAGAGAGGTCTGCTACTTATTCTCTGAGGGTTGGCTGCACCCCTCTCCACTGGCTGCAGTTCCTTTCAGGAGGCCCTCTCTGCTCAGGCCCCCGTTCTGGGTTCCAGAACTGCTCTCCCCTTGTCCTGTCAGTTCTGGGGATGTCCCTATTGTCGCCAGGGCCTTGTGCGACATTTCTTTTTCTTTTTTTAAGAGGAGGGGTTTGTCCACGAGGGCGGAGGAGGGAACTGGCAGTTAGGATCTTTTTTTCTTTTTTATGTTTATTCATTTTTGAGAGAGAGCGAATGAGCAGGAATGGGGCAGAGAGAAAGGGGGACAGAGGATCCAAAGCAGGCTCTGCAATGACACCCCATGTGGGGCTTGAACTCACAAATCGTGAGATCATGACCTGAGCCAAAGTCGGACGTTCAACCAACTGAGCCACTCAGGCGCCCCTCCTCACTCACCGTTTTTGTTTTCCCTAAGCCCTGCCCACAGTTTGGTAAAATTCCCTTTATTTAAACTCACCCCAATCAGCCCAGTTTTGAGTGTGCCACCTGTTTTCTGGCTGATATACAGGCTGTGCCCCCAGGACCACTGAACACGGGATTCTGGGAAAGGGCTGCCCACATACTGGAGAAGTCCACGGAGAACCTCTATGTCAGGGAAGATGAGGCCCGGGTGGCCGATGGCATGCGGTGGCATCACGATACTCAGATTAACACTGGGGGTGGCAAAGGCTGGAGTGCAGGCGGGAATAAGGCAGCGGAGGGTAAGTGGCTGTGGCCCCGAGTTCCCGCAGGTTCAGTGCTGATCATAAACACTGGGGAGTCGCACCAGTGGTCCAGGAGCGCACGACAGGGTGATCAGTCATTAGAGAAATGCACATCGAAACCACAGTGAGATACAGTTCATACCCATTAGGATGGCAAATAGAAGCGAAAACCAGAAAACAGCAAATAACAAGAATTAGGATGTGAAGAAATGAGATCCCTCGCCCATTGGAAGCGTGCATTAAAGACAGATTCAACCTATGATCTCACCATCCACTTCCGCGAGTATACCGAGAAGAACTGAAAACAGGTCCCCACAGACAAATCTGCAGACCCGTGTCTGTAGCAACATCATTTACGGTCTAGGACACGGAAGCAACCCACGTATCTCAAACGAATCGTGGTCCACACACGGGATGGAGTATTATGCAGCCTTAAAAAGGAAGGAGATTCTGACCCAGGCTACCACGTGGGGGAACCTGGAGGACATTGTGCGGGGTGAGTAAGCCAGCCACAAAAAGGCAAAGATCTGCACGATCTGTTTACAGGAGATGATTGCACAGGAAGTAGACTGGTGGCTGCCTGGGGGCTGGCAGAGGGACACGGTGACAGTTTAATGGGTACGGAGTTTCAGTGTGGCAAGATGAAGAGTTCTGGACACGGTGGTGATGACGGCTGCACAAAATGCAGACGCTCCTAACACCACTGGGCCGTTCACTTGAACGTGGCCAAGATGGTAAATTTTGTGTGGTGAGTATTTTACCACAATTTGGAACATTTTAAAAACACATACACGCAGGGGCACCTGAGTGGCTCAGTTTGTTAAGCACCGACTCTTGGTTTTGGCTCAGGTCATGATCTCACAGTTTGTGGGTTCAGGCCCCACATGGGGATCTGTGCCGATCAGGGCCTCCTTAGGATTCTCTCTTGCCCTCTCTCTCTCTGCCCATTTCCCACTCGTGTGCTCTTTCTCTCTCTCAAAATAAATAAACTTTAAAACACACACACACACGATACCACTTCATGATAGCTATAGCTATAATTTAAAATTTTTTGTTTATAATTTAAAATTATTTTATTTTTAAGATTAAAAAAATTTTTTTTAAGTTTATTTATTTATTTTGAGGTGGGGGGTACAGAGAGAGAGGAAGAGAAAGAATCCCAAGCAGGCTCTGCACTGTCAGAGCAGAGGCTGCTGTGGGGCTCAATCCCAGAAACGGGGAGGCCACGATCTGAGCTGAAATCAACAGCCAGACACCCAACCGACTGAGCCACCCAGGTGCCCCATGGCCATAATTTTTTAAATAGGCAATAACAAATTTTGGCAACGATGTGGAGAGAGCGGAACCCTCATATGTTGCTGGAGGGAATGTAAAACACTGTCGTCTCTGTGGAAAACAGTATGATGGTTCCTGAGAAAGCTAAAAATAGAATTAGTGTAGGACCCAGCAATTCCACTCCTATGTATATGATCCTCAAAAATGAAAGCAGGGAGTCGAGCAGATATTGGTGCAACAGTGTTCACAGCAGCACTACTCACAATAGCCAAAAGGTGGACACAACCCAAATGTCCATCAGTGGACGAATGGAGAGACAGTATGTGGAGCATCCATGCAATGGAATACTATTCAGCCCTGAAAAAGAGTGGAGCACCGACACATCCTACAACAGGGATCAACCCTGAAAACCTTATGCTCGAAGACAGAGTCACCGTCAACTACCGACTGTGCGATTCCATTTCCATGAAACATCCACAATAGGCAAATGCATAGAGACAGAAATTGAAGAAGAGGCTGCAAGGGCTAGAGGGGGCAGGGAAATTGGAGGTATTGTTCAATGGACACAGAGCTTCTAGTAGAGGTGATGAAAAAGTTTTGGAAACAGTGGGCCCGGTTGTACAACTTCGTGAATGTAATCCATGCTACTGAATTGTACTCTTTTTTTTTTTTTTTTTTTTTTTTTAATTTATTTTTGGGACAGAGAGAGACAGAGCATGAACGGGGGAGGGGCAGAGAGAGAGGGAGACACAGAATCGGAAACAGGCTCCAGGCTCCGAGCCATCAGCCCAGAGCCCGACGCAGGGCTCGAACTCACGGACCGCGAGATCGTGACCTGGCTGAAGTCGGACGCTTAACCGACTGCGCCACCCAGGCACCCCCTGAATTGTACTCTTAAAAGTGGTTAAAACGGGGGCGCCTCGGTGGCTCAGTCAGTTGAGCGTCCGACTTCAGCTCAGGTCATGATCTCACACTCCCTGAGTTTGAGCCCCTCATCAGGCTCTGCGCTGACAGCTCGGAGCCTGGAGCCTGCTTCAGATTCTGTGTCTCCCTCTCTTTCTCTGCCTCTCCCCTGCTCATGCTCTGTCTGTCTCAAAAATAAATAAAAACATTAAAAAAAAATTTTTTTTAATGGTTAAGACAGCAGTATGCCTGGGTGGCTCAGTCAGGTAAGCATCCAACTCTTGACTTCAATTCAGGTCATGATCTCATGGTTCGTGAGATCGAGCCCCGTGTCAGGCTCTGCACTGACGGCCAGAAGCCTGCTTGGGATTCTGTCTCTCCCTGTCCCTCTGCCCCTCCCCTGTCTGTGCGCACAACCTCGCGCGCTCTCTCTCTCTCCAAATAAATAAATAAACGTTAAAAAAATTTTTTTGATGGTTAAATGGCAAATTTTATGTTATACATGTTTTACCACAATTTTCTTTTTTTTTTTAATTTTTTTTTAAATTTTTTTAATTTTTTTAATTTTTTAAATTTTTTAAATTTTTTTTATTTTTTAATATATGAAATTTACTGTCAAATTGGTTTCCATACAACACCCAGTGCTCATCCCAAAAGGTGCCCTCCTCAATACCCATCACCCACCCTGCCCTCCCTCCCACCCCCCATCAACCCTCAGTTTGTTCTCAGTTTTTCAAAATTTAATGTAATATACCCAAAACCACTGATTTGTCCACTTTAAATAGGTGAGTTGTATAGTATGTGGTTCATACCGTGTGGCCGAGGACGAGCCTGGAGCCTGACCTGGGGCTTGGAAAGTTGCAGAACCTGACACACACTCAACCCCGTCACGTTAGGAACTGGTGGGGAAGGGGTGGGGCCCCTGAAAACATGAGATGGGGTGCTTCGGGCAAAGCAAGGCTAGAGAACTCTGAACCCCCAAATCTCTGTGACCCTCCCCCCCCCCAAGCCAGCACAGGTGTTCGCATCCCCTGTCTGAAAGAACCAATCTCTCTCTGCATAAAAGCTCTCTGGGACATCCTGGGGCTGTCACCTTCTGAGACAATGCCAGTTGTCCTCAGAACCTACCCCACCAATCCGTATCACCCCTACGAGACTAGATCCTTCACATTTCCCTGTACCCACACCTTTCTCCCTTAAACTCCATATGGAAGGTGAGAGACTGAACACACAAACGGACAAGAGCCAGGCCGTACAGAAGACGGAAGAACAACTCAGACCTGCCGTCTGCAGCCGCCAGCCCAGCGAGCCGGGAACACCGGGCCCCAAACGGCCAGGCCTCGAGTCTCGGACGGCTTCCCTAACCTTTGCCCCACTTCCAAGGTAGGACCAGCCAGAGAAGCAAGTGGGCATCGCTGACCGTTCGCGTGGGATTATCCGCTTCCAGGCGGCCCCCCCCAGGCTTCTCCGCACCAAAGGCCTGCGATCAGGGCACCCCTCAAGCCTGCCCTTCGTCCGGAACAGAGGTTTCCCTCTCGCCTGCCTGCCTGCGAGTCTCTGCCCGGCTCCGTGCCGTGCGTGGCGAGCTCCGAACGAAGAGCCTCGGCTTGTTGTCGTTCCCGCGGTCCTCCCGGACTTCCACAAAGGCCAGGCTCCTGTTGGCGGCGCCCCCCACGCACGTTCCCCTCCGGGGTCCAGGTAAGGTCTCCTGCACTGCCAGCCCCGCGGTGCGTCCCCCCACCGTTGTCAGCTGGGAGCTCCCCTTCTCCTGGTTTCCCGAGGCCGCGCCCACACCTTCACAAGTGGTCTGTTAAAGGTTCCACGAGTTGCCCGGTTGATCCGGCTATTTGTTTCCTCTGGGGCCGGGGGTTCCGGGTAGATACGGTCAGGCGGCCCAAAACTGCTTGTATTATCAGCTGAACGTGACTTTTTTTTTAAGAGAGAGAGAGAGACAGAGAAAGAGAGAGAGAATACGAGCAGGGGAGGGGGCGGAGGGAGGGAGGGAGGGAGGGAGGGAGAGAGAGGGACTCTTAAGCAGGCTCCACGCTCAGTGCGGAACCTGACACGGGGCTTGATCCCACAACCTCGGGATCACGACCTGAGGCAAAATCAAGAGTCAGACACTCAACAGACTGAGCCGCCCAGGCGGCCCCTGGGACATGCCTTTTTTCTGAGGAAACGTTGCCAGTTGAGCTACGAAATAATGCTTTCTTTTCACTTAGGATTTTTAGTTTTGCCTTATGGGAAGAGGCCTTGTTACGTATTAAACATAGGCTTTTTATCACCTATTATTCCTGGGCACACAGAAAGGACCAGACGTAAGGAAGGTAAATGAAGGTATTCCTCACACTCAGTCACCCCGAGAAGCTGGTCCCTCTAAGGCCTCTCCGGGTGGGAGTCACCTCTGCTCGTGTGGCCCGTGCCACCTGGCCGTCCTGGGTATCCGTGGGGCAGCACTGCTTAGAAGAGACTCTTGCAATGGCGCCTGCGAGGTGTTTCCAAAAGGCCAGCGTCCACTGGGTGTGGCCGCTCCCTTGACCTTACCGGAAGGGGCCACGAGGATGCTCAGACGCTGACCAGGCTCCTCTGCCTCAAACGGTCCTCAGCCGGGCTGTGGTTTGAAGCCCGAGACAGGCTGACCCTGCCCAGAGATGCCATTAGGAATACCAACCAGGTCTGTACAGGCACCAGGGCCACCTCGCCGGCAACTTAAAGCGGACGTCAACTGTAAGACAACTCTGAATCTCAAAAAAACGAAAATGTGAAAATCATTTGTCTTAGAAACGAGTAGGTTGGGGTGCCTGGGTGGCTCAGTCGGCTAAGCGTCTGACTCCTGAATTCAGCTCAGGTCATGATCTCACGGTTCCTGGGTTCGAGCCCTGTGTTGGGCTCGGCACTGACATCACAGAGCCTGCTTGGGATTCTTGCCCTCTCTCTCTGCCCTTCCCCACCCACGCTCACACTCTCTCAAAATAAATAAATAAATTTAAAAAACTGATCAAATATGTTCAATGAGACAAACATGTTGGGTGAGCCAAAAAAGTGGGTGAGTGCCATTCCGTGCAGGCCCCCAGCATCAGGCTCCCTGGCTACGTTCGGGGGGTTGCCGGCCTCGTGGGTTCTGAGCCCAGTGGGGAGTTTGCACCTGGCCGCTGAACCCCTCGTCTGGTTTTCCAGCTCACCATCCTGACAACACTGTGAGCCTCTTAAGAAACTCGTTCTCCCCTTAAGTCCACAGAGTTTTGTTTTGCTGGTGACTGAGAATCTTGACTTGCACAAAAAGCCACAGCTTTTGAATTGTGGGATGCCAGGCTGTTCCATTTCAAATGCCTAAGTCCTGCAGGAATCAAGGCATAAGATATGTGCCATAAAAAAAAAAGAAAGAAAGAAAGAAAGAAAGAAAGAAAGAAAGAAAGAAAGAAAGAAAGAAAGAAAGACAGACAGACAGACAAGGGGAGCCTGAGTGGCTCGGTTAAGTATCCGACTTCGGCTCAGGTCATGATCTCACAGTTCATGAGTTCGAGCCCCACATCGGGCTCTGTGCTGACAGTTCGGAGTCTGCGTTAATTCGCTCTCTCACCCTCTCTCTCTCTCTCTCTCTCTGCGCCTCGTAGCTCACATTCTGTGTCTCTCAAAAATAAATAAACAGTTAAAAAAAAGAAAAAAAAGATGAAAGAATCAGTTTCCATTTTTCTGGTCTCAGAGGAAATACTTTCCCTGGTTGGCAGTCAGTGATGGTAGCCTAGCAAAACCTAGTCCCCCATTCTTTCAAATTTTATTGGAGATAGAGAAGGCTCAGCTAAAATGCTTCCTTTCCTGACCCCCTTGCAGCTAGAGGTGGCCTGGAGAGACAGCTCTGCTAATGACTTGTAAGGAGACGCCACTGGATGGGGCTACTGGGAAGACTTTTTAAAATGGAACAGATTCTGTTGGCATTGTTTTTTTGCCCTTTTCGCTCCCTCTTCTTTTCCTGCCTGAATGCAGACGTGATGCTTGGAGGTTCAGCAGCCATCTTGGAGCCACGAGGAAGATGCCTCGGGCTTTGAGTTGCCACATCAGCCTCGGACCTTCTCCCTTGAGAATTCTTGTTAAATGAGAAAATAAATGTCTACTTCGCTTAAGCTATAGTTTTTCAGGTGTTTATATTTCACAGCTGAACACAATGCCAGCACGTGCCCGGCAGTTTGAAATATATGATAGTTCCTCCCACCTCCAAACACTAACTTAAGATGCCCTGAGCTAGAGGAGAAAGGAGTGTTCAGGGTGCATCTCTGACAACAGGCTTGAGATCCTGCCCGCAGCCATCTTCTGTTCCTTAATCTGCCATGGCTGGGGGGAAAAAATGATAGGAAAACAAGGGAGTTTAAGGCAGGGCCTTTGTCTTACTGCCTCTGACCAACCTTAGACATGCACCTCCAATCCCATCTGAGGGCCGCCTGTGAAGACCGGGAGGCTGGACCCTGCAGAGCGCCCCGAGCCTAGCACAGCAGAGGAAGCAGCCAGAAGTCTCCCAGGGTCCCGCAAGAGTGCGGCAGTGGCTGAGAAAGGAACCTAGCCCTGGGGAGGCCTCGGGAGAGGGCAGAGAAAGGGCCAGCTGCAGCCACGAGATGCAGGTTCCTCGGCAACCAGCAGTGTGGACACCTGAGGAGAACCAGCTCCCCTCTGTACGTCTGGGTTCACTGCCAGCCAAGGATGACAGTAGTTACGCTCCATGGGCTGAGATTTGGTTTCAGGCTCCTGAGAAAATAAATGATCAAAACAGAAATGACGCGGGGCACCTGGGTGGCTCAGGGCAAGCAGTGTCTGACTTCAGCTCAGGGCACGATCTCACGGATCGTGGGTTTGAGCCTCGCATCCGGCTCTGTGCTGACAGCAAAGAGGGCCGCTTTGGATCCTGTCTCCTTCTCTCTGCCCCTCCCCTACTCGCACTCTCTCAAAAATAAATAAACCTTAAAAAAAATAGAAAACAGGGGCACCTTAGTGGCTCAGTCAGTTAAGCATCTGACTCTGGCTTGGGTCATGATCTCGCAGGTCATGGGTTCAAGCCCCACGTCGGGCTCTGTGTGGACAGCTCCGCCTGCTTTGGGTTCTGTGTCTCCCTCTCCCTGCCCCTCCCCTACCTGCACTCTGTCTCTGTCTCTGTCTCTGTCTCTCTCTCTCTCAAAAATAAGTAAACATTAAAACAAGTTTTTAAAAAGAAAAGAGACAATGTTCTCTAATAGAAAAACTTAAAACCTTACATTTTTCACATGCCTGTGTGTAGGGCTGAGAGTCACCTCAGTACAAGGAACGAAAAAGAGGGCTGGGATGGGGAAGAGGCAACAGCCCAAACTTCCAGGTGGGAGAACGACGCAAGCATTGTGGGGTGAGGGAACTACCAACAGAGGCAAGAACACAAGTGAATCATAAAACCATTTGCCTGAGTGAAAGAATCCAGATGCAAAGACAGGAGGTTCCACTTATGTAAATTTCTACAACAGGCAAAACTAATCTATGGGGAAAGAAATAGTTACAGTGGTTGCTGGTTGCCTCAGGAGAGGGGTAGTTGGAAAGAGGCGTGAGGGAACTTTCTGGGGTGACGGCATTAATTTACATCTTGGTTGTGGTGTCTGTGACACTATGGTGTGCGCCTGCATGTATGTATATATATATAAATTCATTCTGCTGTTTACTTAAGATCTGTGCATTTCATCATGTGTAAATTATACTTCAGTGTATCTTATTTTTAATAAAAAAGAGAGTTCGGATTTGACTCCTTACGAGGCAGGACTTCAAGAAGGAAGTTCACCTAAGGAAACGGACATCTGAGTTCTGGCCTCGAGCAATGCCCTAGTGTTAGAGTTGGCAACCATGGGAGGACGCTTGCGTAATGCTCACCTCCCCCCACCCCGTCCACGCCGACAGGACCGGGATCCCTGGCACAACCCCCACCCGAGGCCAAATCCCAGGAGGTAGCTGGGCAGAGACTGGCTCAGGGCCCCCAGCAAAGCTCTTCCCCTCAACACAGGCTGCCTGGGAAAGAGCTGTCCCCATCATGTTTGCTCCCAGGGCGCACAGGGATCGGGTCGTCTCCTGAATACATTTCAGTGAGTTACACCTTTCCCCGGGCTTGCTTCAGCACTGCCCGCTAAACACACTAGACGCTGCCTGCTTGCAACGAGGTAACAAGCGCAGAGTTACGACTTTCTCAGATGGCAGACAAACCGCAAGCAAAGCCGTACCTTCTCCCTGGGAGTGTGCACGAGCGCGGACGGGTGCACTCCAGGGGCTTAGGAAGCAGGGTTCCAAACCCCTGGCTGGGAAGTTAGAAATATTAACGAAAAATGCAAGCCAGGAAAATATTCGTTACCGTAAACTTGATTGGCTGAACAACTTCTGGGCGCAGACACCCGTCGGCTTGTCCCGGGACGCCGACGAGAGGCTGCTGGGCAGGGGCCGGCCGTAGCCGAGGCCGAGCTGCGCCCGTGAGGAGGCGCTCTGCGCGCAGGCGCGGAGGAGCCTTGGCGTCGTAAGGCAGGGAAGGGCGCAGGCAGAGGGGTCCCTCGGGTGGGTCTGGGGTCGCGGCGGGGCGGGGTGGAGGGCCCGGGCCCCGCCCCAGTGAGCCTCTGGCCCCGCCCCCGGCAGGAGTGGGCGCAGGTGCGGGCTCGCCCTCCCCGCCTCCACCTGCAGCTGCGCGCTTTCTCAGACCTTTCAGGGCGCGCGAGCGGCGCGGGGGGGTGGGGCGCGGGCGGGCAGTCTGTTCCCAAGGCCTCAGCCACCTGCTGGCTCGGGCCGTCCTGGCCCCGCCCCCGCCACTCTGCCCCTCCCCCTCTCGGGTCCCGCTACACCCGCGGTCGCTGCCACTGCGCCTCAGGGGACGACCGCTGCGGCTCCACAGATGGAACAACTCACCGGGGGCCGCAGCATCAGGGCCAGCCACTCCCGACAGTGCCTCCACCTGGGCCTTCCTTCCTCGGTCGCCCCCCTCGGCCTCTCAGCCCTGGCCCCCTGCCTTGTGGGCTCATCGGTGCCCTTTGACCTCCTCCGGGCGACCACCTGCGACATTAGGCACACTTTGCCCTTTGCTCTGCGTCCAGCTCAGGCGTGGACACAGCCTCCGAGCTTTGCTTGGCGCACTCCCGCATGCTCCCGTGACTTAAATGTCCGGGTGTGGGTGAGGCCCTCCTGCCTCGGTATTAATAATGGTAAGGTTTGTGAGATCGAGCACCCCCCGAGCCCGGAGGGGGCTCTGTGCTGATGGATGCGATTCGGATCCACTGCTCCCCTCGCTCTCTGCCCCTCCCCCCCACTCACTTTCTCTCTCTTAAAAATAAATCGGCATTTAACAAAATCTTTTTAAAATGATAAGGATATGAGGCACCTGAGTGGCTCAGTCCGTTAAGTATCCGACTTCAGCTCAGGTCACGATCTCAAGGGTTGGTGGGTTTGAGCCCCACATCCGGCTTTGTGCTGACGGTGCTGAGCCTGCTTCAGATTCTGTGTCTCCCTCTCTCTCTCTGCCCCTGCCCGACTTGCACTCTCACTCTCTCAATGATAAATAAACATTTAAAATTTTTTGTTTTAAATGATAATTCCTTAACTGGTGGAATGTACATTTTACTTTTTTTTTTTTTTTTAACTTAAACTCTCCAACTCCTCCCCATGGAAGCTTGCTAAAGCAGGAGAAATTTGTTTCTTTTCTTTTGTTCCAGTTGACTAGGGGCCTGGGCCTGGTAAGCGTGGGTTGTAAGGAAGAACAGGCTTGCTCAGGTAGCATGGTCTCACAGAAGGGGCCACCCCGCCCCCTGCAACCCATTTTGTGCCTTGCCTTCCCACCTGATATAGTGTGGCCATCCCTTGCTGTCATGGGACAGTCTTCTAGAACGTGGGAAGGGCACCAACAGGGCAATGCAGGAAGGAGTTCAGAGGACCAGCGAGTATGGATGATTTTGTGTTAGGCCTGGTCCTGGCTCAAGATGGGTCATGCCCTTTCATACTGTGGGATCCACACTATAAGCATCCCCATTTTACATGCTTAGAAACAAAACCGGAGAGGGCAGGTAACCTGCCCAAGTCTCCACAGCTCTTTGGTGCTGAGATGTGTGCCGTGGAGCACGCTACGGTCATCGATGCGATGGAAGTTACAAACAGCCCCGCGATACCATTTTCCTTGTGTGTTTCGCGGGGCTTCGCTGTGCCTGGCAGCCTCACCTTCAGATTTCTCCTCTTCCAGTTTCCCTGGTGCTGAGAAAGGGCCCCACTGCCCACCCTGTCGGCCAAGCCAGAAACAGGCCTCCTGCCTGCCTCCCCACGCCCCCATTTCCTGCCTGACCGGCCTCTACCAGCTCTCACTGGGTCCAGTCTTGCCCCAGATGCCACATGCTCCATTCCAGGAGCCCATGGGGACTAAGTGACCCAGCCTCACGTGAACGGGCGGGGGGCGGCTTGCTCTTCTGAGCCGCACTGCACACAGGCCACGTGACCTCCCCAGCTGTGGAACAGAAGGAACCTTCACTGAGACTTCTTGACCACCCCCCAAGACCAGGGTAGCATCCTCAGCCCCCTGGCCAGACGCCCCTTTGTCCTCCCTACTTGATCACACTGCCCAGGTTTTTGTTTTGTTCTGTTTTCTTTTGTTTTGTTTTTAGGGAGGTGGGTGCAGAGGGAAGGAAAAGAGAATCTTAAGCAGGCTCTGTGCTGAGCACAGAGCCTGAGGCGGGGCTCAATCCCATGACCCTGGGATCATGACCTGAGCCAAAATCAACAGTCGGATGCTCAACTGACCGAGCCACCCCAGAGCCCCTGCCCAGGGGTTTTGAATAACTAACAGACCAGATAAATTACTTGTCCAAGTTTCTCCAGCCTATGAGACAATAGGCTGGGGCTCAAACCCTGCCAGGCCTGGCCCTGGCCCTCATGAAACAGGGCCTAGAAGAGGAAGCCCAAGCTTCCTGAGCCCTTCCCTGTGGCTGTGGGTCGAGGGCCACCTTGTTTGGTCCCACCTTCGCCCTTGACCCAGACCCAAGCTCAACCATGGGCCGCAGCTGCTGCCATCCCAGGCCCTGATGCCAGGCCTGCTCTGGCACATCCTGCCTACTCGGGCACACGCCCAGGAAAGGGATTGTCACCTCAAGGTTTTCCGATAACAGCCTGGTGCACAGGGATATAATGGGGAGCTCCCAAGGCAGGGACCCTATGTCTCCTTGACCACGGCACCATGGCCTTCCTCTGGCTCCTCTCCTGCTGCGCCCTCCTGGGCACAGCCTTCGGTAAGTTCGGGGCAAGCAGAGGCCAGGAGGGATGTTTCCGCTGCCCTCCAGACCCCGAGACCAGAAGGGGCAGCTGGGTCCCTGCTCCCAGTTCGGTCGAGCACTGTGGTGTGACCCCAGCGGGTCTCTCTCCCGCTCTGAGCCTCACCGGCCCCATCGCCACAATGGGGATGCTGGGAGGACTGGGCCAGACCAGTCAGTGTGAGGCCCCCAGGGGGAGGTGGGCCTTCCTGGGGCTGACTGAGGCCTCACGCCCAGTGCAAGGGCTCGGGAGGACGGGTCCGGAGGCAGCGAAAACTCTGAACAGCTAGTGGCTCCCCAACAGACTCAGATGGTGAGCAGGCAGGTGTGGGCGCCTTGGGGCCCGTGAGCCCAGCACTTGACAGCTTGTGTTCACTTGGTGCTTCCTATGTGCCAGGAACACAGCAAGTTCCTGCCTTGCTTGCTCGCGCTTTTCTGAATGGTAAAGCGAGGCAGCGATGGGGCTGGGTTCAAACCCACAGAGCCCAGCCTCCGGCCCGTGCTTGAGTATGGCCACCACCTCCCCGCCAGCCTGTTGGGCTTGTCTGGGCTGAAGCGCAAGTCAGGTTGAGTTGTCCCTGGGGGGTTTCCGGGACGCCCTTGGCCTCCATCCCTCACCTCATATCCCCACCCTCAGGCTGCGGGGTCCCCGCCATCCAACCTGTGCTGAGTGGCCTGTCCAGGATCGTCAATGGCGAGGACGCTGTCCCGGGCTCCTGGCCCTGGCAGGTGTCCCTGCAGGTGAGGGGGGATTTCTGCGCACGAGTGGGGGACACACTGGGGTATTGGGCCAGCTGGGGTCAGGCTGGGGGCTGCTGGTGTGCAGCCAGCACTGACCTCTCCATCTTCCTCCAGGACAGCACCGGCTTCCACTTCTGCGGGGGCTCCCTCATCAGCAAGGACTGGGTGGTCACTGCTGCCCACTGTGGTGTCAGGTGAGGGCCCAGGGTCCCCAGGAAACCCCTTGGTGGGGGGAAGACTCCTGGCGGTGAGGGCCAGACCTTTAACTCCTCGTTCCTCAGTTTCCTTATTTGGACTGTGTCGAAAACCCAAGTCCTGCCGGTCTCCCAAAGCCTACTGGGAAGGAAACACACACACAGCAGGCTCTAGGGCAGTTTGTTTCGGGGGCAATTATTGAGATTTTGAGCTCCCGTCTCTGTGATCAACAACTTTGAGCAGATGCACAAAGGTATATGCGCACACGTATGCACTCGGCACCCCCGCACGGCCCCAGCACCTCACGGCAGGAACCCCCTCCTTTCTCTGGCCCTCTCCAGAACCACCCACCAGGTTGTGGCCGGGGAGTTTGACCAGGGCTCAGATGCTGAGGACATCCAGGTGCTGAAGATTGCCAAGGTATGGTGGGCCCCGGAGGCCAGGTGCGGCGGGCCCTCCGGAGTGTGCAGCCCTGAAAACCCCCCGCTGCTCTCGACCTCCCCAGTGGTCCACCGTGAGGGGGCAGAGCAGAAAGCAGGGCGTTCGAGGTCTGCACTTGGGTCCTGGGCCCGGCCTCAGGCTCCTGGGGCCACAGAAAGGCCTGCCAAGTTGAACAGGCCATTGTCCAGAGAGAAGCACTGAGGTGATTTGGGGGAGCCTGGGACCCTGGTTCAGCTCTGTGTCAGCCTCTGCCCTCCCCATAGGTTTTCAAGAACCCCAAGTTCAACATGTTCACCATCAACAATGACATTACCCTGCTGAAGCTGGCCACGCCTGCCCGCCTCTCCCAGACTGTGTCCCCCGTGTGCCTGCCCAATGCCAATGACAACTTTCCCGCTGGGACCCTGTGTGCAACCACGGGCTGGGGCCTGACCAAACACACCAGTGAGTGACCTCTAGCCTGGCGGGTGGGAGGTGGGGGCTGCCGAGCGGGCACCTACAGGTGCTGACCCCCCACCCTGCCCTTCTAGACGCCCAAACCCCTGACAGGCTGCAGCAGGCGGCCCTGCCCCTCCTGTCCAACACCGAATGCCAGAAGTTCTGGGGCAGCAAGATCACCAATCTCATGGTCTGCGCTGGGGCTAGCGGCGTTTCCTCCTGCATGGTATGGTCTACTGGACTCACCCAGCACCCCCTTCTCTCCCAGCATGGGGCGGATTCAGGCCAAAGCCCAGGCCAAGGGGCTTGGCCAGAGAGAGGAGATGGAAATAACACATAGGGCCCCTTTTGAAGGCTTGACATGCTCTTTCTGGAATTCCTGCCTGAGCAGTTGTAAAAACTGATGATCTCAACAGAGGGATGCAGAGCAAGGGCCTCTGGTCTCGAAACTGCCATATTGCAAAATTCCATTGACATCATCAATGTCTGAACAAATGCCATCCCCTGGATTAGTGCAGTGTACAACCTGGGCAGCAGAATGTAGTGGCCCAGAGGGCTCTGGAAGGAATCGGGCAGCCCTCCCTCCCTCGCGGTGGCTCCATAGCCAGGCCAGCACCACCCATGCTTCCTTCCTGTCAAGCAAACCAGCTTTATCGGGCCTCTATTATAGGACCCCAGCTGATGGCCCAGACATTCAGGGGCACAGATCACAGACGGAGCTACTGAAGCTTCTTTCATAATCCCTCCAATATGCACGTGCCGGGCGTCTACTGGCCATGAGGCCCCGGAATGGTCTCTGGGACAATGTCCAGGGGTCCCTGGCCCAGGCCACCTGGTGGCCAGATCCAAGCTGCTTTCTCTCTCCTCCTGCAGGGCGACTCTGGTGGCCCCCTGGTCTGCCAGAAGGATGGAGCCTGGACCCTGGTGGGCATCGTGTCCTGGGGCAGCAACACCTGCTCCACCTCTAGGCCCGGCGTGTACGCCCGAGTCACCAAGCTCATGCCCTGGGTACAGCAGATCCTGGAAGCCAACTGAGCCGTCGGCCCCACCGTGACCTCCCTGCTGACCTGTTCCCACAGAGTCAATAAACCAATAAAAGACACACTGATGATGGTGTCTCCTGTGTTGGGGCCTCTGAGTCCTCCTTCTCCCGAACTTGGGTCTTGACTGGGTCAGGTACCAGAGGGTCCCCAGAGAGGCCCCCCTTTAGTCTTCCTCCCCAGAGAGTGGCCAGGAAGGGCGCAGGTAGATGATGTGAGATCTGGGCCCCCCCGCCCGGCAGGCACGGCGGCCCGGGGGGTGGGCAGGGAGCGGGCCGCGGGGGGGATGAGCCCTGCTGCTGGCTGCACACACCTGTGGTCCCAGGGAACCTTCCCAGGAGCAGCCCCCCGGGGCCGACTCTTTCCCAGGCCCGGGCAGGAGCCAGGTGCTTCTGAACCCAAGGACTCACGATAAGGGAGGGATGGCGAGGCGCGTCCCAATTGGTGGGCCAGGGGAATATAACGGGGGTCCTTCGGGCAGACCCCATCCCACCTCCTGAGTGGAACACCATGGCCCTTCTCCCGGTTGTCCTTGGCTTCCTCCTCTTTGGCAGCAGTTCTGGTGAGTGCAAGGTTCCGGTGGGCCCAGAAGCCCCGGACCAAGCCTCTCCCACTCCCCACTCCCCGGCCCCCACCGCCAGAAGCTGGGAACCGGAGGACCAAGTCCCCACACGTCTAACCGCCCACGGGGGCCGGGCCCCCGCCCACCCCTCTCAGCCTCTCTGGGCGCCTCTCCTCGGCTCCCCACTCCTCCTCCCCCTGGAGGTCCATCGGGCCCCTCAGACTCAACCAGACAGGTTGGACCTGCCTCGTTTTGGCCTTGTCCACCCGCTCAAAAGCCA